>NW_006791562.1:1033101-1056786 GCF_000442215.2 Lipotes vexillifer
GGAAAGAGACAGTACACTGACCTTGGTTTCCTATGTGTTTCCTTCCAACTCTGGAGCAAGTTATATTTCAGCTCCACAATCAACAAATAGCTCTGAAAACCAAATAGACCGCACTGTTGGAAGTCAAAGAGAGTGAGGTCAAAATAGAAGCCCCAAATGTGTGGATATAAAGTCTTCTCATCTCCTTTGTGGAAATTTCCAGGCTTCACATTCATTTATCAGGATATCCTCTTTGTGCACTGTTACCATTGAAATCTTTGTGCTGCTCCAGACTCCACCTGAATATGACACAGCTGTACCAGGCTGGATGACCTTTTATGTCCTATCTGCATTCATTGCTTTCTCTATGTCCTTTCCTTTGTGATATTTTCAGCACCAGGAAGTTTCACTCACCTTCACCATTGTTTTCATACATTTGGGCTACAGACATGGGATTGTTGTTTAATTTGAATCCAGAAGGATGGACAGGAAGGAAAGCAGACAGTAGAGATATCATCCATTTCCTAACTGAATCATAACACTCTATTTTCATGACTCTGTCACACTGCAGAAAAATGCAGGGCATTCGTTTGAGGAAGTGTAAACAGTGAGACTGTGACATGCTCTCTTGTTGAGCATCTCTATATTAAATGTAGACCAGCCTTGGTTTTGGAGAGGATTATTAGCTTCTCTGATGATACATTCCCCTAATAAACTCCAGATTTGGCTCAAAACATATGTGTGATTTCCTACTGCTAAAATTATGAGTTCTTAAATAAAGAGAGCTGTTTTTACTATGTTTATAATGGGTCTGCCGAAATAAGGCTGCCTGATTGATGCATTAACATTGATAGTGAAACTTGAGCATGTGTATGTGTTGGGTTTTGTTTTGTTTTGATTTTGAGCAAAATCATTGATGCTGGACAGATCTGGTTATAAATATTGGTTTGGCCACATACTACTGTGTAGCTTTGGGCAACATAATGGACTTTCCTAAGTCTTAGTTTCCTCACTACTAAATTGGAGGTGAATAAACTTGATTTGTTTTAATGATTAAATGAAAAAGTACATAAAATGCTTAACTCAATGCAAAGCACATAGTACATATTTGTTTAAGATAGTGTCTGATTAGTGTCTGTATTGGTGTTGGGTTTTCTAGATTTCACATAACTTCTGGGAGGCTTAGAATCCAATTTTGCACATAGTGGGTTCTCAATATATACTTTCTGAATTAATTGATAAGAGTCTTTCCCAAATATCCCAGAAATTCATACTTTAGAAATTTTCCAGTTCCACTGTAGGTTCCAGTATTACTCACTAGTAGGCATCAAGTCTTTCATTATGCTCAACAAAGGCAATTCAGTACCTTCTAATGCATTTTTTTTTTTCTGAACAATTCTGACAACAGGAAAATTCTTTCTTATGATTAGCAAAAATCAGTCATCAAACTTAACAATTGTGTTTCTTCATGTAAAGAGCCTTTAGGTATTTGTGTAAATGGATATAGGCATGGATGTCCTCACAGAGTTTTCTCTTTTCCAACCAAATGGGACTAGTATTATATAAACTTAGTTCAGGTCAACAACAGTCATTAAATTGGATACAAACACTAGAGGTATTAAAAAAATAAGCATGGCAGATTGAAAACACACTTTTTTGTGTTTTCTTCCAAAACCCCACTAAAATGAAAATAGAGGGATAAAGTAGGAATAAACCATTGAGGACACGGAGAAGTGAGATGCTGACAAAGAGATGTTAACAAAAATGTCGAAGGTGGAAAGAAGACAAGTGAGTAGTAATTGATTTAAAAGACCAGAGAAAGCCAAATTTAATTATTTGTGTTCTTGGTGGTGGTGGAGATTGGGAGGGTTAATTATTTCTCACTGCGGATCCGTATAAAGGCTCAAGAATTTGGTGCCCTAGTGCCATTGATAGTAGTGTGTTGATGTGACTAAAAACAAGAGGATTGATTGAAAACATTTTCAATATTTAGTTACTAAGGATAGTTGGATGTAGGGTGAGAGCTGAAATACCATGTCCCACTTCATCCAACCACATGGCTGACTCTTCTTTCCTTGCAGATGATGGATAAACTTTGGTGGTTCATTCTGTTCATACTTTCTTTCATTAGATTTTATTTGTTTTAATTTTGAAATAATTTTCAATTAAAAAAAAATCTTCACGATGAGTTTCATGGTATACCCATCATCCAACTTCCCTATGTTTTGCTAATTGTCCCACTAGGTATTCTTTTCCTGATCTTGGGATCCAGTATTGTGTTTAGTTGATATATCTCCTCATTCTCCTCCAATCTGAGAGAGTTAGTCAGTCTTACTTTTGTTTTATTGAAGTATAATTGATTTACAACATTACGTTAGTTTCAGGTGTACAGAATAGAGATTCACTATTTTTATAGATTATATTCCATTTCAAGTTATCACAAAATAATGGCTATATTTCCCTGTGTGGTACAATATATCCTTGTTGCTTATCTATTGTATACATAGTAGTTTGTATCTCTTAATCCTATATCTCTATCTTGTCCTGTCCCCCTTCTCTCTCCCATGGGTATCCACTAGTTTGTTTATATATCTGAGAGTTTTTCTGTTTTGTGATATACATCTATTTGTTTTATTTTTTAGATTCCACACATGTGATATATATGGTATTTGTCTTTCTCTGTCTGACTTATTTCATTAAGCATAATACTTTCCAGGCCCAACCACAGTGTTGCAAGTGAAAGAGCTTCATTCATTTTTAAGGCTGAGTAATATTCCATTGCGCGCACGCATGTGTGTGTGTGTGTGTGTGTGTGTGTGTGTGTGTATCTCACATCTTCTTTATCCATTCATCTCTTGATGAGCCCTTGGGTTGTTTTCATGTCTTGGCTATTGCAAATAATACTGCTATGAACAATGGGGTGCATGTATCTTTTTGAATTAGTGTTTTCGTTTTCTTCTGAAATATACTCAGGGGTGGAATTGCTGGATCATATGATAGTTCTATTTTTAGTTGTTTGAGGAAACTTCACACTGTTTTCCACAGTTGCTACACCAATTTATATTCCTGCCAACAATGTACAAGGGTTCCCTTTTCTCCACATCCTTGCTGACATTTGTTATTTGTGGTCATTTTGACAGGTGTGAAGTGATATCTCATTGTGGTTTTGATTTGCATTTCACTGATGACTAGTGATATTGAACATATTTTCATGTGCCTGTTGGCCGTTTGTATGTCTCCTTTGGAAAAATGTCTATTCAGGTCTTCTGCCCAGTTTTAAATTAGGTGTTTTTTGGTGGGGTTTTTTTGATATTGAGTTGTATGAGCTGTTTATATATTTTGAATATCAACCCCTTATTGGCCATATCATTTACAAATATTTTCACCCATTGACCCATTCACCCGTTGTCTTTTTGTTTTGTCAATGGTTTCCTTAGCTGTAGAAAAGCTTTTAAGTTTAATTAGGTCCCATTTGTTTATTTTTGCTTTTGTTTCCTTTCCTTTAGGAGACAAATCCAAAATATATTGTTATGATTTATGTCAAAGAGTGTTCTGCCTATGTTCTTTTCTAGGATTTTTATGGTTTCAGGTCTTACATTTAGGTCTATAATCCATTTTGAGTTTATTTTTGTTTATGGTGGGAGGAAGTGTTCTAATCTCATTCTCTTAAATGTAACTGTCCAGTTTTCCCAGCACCGCTTATTGAAGAGACTGTCTTTGCTCCATTGTATATGCTTGCCTCCATTGTTGTGATTAATTGATCATATCCATGTGGGTTTATTTCTGGGCTCTCTATTCTGTTCCACTGATCTGTGTGTCCGTTTTTGTGCCAGTATCATGCTGTTTTGATGACTGTAGCTTTGTAGTATAGTCTGAAGTTAGGGAGCATGATACCTCCAGCTTTGTTCTTTTGTTCTCAAGGTTTAATTGGCAATTTGGGTCTATATTGGTTCCACATACATTTTAGGATTATTTGTTCTAGTTCTGTGAAAAATGTTGTGGGTATATTGATAGGGATTACACTGTATCTGTAGATTCCTTTTGGTAGAGTGGATATTTTAACAATATTAATTCATCCAATCCAAGAACATGGGATATCTTTCTATTTCTTTCTGTCATATTCAGTTTTCTTCATCAACATTTTATAGTTTTGGGAGTATAGGTCTTTCACCTTCTTGGTTAAGTTTATTCCTGGGTATTTTATTCTTTTTGATGCAATTTTAAATGGTATTTTTTTTTGCTTTATCCTTCTGATAGTTCATTATTAGTGTACAGAAAAGTAAGAGGTTTCTGTATATTAACTTTGTATGCTGCAACTCTACTTAATTCATTTCTAATTCTAATAGTTTTTTGGTGGAGGCTTTGGGGTTTCTATGTATAGTATCATGTCCTCTGCAAAGAGTGACAGTTTTGTTTTTGATGTCATATTTTACATCTTCATGTCTATCCCTTAACTATATATTATAGTTATAGTTGCTTTTACAATGTGTCATCTTTTAATCTTCATACAAGCTTAAGTGGCTGATCTGAAGCCTTTACTATATATTTGCCTTTACTAGAGAGATTTTTCTTTTCCTATAGATTCTTATTTCTTATTGTAACCTTTTCTTTTCCACTCAGAGAAGAACCTTTAACATTTCCTTTAGGGTAGGTTTAGCATTGATGAACTTTTTTGTTTTTTGATTATCTGAGAAGTCCTTTATTTCTCCTTCACTTCTAAATGATAATCTTACTGGGTAAAGTATCTAGGTTGCTGGTTTTTCCCGTTCAGCACTTTAAATACATCATGCTACTCCCTTCTGGCCTGATAGTCTTATCACTGTTTGTTTTCCTCTTGTTGCCTTTAGAACTCTCTCTCTTTATCTTTAGCTTTTGCCATTTTGAATTATGATATGTCTTGGTGTGGTTCAGTTTGGATTCATCCTGTTTGTAGCCCTTTGTGCTTCCTGTACCTGTATATATGTTTCCTTCTTCAGGTTTGGGAATTTTTCAGCTATAGTTTCATCAAATACAAGTTTTACCCCCTTCTCTCTCTCTTCTCCTTCTGTGACCCCCTATAATGCAAATGTAGTTGTGCTTGATGTTACCTAGAAATCTCTTAAACTGTTCTCATTTTTTTAAATTTGTTTTTCTTTTTGCTGTTCTTATTGGGTGATTTCTGTCATTCTATTTCCAGATCATTTACGTGTTCTGTATCGCTTAGTCTACTGCTCATTCCTTCTAGTGTGTCTTTCATTTCATTTAATGTATTATTTAGTTCTAACTGGTTCTTTTTATATTTTTTTATTTTTTTGTTAAATTTTTCATTGTGTTTATCTATTCCTTTCCCTAATTCAGATAGCATTATTATTACTACTGCTTTGAATTCTTTATCTGGTAAATTGTTTATTTCTGTTTTATTATTTATTTTTTTCATGGTTTTTCTCTTGCTCTTTCAGTTGAGACCAGTTCCTCTGTCTTTTCATTTTGCTTAACTTTCTCTGTCTCTATAAATTTAAGTAAAACAGCTACCTATTGCAGTTTTGAAAGGGTGTTCTTATGTGGGTGTCCTTAGGTTTCTATACAGTCTGTGTGTGCCCAGTGCCTTTGGGGAGAGGTGAATTTCACATGAACACAATTCATGCTTTTCCTCAGGGTGTACTGACAGCCATCACATTGGTAGCAGGTGGGACTGGAGATGGAGGGGCTAGGGTCTGGACCAAGTGTGAGGCGGGACTTCTTCTCTGCTTAGTGGCCATTACAACCTTATCAGGGGTGGGGTTGGATGCCAAGTTGATGAAGCAGAATCCCTGAGGGTCAGGTCTGAGTTGCCTCTGTCCCCTTTAAGTGTGTGGTTTGTCTTCTCCCAGAACCAGCACCCTTGCACCAGAGGGGAGCAGTGCTGGAGCAAGAGGGGGCCCAAGTAGGCTCTTGGCTTGTGACCGGATAACAATAGACACTCCTACTGCGCTCAGATGCTGCCCAGGGCCTGAGTCACCTATGTGTCCTGCAGCCAAGCTCTCTCCCTGGTGTGGAAGCCCTCACCCCAGTGTGGATTTGCGAGGTGAAGTAAGCAATGCTGGACCATTTGCTCGGCTCACACAGGGGATCATGCTGGGGTGGTTGTGAGAAACTGGGCAGCCACTGGAACAGTCCTCATTCTGCCCTCTTCGCCCTGCCTTGGGAGCAAGCCAGCTCTCATGAGTTCCTCAGGAGTGGAGCCCAGGCTTCCCACAGCCCTCCTGTTAATCCCAGTGGCCCTCCAACCAGCAAAGGGGGCTCATCTTCTCTGTGTCAGATCCCAGGGCTGGGGCACTCAATATGTGACTAGAACCTCTCATTCCCTAGTGTGGATCTCTGCCTGTGTATTCTCCCTTTTCCTCTGAGTCCCGACTAGGGCCACAGGTCCCAAACTGATCATTTCTCTTTCCTTCCTACCTGATTCCATCTGGATCTTTCTTATATCTTTGGTTGTACAGGAGTCTTGCTGCCAGTCTACATTTAGTTTTCAGTGAGAATTGTTCCACATGTAGATGTATTTCCAATGTGTTCATGGGGGAAGTTGAGTTCCATGTCCTCCTACTCCACCATCTTGATTGATCCCCCTAGTCAGTCTTGCTTAGTCTTTCAAGACACTGACATTTTTAAAGAGGGCTGGTCAGTGGAATATCCCTCAATGTGAGTTTGTCTGATGTTTTTTTCATTATTATATTGAGATTATAAATTTTTTTGTAAGAATAATGGAAATATTTTTTCCTTTCCTCAGTGCATCTGTCAGGAGGTAATTATGTCAATATATTTTATTGCTGGCAATGTTAATTTTGATCACCTGATTAAGGTGATGTCTGCTACATTTCTCTACTATAAAATCACTATTTTTTTCCTTTTTAATGAAGAAGTATCTTGAATTTTGTACCGTCATACTTTTAGAATATGCTAATATCCTATATCTAATCATGCCTTCACCTATTTCTTTTAGCATCCATTGATGATTCTTTTTTTTAACGATGATTTTTAAAATTTTTTTTAAAGTTAATTTTATTTATTTTTTATATAGCAGATTCTTATTAGTTATCTATTTTATACATATTAGTGTATATATGTCAATCCCAATCTCCCAATTCATCCCATTACCACCACCATCCCCCCCACCTTCCCTGCTTGATGTCCATACGTTTGTTCTCTACATCTGTGTCTCTATTTCTGCCTTGCAAACTGGTTCATCTGTACCATTTTTCTAGATTCCACATATATGCATTAACATATGATATTTGTTTTTCTCTTTCTGACTTACTTCACTCTGTATGACAGTCTCTACATCCATCCACGTCTCTACAAATGACCCAGTTTCATTCCTTTATATGGCTGAGTAATATTCCATTGTATATATGTACCACATCTTTATGCATTCATCTGTCGATGAGCATTTAGGTTGCTTCCATGACCTGGCTATTGCAAATAGTGCTGGAAAGAACACTGGGGTACATGTGCCTTTCTGAATTATGGTTTTCTCTGGGTATATGCCCAGTAGTGGGATTGCTGGGTCATATGGTAATTCTATTCTTAGTTTTTTAAGGAACCTCCATACTGTTCTCTATAGTGGCTGTATCAATTTACATTCCCACTAACAGCGCAAGAAGGTTCCCTTTCCTCCACACCCTCTCCAGCATTTGTTGTTTGTAGATTTTCTGATGATGTCCATTCTAAATGGTGTGAGGTGATACCTCAGTGTAGTTTTGATTTGCATTTTTCTAATAATTAGTGAGGTTGAGCAGCTTTTCGTGTGCCTCTTGGCCATCTGTATGTCTTTTGAGAGATGTCTGTTTAGGTCTTCTGCCCATTTTTGGATTGGGTTGTTTGTTTTTTTAATACTGAGCTGCATGAGCTGTTTATATATTTTGGAGATTAATCCTTTGTTAGTTGCTTCATTTACAAATATTTTCTCCCATTCTGAGAGTTGTCTTTTCGTCTTTTGTTTTCCTTTGCTGTGCAAAAGCTTTTAAGTTTCCTCCTTTGACAAAGTTTGCCACCTGTGATAAAGTTTGCCTCCTTTTTCATAGATTAGTTGACCATAGATGAGTGGGTTTATCTCTGGGCTTTCTATCCTGTTCCATTGACCTATATTTCTGTTTTTGTGCCAGTACCATATTGTCTTGATTACTGTAGCTTTGTAGTATAGTCTGAAGTCAGGGAGTCTGATTCCTCCAGCTCTGTTATTTTCCCTCAAGATTGCTTTGGCTATTTGGAGTCTTTTGTGTCTCCATACAAATTTTAAGATTTTTTTGTTCTAATTCTGTAAAAAATGCCATTAGTAATTTGATAGGGATTGCATTGAATCTGTAGATTACTTTGGTTAGTATAGTCACTTTCACAATATTGATTCTTCCAATCCAAGAGCATGGTATATCTCTCCATCTGTTTGTGTCATCTTTGATTTCTTTCATCACTGTCTTATAGTTTCCTGAGTACCGGTCTTTTACCTCCTTAGGTATGTTTATCCCTAGGTATTTTATTCTTTTTGTTGCAATGGTGAAAGGGATTGTTTCCTCAATTTCTCTTTCTGATATTTTGTTGTTAGCATATAGGAATTCAAGAGATTTCTGTGCATTAATTTTGTAGCCTGCAACTTTACCAAATTCATTGGTTAGCTCTAGTAGCTTTCTGGTGGCATCTTTAGTATAGTATCATGTCATCCACAAACAATGACAGTTTTACTTCTTTTCCAATTTGTATTCCTTTTATTTCTTTTTCTTCTCTGATTGCCATGGCTAAGACTTCCAAAACTATGTTGAATAATAGTGGCGAGAGTGGACATCCTTGTCTTGTTCCTGGCCTTAGAGGAAGTGCTTTCAGCTTTTCACCATTGAGAATGATGTTAGCTGTGGGTTTGTCATATATGGCCTTTATTATGTCGAGGTAGGTTCCCTCTATGCCCACTTTCTGGAGAGTTTTTATCATAAATGGGTGTTGAATTTTGTCAAAAGCTTTTTCTGCATCTATTGAGGTGATCATATGGTTTTTATTCTTCAATTCATTAATATGGTGTGTCACATTGATTGATTTGTGTACACTGAAGAATCCTTGCATCCCTGGGATAAATCCCACTTGATCATGGTGTATGATCCTTTTAATGTGTTGTTGGATTCTGTTTGCTAGTATTTTGTTGAGGATTTTTGCATCTATATTCATCAGTGATATTGGTCTGTAATTTTCTTTTTTTTTTAGTATCTTTGTCTGGTTTTGGTATCAGGGTGATGGTAGCCTTGTAGGATGAGTTTGGGAGTGCTCCTTCCTCTGCAATTTTTTGGAAGGGTTTGAGAAGGATGGGTGCTAGCTCTTCTGGAAATGTTTGATAGAATTCACCTGTGAAGCCATCTGTCCTGGACTTCTGTTTTTTGGAAGATTTTTAATCATAGTTTCAATTTCACTGCTTGTGATTGGTCTGTTCATATTTTCTATTTCTTCCTGGTTCAGTCTTGGAAGGTTATACCTTTCTAAGAATTTGTCCATTTCTTCCAGGTTGTCCATTTTATTGGCATAGAGTTGCTTGTAATAGTCTCTTATGATGCTTTGTATTTCTGCAATGTCTGTTGTAACTTCTTTTTCACTTCTAATTTTTTTTTTTAATTTATTTATTTTTGGCTGTGTTGGGTCTTCGTTTATGTGCGAGGGCTTTCTCCAATTGCAGCAAGTGGGGGCCACTCTTCATCGCGGTGCGTGGGCCTCTCACTGTCGCGGCCTCTCTTGTTGCGGAGCACAAGCTCCAGATGCGCAGGCTCAGTAGTTGTGGCTCACGGGCCCAGGTGCTCCGCGGCATGTGGGATCTTCCCAGACCAGGGCTCGAACCCGTGGCCCCTGCATCGGCAGGCGGACTCTCAACCACTGTGCCACCAGGGAAGCCCTCACTTCTAATTTTATTGATTTAGTCCTCTCCCTCTTTTTTTTGAGTCTGGCTAATGGTTTATCAATTTTGTTTATCTTCTCAAAGAACCAGCTTTTAGTTTTATTGATCTTTGTTGTTGCTATTCATTTATTTTTGCTCTAATCTTTATTATTTCTTTCCTTCTACTAACTTTGGGTTTTCTTTGCTCTCCTTTCTCTAGTTCCTTTAGATGTAAGGTTAGACTGTTTTTTGAGATTTTTCTTGTTTCCTGTGGTAGGATTGTATTGAATACCTTCCATCTTAGAACTGATTTTGCTGCATCCCATAGGTTTTGGATTGTCATGTTTTCATTGTCATTTTTCTCTAGGTATTTTTTGATTTCCTCTTTGATTTCTTCAGTGATCTCTTGGTTTTTTAGCAATGTATTGTTTAGCCTCCATGTTTTTGTGTTTTTTACGTTTTCTTTCCCCTGTAATTGATTTCTAATCTCATAGCGTTGTGATCGGAAAAGATGCTTGATATGATTTCAGTTTTCTTAAATTTACTGAGGCATGATTTGTGACCCAAGATGTGATCTATCCTAGAGAATGTTCCATGTGCACTTGAGAAGAAAGTGTAATCTGCTGTTTTCGGATGGAATGTCCTATAAATATCAATTAAGTCTAGCTGGTCTATTTTGTCATTTAAAGCTTGCATTTCCTCATTAATTTTCTATCTGGATGATCTGTCCATTGGTGTAAGTGAGGTGTTAAAGTCCCCCATTATTATTGTGTTACTGTCCATTTCCTCTTTTATAGCTCTTAGCATTTGCCTTATGTATTGAAGTGTTCCTATGTTGGGTGCATATATATCTATAATTGTTACATCTTCTTCTTGGATTGATCCCTTGATCATTATGTAGTGTCCTTCCTTGTCTCTTGTAGCATTCTTTATTTTAAAGTCTATTTTATCTGATATGAGTATTGCTACTCCAGCTTTCTTTTGATTTCTGTTTACATGGAATATCTTTTTCCATCCCCTCACTTTCAGTCTGTATGTGTCCCTAGGTCTGAAGTGGTTCTCTTGTAGACAGCATATATATGGGTCTTGTTTCTGTATCCATTCAGCAAGCCTGTGTCTTTTGGTTGGAGCACTTAATCCATTCACATTTAAGGTAATTATCTATATGTATGTTCCTATTACCATTTTCTTAATTGTTCGGGGTTTGTTTTTGTAGGTCCTTTTCTTCTCTTGTGCTTCCCAGTTAGAGGAGTTCGTTTAATATTTGTTGTAGAGCTGGTTTGGTGGTGCTGAATTCTCTTAGCTTTTGCTCATCTGTGAAGCTTTTGATTTCTCCATCGAATCTGAATGAGATCCTTGCCACGTAGAGTAATCTTGGTTGTAGGGTCTTCCATTCGTCACTTTAAATATACTGTGCCACTCCCTTCTGGTTTGTAGAGTTTCTGCTGAGAAATCAGCTGTTAACCTGATGGGAGTTCCCTTATATGTTATTTGTCATTTTTGCATTGTTGCTTTTAATAATTTTTCTTTGTCTTTAATTCTTATCAGTTTGATTACTATGTGTCTCGGCATGTTTCTCCTTGTGTTCATCCTGCCTGGGACTCTCTGCACTTCCTGGACTTGGGTATTTCCTTCCCCATGTTAGGGAATTTTTTGACTATAATTTCTTCAAATATTTTCTTGGGTCCTTTCTCTCTCTCTGGGACCCCTATAATGCCAATGCTGGTGTGTTTAATGTTGTCCCAGAGGTCTCTTAAGCTGTCTTCATTTCGTTTCATTCTTTTTTCTTTATTCTTTTCTGTGGCAGTGAATTCCACCATTCTGTCTTCCAGTTCACTTATCTGTTCTTCTGCCTCAGTTATTCTGCTATTGATTCCTTTTCATTTCAGTTATTGTATTGTTCATCTCTGTTTATTCTTAACTCTTCTAGGTGTTTGTTCTTTAATTCTTCTAAGTCTTTGTTAAACATTTCTTGCATCTTCTCGATCTTTGCCTGCACTCTTTTTCCAAGGTCCTGGGTCATCTTTACAATCATTATTCTGAATTCTTTTTCTGGAGGATTGCCTATCTCTACTTCATTTAGTTGTTTTTCTGGAGTTTTATCTTGTTCCTTCATCTGGTACATAGTCCTCTGCCTTTTCAATTTGTCTGTCTTTCTGTGAATGTGGTTTTTATTCCACAGGCTGCAGGACTGTAGTTCTTCGTGCTTCTGCTATCTGCCCTCTGGTGGATGAGGCTATCTAAGAGGCTTGTGCAAGCTTCCTGATTGGAGGGACTGGTGGTGGGTAGAGCTGGGTGTTGCTTTGGTGGGCAGAGTTCAGGAGAACTTTAATCTGCTTGCCTGCTGAAGGGTGGGGCTGGGTTCCCTCCCTGTTGGTTGTTTGGCCTGAGGTGACCCAGCACTAGAACCTACATGGCTCTTTGGTGGGGTTAATGGCAGACTCTGGGAGGGCTCATGCCAAGGAGTACTTCCCAGAACTTCTGCTGCCAGTGTCCTTGTCCCCACAGTGAGCCACGGCCACCCCCGTCTCTGTAGGAGACCCCTCAACACTAGCACGTAGGTGTGGTTCAGTCTCCTATGGGGTCACTGCTCCTTCCCCTTCGGTCCTGATGCACACACTACTTTGTGTGTGCCCTCCAAGAGTGGAGTCTCTGTTTCCCCCAGTCCTGTCAAAGTCCTGCAATCAAATCCCGCTAGCCTTCAAAGTCTTGATTCTCTAGGAATTCCTCCTCCCGTTTCCGGACCCCCCAGGTTGGGAAGCCTGATGTGGGGCTCAGATCCTTCACTCCAGTGGGTGGACTTCTGTGGTATAAGTGTTCTCCAGTTTTTGAGTGACCCACCCAGCCATTATGGGACTTGATTTTATTGTGATTACACCCCTCCTAGCATCTCATTGCAGCTTCTCCTTTGTCTTTGGATGTGGGGTATCTTTTCTGGCGAGTTCCCGTTCTTCCTGTCGATGATTTTTCAGCAGTTAGTTGTGATTCCAGTGCAGAGGGAGTGAACATATGTCCTTCTTCTCCGCCATCTTGAACCAATCTTACCCATTGATTATTCTTGCCTGCAACAATTACCTTTTATTTGCTAAATGCTTATTTTTTTATTTCCATCATTTTCTCTACATCTATTAATTAGGGCTCTACAAAATGTCCCTTTCCCCCATTTACTTATTTTGTTCTTTTTAAATTTATGTAAGAATGGGGTCTGCAATATTTATTTTATCCTATAAATTGTGGTCTATTACTATCTTTATTTACTTTATTGTTCAAATTATAGAGATTTGGCCATCATGAGCCTCTTTAAGTTGGCTAATATGATCTTTTGACAAGACCCTATCAATTTTTGAGCATTTACTTAATCTCTAGCACCATAGCATCTTCCAGATCATCATGTACTTTCCCTGTTCCAGTTCTAGAATCAGCCATTTTACCGACTTCCTGGTTCCTTTTATTTATGAACAGAATTTAGAAATTAAGATCCAGGTTCTGTGTATTCACTGGTACTGGGGTATCATTGCTTCTAGTCCCTCTTAACATTAAGAGCTAGGAAATATATGTATGCATATGAATGCATGCATACCTACACATTTATAGTTACTTCTGTATAAAAGTTATGAGTCCATACTGGTACTTTTGATTCCAGAAAAACACCGTGAGTTTTATTTTATCTTTCTCTCTTTATTTATTTGTAATATCTCTAACAGTGAGAAACATGGCTTTTGTTTTCCTTAATATATTCACTCATTTTTCAATTACTGTATATACATAAAGTAGTTTTAGTAGTTTCATCTATACCTCTGTGGAAAACAAAGTATATTTGCGAACACTTTTCTTTCCCATCTCTAACCTCACATTATATAACCAAAATAGTGCAGGATTTCTGTTGCATATGTAGTTATTTTCTTCCTCACACACTTCACTGTGATTATTTTTTTTCTTTATAATATAGCTAGGTCTATTTGTTACTGTTTTGATTCTACCTTGAATCACCTCCCCCCGCCCCATATACACATATCTCTGTTGATTGTAATTATTCATTTATTTAGGAGGTAGGCCAAACATTACAGTGGTTCTAAGAGTCCAAATTATACAAATGATAAGCTCAAGTAAGTACCACTTCCTTTACATCCCTTCTACTCCTTTTTAACCCTTCTGTTCTTTCCACCTTATTTCTAACCACCCTTTACAGGCAGTTAATCTCACTAGTTCCTTGTTGAACTTTCCTGTATTTCTTTTTGCACAGATTAGCAAATATGTATATACTTTATTATCTCCTTTTCTTTCTTACTTGAAAGATAGCATACTGTAGGTACTCTTTGCAATTTCCTTTTTTCTCAATGATTTATTATGAAAATAATGTCATATAATTTCATAGAAATCTTCCCCAGTTTTTCTTACAGTAGCATAAGACTCCATTCTGTGATGTGTCATGGTTCAACCAGTCTCCTATAGGATGTATGTGTTGATTTCAGTATTTTGCAATTATGAGTAAGTTTGTGCATATATGTTTAAATTATAATTAAACTGATCTATAAGTTTCGAAGACAGGAAAAAGAACTTTTTTTAACCATCTGAGAGTAAGTTGCTGACATGATGCACCATTCTTCTCTAATCATGTTATTATAAATATATTCAAGTTTCGCCAAGTAGCCAAATTCATTCCTTTCAGGAAAATTATCCTGTTTAGAACCGTGTATTGATTTTAGTCTTCTTCAGTGTGGGCTTGTCCTTCAACCTTTCCTTGACTTTCATGACTTTGATTCTTTTGAAGATTACAAGTCAATTATTTTGTAGAATGCCTCTGAAGTTGAGTTTGTTTGATATTAACTCATGAGTAGATTCAGGCCATGTATCTTTGGCAGAAATATCAAAGAAGGGATGCTACATCTTCTTTTGTATCTTATCAGGTGCCATATGATTAAAATGATTTCTTATGATATTGCTTTGATCACTTGATAGAAGTTTACCTTCCAGTTTTCTTCTTACTTTACACGTATTACCTGTGTAACCTTGGCTAACGGGTCAAATCAAGATAACAGTTTAAGATTTCCACTGCAAGATTTAGGAAAGCTCTGTTTAATAGGGGAGTTTTATATTGAGTTCTAAACAAAGATACCATTTTTTAAACTTTTTACTCTGGAAAACATTAGATTTACAATAGAGATACTATATTTTTCATTTCAGTATTTTGTCTCTATATTAATGAGGGATATTTTTCTGTAGCTTTCTTTTCTTGTAATACCTTTGTCTCCTTTTCATAGTAGGATAATCCTGGCCTCATAAAATGAGCTGGGTAGTATTTTTTCTGCTTTTATATTGTGGAAGAAGCTGTATAGAATGGGCATTTTCTTCTGTCCTTAAATATTTGGTAGAGTTTACCAGTGGAACTCTCTGCACCTACCTCTGTGAATGTTCCACCTACTCTAGAAAAGAAAATATATTCTACTGTTCTCAAGTGCTACTATTTTTGATTTAGTTTTTCACAGTGCACCACATTCTTCCCATTCCTCTAGAGATAATTTGTGCTAGAGTAGTGTGTGGCTAATCAGTGGAATATCTGTATGATTCTGAGTTTTAGGTCTTCCATTTGGGCTGTACCTCAGAGCGTGTCTCTTTGGAAGCTCTGTTCCTCTTCTGCCCTTCTCTAGCAGTATTCTTCTTTTACTTGTTATTCCAAGTTTCTTATCTTAGTGGTGGTGAAGTGGGGTCTCTGTTACTCTAATTAAAGCTCAGTCTTAGGTATATACCATGTCCATATATACCATATACTCATCATGGTGGCCTTCTCTGTTCTCGGTCCCTGCCCTGGCTGCAGTTGTGGGCCCAGCACATAACTATTCTTCTCTCAAGACTACGATTTTTCTGCCTCTGTTCCTTGTTTACATATGCAGTGTATGTTTACCTGTGCCCTAGGGCTGGCATTGTTGCTCTTCCGCCTCAGATAATGTCTCTGTTCCATGGTGGAAATGTAGGGGAAGGATCCAGCAGAGGTTCTTGTCCTTCTTGCATGGCTTCTGTTCCTCTCATTCAGATCTGAACCATGATAGACCCTTCTGATCTTTTATGTGAACACCCAGGGTGTTCACAGGGGTCCGTGGAGAACAAACCTGAAAGATACTGTGGACTTACCTAGTTTCTGTGACCTCCCTAGACGTTTCCTCTGTCCTACCACTCCCAATTTGTCAGCTATTCTAGCTGAACTTTTTGTTGACATCTGGTTCTATCTATCCCAGGTGAGTGCATGTTCCTGTATTCTCTCTCTCTTCAGTCACCATCTCTACTTAGATTCTGAACCAGTTCCCTGCAACCTCCATTCTCTGATGGGTTTGAAAAATATTGTGAATTTGAAGTTAGTTTGGCTCTTTTTCATTATTAGAGTGAGAATGCTGCTTTTTTCCTATATCTTTATATCCTGGAGCTGAAGTTTTATGCAATTCACTGACCCTATATTTTTATAAAGATTAATTATTACCTGTTGTTTATTTCTTTATTCGTCCATTTGTTTATTCAAACACTTACTAAGCAGTTACCATTTGGATTCTGGGGACATAAAGATAAATAGAATAACATTCTTATACTCATGATCCTTACTATCTGGTGGGGAAAAAAAAAAAACCAATCAGACAAAAGAGCAAGCAGTTATCCCTAGAATGAAATCTGAGGGGCATGTGTTCCAGGGACCAAGGGAACAGAGACCAATAATGTTTGACTTCTATTTTTAAGAATGTGTGATAATATGCCAGGTAGGCAAAAGTTGGGGAAGTGCATTACAATCAAAAGGAACAGAATATGCAAAATACAAAGCATGAAACCAGCATGAACTTTTGGAACTTTAAATGGAATAGCGTTTCCTTTCTTTTTTTACATATTAAGAATTGTGTCTTTATTTACACTAGTATATTTTATCATACCATAAGTTTCTCAGAATACAAATGAAAATTTAACCAAAGTTACAGAGCTAGCATTAAACCTGACAGGCATAAATACACAATTTACACAGACTTTTCTCCCTCCACATGTATCTTAGGATTAGATTGTCTATATCTATTTAAAAAGCTTGTGGGGTTTTGATAGCAATTGCATTAAACCTGTAAACCAATTTGGGAAGACTTGACATCCTTACTATGTTAAATCTTCCAGTCCATGAACATAGCATGTCTCTACATTTATCTAGGTCTTCTTTGATTTCTTTCCTAGCAGTTAATAATTTTCACTATAGAGATCCTGCACAAGTTTAATAGACAAGTACTTTACTTTCTTGGGAAGAATTGTAAATGATGCTATGTACTTTTGTTTTTGTTTTTTTACCTTTTGACCTCCTTCACCCACTCCCCCCCGCTACCCAGAGATAGTGCATGTACATTTCTGTAGAGTATAGCTTTGGTTGAAGCAAATTAAATACTGCTGTAACATATCAAACTCTCAAAAACTTTATCCCATCCCCTCCTTTTCCCTTGCACCACTCTCAAAATATTCTAGAACTGTCACCATTGTTCCATTTAGTCTCTATCAAATTGACTCTTTATTTAGGTGCATAAAAACAACATAGGTTTGCTCATTCTCTGCCATTAACTAGTTGTGCAACTTTGTCTATTTTTCTTGTGCCCTGGTGTCCTCATCTGTCAGTTGAGGTAATGTTCCTCTCCCTGGCTCCATCACAGGGATGGAGTGGTGATATTGTGAGAGAAAAGACAAGAACATGCTACAAAAAAACAAATAAGCACACAAAACACAACATGAATAGATTTCATTCCTGCCAAGATGTATTTTCTGAATTCCTAGATTGGCTAAATGTCCTTTCTCTCTGCTCTCACAATACCCTTACTTACATCTGTTTTATCACTTAGAACATTTTACTGAAATTATCTGTTTATGTGCATATTTCCACTAGTAGACAAGGGACTCCTTAAATCCAAGAGGCATGGAGTATTTCCCTTCAGAGCTCCTGCCCTTAGGTTCACAGTAGTCTCTGTTTCATTGCACTTACGTTCATCAATAGAAGAGCTGTGTCTTTCCAGAAGCAGGCTCAGTTTTGGGGGGCCTCCTCTTGGCCTGGACATCCTTCTGTTATATACGAGGAGACCTTGTCAGGCTCCCTGGTCAGGCTCCATGATGCTGCCTGTTTCCATGAAGACATCCACCATAAAAACTGCTTAGGTAGGGAAGCCCCTACCTCCCCTCCCAAATGACCCTAACATTTCTGAAACTCCTTAATACCAGAGCTTCATCTCATGAAAAGAAATTGGATGAAATTCAAATAGAACCATAAAACATCAGAGTTTTAAGGGCCTTTAGAGACTGTGAATAAATTATGTTCTGAAAGCAGTTGTTTCCAGGAGGAAGAGGAAGGCTGTGACAGAAGTAGAAATGATACTTTGAGGAGAGCAGGATATGAAAAGGGAGGATAGTCTCTTCGTCTTTTAGGTGTTTGTTTGTTTGTTTGTTTCCATTTTGCCTAAAGCCAACCTTTAGCTCTTCTGTCCTCTGAGCTTAAGAATATCCTACCTATGCCAAGGAACGGTATATCTGGGCCCTTCTGGGATAACTAGAGGTCAGTAAGTGGGCACTTCCTCAAAAGATGACCTCTAGGATTTCATATGCATGTGCATAAAAATTGAGTCCTTGTTTGGATGCTAATACCCTGGTTTGACTTATATCAGATCAAGGATATAACTGTATTTTGTAAACCTTGAAGGGCCTTTTCAGTGTGAGAGAAAATTAGTAAAGATGGCTGTGGAAGAGCAGGTGGGTCTCTCTCTCTCTCTTTTCCAAGGGTCACTTTGTAAGGTACTGGTGCATCAGGACATAGTTGGCTGAGATTCTTGAGACACAAATCTGGGGAGTCCAGTCTTGAGCCTGGGTAAACCTTTCACGCTTCAGAATTCAATGCCTAGCTCCAGCAAGGCCATGGTAGGCCTCCCCTGACTCTGACAACCAGTGACACAGGAAACGAGGCACACCCCAGGGGTCACGGCAGAATACTACAAGGCCCCCAAGTGCTTGGCAGGATGCCCAGCATGCATTTCTTTTAACCAGAGAGAGAAGACAGATCTTTGTGGGAACGAGACTCAGAAACTCAGGAATATATTGGAACTGAGCCAAATGTTGAATCCTGAAAGAAAAAGAGAAACTCCAGGCATTGGACCGATGTCCCTGGTTGGAACAAGTGAGTTACGTATATACATGCATGTCTATATATACTCACATGTGTTTATGTATATGTGCATGTATTTATTTCGTATTTCATAATTTATAATGTTCAGACATATAACAGTTACACTCCAGGAGGTGGATTTAAACAAGGTGTTCGGGAATCTGAAGATTTTGCCCATTGAGCTTTAAACTCTGTCCTTGGAAATCTAAACCGGAGAGACCTTGGCCCTTCCACTCCTGTTTTATTGAAGGAAAATAAGGCCTGGAGAAGTGATGTGACTTGCTCAGCATCACATAGAAAGAACTATTGGGAATTTTTTTCCCTAAATTCAGGCCAGAAAAAGCCTGACCTCCCCCTTTCATTTCAGTGTGTGGGCCCCTCTGGATCACATGACTGAGTGCCCTGGTAAGCCTAGCTATGTACTGTGTGTAAGGGCTTTCTCAAAAGTTGTCTCTATTTAAGCCTTACCTTCACTTTTGTGGGGAGGTAACTGTTACTTTCTGCATATTTCACAAGAGGAGCTGAGGTCTGGAGAGGTTAAGTGACTCGTCCAAGGTCATGGCTCTAAGTGACTCAAACCGAAGACCATCTGCCTCTCAGTCCACTACAGCTTCTGAAGGGGAAAGGAATGCAATAAAGAGGTTAGGAAGCCATGAGTGCTCTTGTCAAGGATTCTTGCCTGGCTCTCACCACAGCCCCCAGTGATGCAGCCACACGGGACTAGGCAGCATTGTGCAGACATCACCTGTACCCTCTGTGCTTACAGTGTCCTTACAGTTCTCTCCTCATGGAATCTTTCCCCCCCACCCACCTGTTCCAGCTGGCAGGCTCCTGACTTTCTACTTTCCTTGCCAGGTTCCTTGTCTTAGTCGGTTCAGGCTGCTGTTCTGGAGGCTGGAAATCCAAGATCAAGTCACCAGCCTGGTCAGGTTGTAGTGAAGGCCTTCTTCTGGGTTGCAGATGGCCAGTTTCTCACTGTGTCCTCATGTGGTGAAAGGAGTGAAGGATCTCTCTGGAGCCTTTATGTAAGATTACCAATCCCATTCAAGAGAGCTCTGCCTCCATAATCTAATCACCTTCCAAAGAGCCCATATCATAATACTATCACCTTAGAGGGGAGGATTTCACCATGTGAGCTTTGGGGGGACATAAACATTCAGACCATAGCAACCTTGTTTCTTGCAAGAGCAATTGCTTCTGTCTTTAGGTTATTCTAGGGGCATGTTTGTACCTGTGTTCAGCAGATATGAACCAGGCTGTGCTCGGATCATATTCCTCTGGACGAAAGCAGGAATAGTGTACAAGTCTTCACGGATGCTCTGCAGAAGGCCTGGCGCATCACAGGTGTTCAAAGTACACTTGATGAGCAAATATAATGTGACCATTAGCCCAGGAATACTAGTTCATTGGAGTCTGTGAGACATTACTACATAGTACCTTTACAGTGTGACTGTTGCCAGAATGTGCCATCATCCAAGGCCTTGATTCATGTCCTCATCTGTCACTCTAGAACACTCTGCTCTCCGGGTCCTCAGTCACGCCGCTCGTCTACTGACTCTGCTGGCTGGGGCTATCAGAGGGGAAAAATATTTTGATAGAAAATGTGTCAAATGGATGGGATAGAAAAATGTTTCAACAAGGAGAAATCAAGACAGATAGGATAACTGGTGTCTTGAGAGCTCATATAAAGGTCGCTTCACAGCTAAAACCCTGAGAATAAACCTCACGTGTGTGGCAAAGGGTCTGGATGGAGGGAAAACCACGGTGTGAGGCTGTTTTTGTTGGTTTTTGTGGCCGTGTTCACACGTAAGGCTATAAATCTGACAATGTGCAGCACTCTGGAGTGAGAGTGAAAGCTGAGGGCTGGAGGTGGAGAGATCTTTCTTCCAGCTCCACTTAACTGCCCTTTGATCTGGGAGTGGAGATTCAGCTTTCAGGGAGGGAGTGTGCAGGTGGCAAGATGTAAACAAAACAACATCCTGGAGCCTTTGTCAGGCCTTCTGAAAACAAAGTGGAAACATGGTTGGCTCCTGAGCTGACCAGACCTTAAAGAATGAGTCTGACACATAACTGAGTGGTTTACACCCTCACCCATTCATGGGGGTCCATGGCAGCCGACAGTGAGCCCTCTGCAAGCAGACGGGGTGATCGCCGGGCCCGGTGGACTTCTGAAGGCTTCTGCTGGATTTCCCTAGAACAGTCCTGTGGGAGAATCACAGTTATTCTCACACAAGACTTTGGTAACTAAAGAGAAAATGTGCATCTCTGTCCTGGCTTTACCACTGTGTATTTCCTGTATATTCACACGCTTTGGAGTTCCGCGGGATGGCTGTAGGTGGGGGATTAGGAAAGAGGAAGTGGTTGACTTAAGATCTCTTTCAGAAGGAAACAAGAGCACAAGGCAGGAAATGGGTTCGGACACTTTCACAGTTTCTCTCCATTCTATCACCACTGAGGGACTGAGACTGGTACTGTTTATTGAGAACCTGTCCTGCCTGGGCTGTGAGCCTAAGTGTTTTCCTGGAGCCTCTACCTGGGGCTCCTAGGGCCTGTCAGCCGCTGAAAGGGGCAGCTCTGTGCGGAGAACAAGCAGCCTTGTTAGATATTGGTTCTGATGGGGCCAAGTGGTCAGAGGGGGAGCCGGGGCTCGTTCACTTGGGGACCAGAAGCGGTTCACTTACTTGGGTACCCACTCAGTTCCTCTCTCCTGGCCTCACCCCGTGTTCTCTCATGAATTCCTCTGGAGCAAGAAATGGCATTTGTGTATTTTGAAAAGTCAAAAGGCCGGTGTTAAATGTTCCTACCTCTGAGAGAAAGCACATTGCCTTCCCCATTGTCATGCAGGGGAAGAAAGCCCAGCTCGGCTGTGTGCTCCTGACTCCAGCCAGGCCGCTTGGGTGCCAGGTTCTGGTCTGCGCGAAACCCCTGTGAACGAACAGCGGGGCTTCAGCTGCAGTTAATTTTCATTTGCTGTTTGTATATAAATGCTTTTAGTACTTAAACTAAATTCAGATCAATTAAACTAATGTTGTTTGACATAATATTCCTTGTTCCAAAATCAATATCCCTTCATTTGACAGACTTATTCTTGAATTCAGGATGTTTATTGTTCTTAAAGCTTTACCTATAGACCTGGTTTTTGTCTTTAATGATATAAAACAGCTCTTCCTCGCATATTGTACACCCGCGTGTAATGGGGTTCAAATTTCGCTGGTGAATATCTTTAATTGTACCATCATGCCTTTTAATCTAGCAGCACAGGACCACTTTCTCTGTCTCCATTTGTCTCCTTAGTTTTAAAGACATTCCTTTAACGGTGTCCGTTTAGAAGGATTTGGGGCCAATGAAGGAGCCAGATCAGGATTTCAGGGCCAGTGCTCCCTGCTTTCCCTAGGGCTGGGCCAACTGCGAAGGCCCCGGCCGCCCAGACGCTGTTTGACTGTGGCCACTTACCCTCCACCAGCAGCCCAGCGCCCCTTCTGCTCCCACCCCGTCATCATAAAGTAACATGCAGCTACTAAAACGCACCACATTTTCTCACGTGGGCTTTTCCCGCATGCCCTCCAGCTCGTCTTCACTCTGCCTTTGGCTCTTATAAATCTTGTTCTGTTTTCCCTGGCCTTTGTCCAGAGACAGGCCTCTCTCGGCTCTGGGGAGAGTAGGCTGGGGGTCATTTATCACTTGAACAGTGGGAATGGGGGACTGAACGGTAGTTTTTTTGCCATCACCATGGCAAAGGTCTGTGCGCCCTCACCTAATTGGAAGAATCTGGCCCGTGTTCCTCTAATTGCTGCACCTGGATAACTTTGCCCAGGTCAGACTCGCCCACTTCAAGACGAAGAAAAGAATTGTCTGAGAAGAAGGACCCCTTGGTGATAAAACAGGAATGGTTCGCAATGTTTTCCTTTTTTTCCAGGCAAATATTTTCTTTGAATTAATAGTCATCGAAATGATGTAAGCTGGCATTTGTGAGAGCTTTAATCAGCCTCTGAAATGAAACCTGAGCTGGGCTTGCCGTCTCAGCCATCCTACTGGAAAGGCTCTGCAGCAAAATGTGCCCAAACGCTGGGAAGGGAGCAGCTCTGCCCCAGTTCCAGCACACACGTGCGTGCACGCGTGCGCGCGTGCGCGCGCACACACACACACACACACGCTTACTTTTTTCTATGTTATTTTTCAAAGGAGCATAGACTCCTTTGGTTGAAATCAGGAATCCTTAACTTCAAATATTGCTGAGGTTGGGGGAAAGGGAACTTGGGGGAATAAATGGTTTGTGCTACCACATTTCGTTTTCTATGAATGATGGACAGAGGTTAAGGTTTGTTCTGGACAAAAAGTGTGATTGCATCCTTCTAGGGATCAGTTGCCCTCTCTATTCCGTTTTGTCTTGTTTCCCTTTGCTCTCAAGTTTTCTCTTTCTCCTCTCTTCCTTCTCTTCTCACCTTGCCCCTCTCCTCTGCTGCTCCACAGTATCCCACCTGGAATCATATCCTGGATGGTCCAAACATGGTTATAGTAAATCTTCCAAACTTGTAAGTTGCATAAAACAGCGTTGGCTAATACAACTTGAAGGGAAAAGCTTTCCCACCGTCCCTCTCTTCAGTGAGCCACGTTCCTTCTCGTGGCACACCTTTGATCATTGCCTTGGCCACACCTGGCTGCATTTACGTTCCATTCCTCCAGATTCCTG
>NW_006791562.1:1057242-1065306 GCF_000442215.2 Lipotes vexillifer
GGATCTAGCCAGGCCGGGAGAGTAGACAATGCCCTGTTGCTCCTTGGAGAGAGTTTTCTAAAGGACCATCAGCCTCTTTCTCAGCAACATCCTCAGCAGAGGCCAGAGACAGAGGCCTGAGCAGAGTCAAGAAAGGTCGCCAGGGCCCAGGGCTGTCACGGTAAAGTCCTAGAAAATATCAGGAAGATGAAAGCCTGTGCAGAGTTTTCTCTAGAGATGCCTCACCTCCACCACCCTTGGAGGGAGCACAGTGGCTGTACCCCTGGTATATCACAGAAGGTCGGTGCTAACATCGACCTGATTCTCGGCACTGCACATAAGCAATTTTTCAGGTAGTTATTTTTAATGTTATTTCACTTCCACCATTTCTGTGTGAGGTGGGAAGGGCTGGAATGATCATCCCTATTTCACAGATGAGGAAAATGAGGCCCAGAATAGTGCCTTGGGCAAGGTCCCTTAGCTTAGTACATGGGAGGAGTGGGGGGCTAAGATTTGTATCTAGGCCAGTGCCTGATCCACAGCTCACTGCACTGGGCTATGCTGTACCTCTTCTCAAAGGAGCACCCCACTTCCTGGTCGCTGCCATCCTGTTTGCTTCTCTTGGCCTGAAATCATGAAATGGACTTATATCTCAGAAGGCTTAACCTTATCCAAAGCCAGACCTTCCCAGAGTACTGACCAGAGTTATCCACATGGCCATGCAAGGAGGAACATTGCTTTGATGGGCAGCTCCAGCAGCTGTGCCAACGCGCAGCCTTCAGGTCCCCCGGCAGCAGATAGGGGCCTGCCAGGTGGCCCTTGTTTCCTAATCAATGTGATACTTGATATATTTCTGGTTTTAAAATTAAGCAGGTCTCCATGGCCCCTCAAAACTCCTGGTTTAACATGTGTCTGGTGGAGATAAAATGAAACGAGATGGCCCATACAAGGTGGCCTAGTTCAGTGCAGGACACACGGGAGACTCTTGGTAAATGAAAGATTGAGTCCTTTCTAGGAGGAGCTTTGAGTCTGATTCCAAAACACAAGGTGACAAGACTAGAAAATTGAGGGTGGCGATGTCCAATTCTGGTTTAGATAATTTTAGAGAAGGGTCACTTTATTTGGCTATCTCTAAGAACTGGCTAGATGGTTTACAGATTCTCAGAAGGTCCAACATTTGAAAAAGATGGAAGTCTTAAAGGAATTCTTCTTGGGCATTTGGGCTACAAGTACACCGAGTGGACACTTGGTTTATCCAGTTTTTCTCTCTTTGAGGAAAAATAATGTTCCAAAATGGTATAGAGAATCTACAGGAAATCATAATGAAATTAAAACATGGAGCATGTCTAAGACAGCCTTTTAAATATTTAAAGGCCAGAGGTGGTAAAAGTAGTGTTTTCAAAATTAATTTGACTATAACTTACAAAACAATTTCTAATCTATTATCTTATTTCATTCTTACCACAGACCCCTGATATCGCCTTAATGTCAGTCCCACTTTGTGGATGTAAAAACCTGAGATTGAAGAAAATAAAGTGTCTTCTCCGAGGCAGATTGTAACTGAGAGGTTGTAACTCAGCTGTGTGGGATCCCCTTCTGTTTCTCTCACATAAACACACACTGAACACACAGACCCGATAAAGGTGGCAGAGATGATGATAACCCGTATAAGCCAACATCAAGCCCCCATGGATTTTCAATGAGATTGATATTAAGATTGCTTAATTATGAGGTTAATGAAAATATAATCCCAGGACTAGGCTTTGGTCACACACGCTATAATTGAGCATCTACCTTCAGTTCATGTAGGTCTTAGCATATAGAGGCTTCTAAGCAAATGTAGAATTAACTTTAATAAGAAGGAAGATCCTAGTAAAGGAACCAGAAGTGGTAGGTGCGGGGTAGGGGGTAGGAGGAAGTAGGCAATGAAACAGATAAAATAAAATAAATATGGAGAAAGGGTGAAAGTGGAATGCTGTCTTAGCAATTTCCCTGAAGGGCTTGGTGTCTTCCCTGGTAGCTCAGGATTGAAAAATTCAAGGCCAAGTGGGCCGTTCTTTTGTATTCATGGATCATCCTCCATCCCACTCAACCTTTGCCTTTCAATAGCTTCTCAAAGCATACTTTGCCTGTAGCACTGTTCTCATTTAATTATATATATATATATATATATAACCCAAAGCATTATTAAGAGAAATGCATGCCATATGTTTCTGATTCATTTAGACTTAAATACTCTGCCCGCTGTTAGCTAAGAGAAAGGCAATATTCAAGAACTCATCTTAGTAAGCAGTGTTAGCCAGGACCTTCGTAAGAAACAAGTTTTGATTTTGCTGGGAAAACTGGGAGTAAAGATCTTGAGTGGTTTGGGTAGGATTTGGAACTCAACCACTGAGAACTGCAAAGTGAGGAGTGCATAGTGAGAAGCATGCCTTCCTCAGTCTCAACTGAGGATCAATCTTTGTCAAGCTGGAGTTAGTTAGGTCTCCAGGGAGCAAGGGGAAGTACTAATTTAGGAGAAAAAGAGCCGTTACCAAGAGCTGCTGTTTACCTTACCGTAAATATGAGGGAATAGTTGTTAATAAAATCGTTTTACATTTTTCCTTTAAGAAAATAGTCATAATGTATGAAAGATATCAGTATTCAGGCTTTAAAACAAAACAATAGACCTTGTGATTTAATTTTTTAAAAAAAGAAAGAAAGAAAGAAAAAACCCTATTTCCCCTTTCAGTGTTTGCAAGCTTATACCATCTAGCTATTAATTGGGTCTAATTTTTTTTTTAAAGAGGAATATTTATCTTTACTGTGAACTTTTCCCCCCTTGGGCTCATTATGTTAAACGTTGCATTTAACCCACACTTTAGGGGAAAAAAAGTAATATTTCTGTTGGTTTAAACTGTCAGATTGACTCACATAATGGAAAATGGGCTAACTGGAAGTGGGAGAAAATATTTCACTAAAGCAAACATGCCAGGGAAAGGGTTAGCTCCACCTTGTTCACAGCAGCGAAGTTGGGTTGCATTGGTGGCTCCTGTCCTGTCCCAGGGGAAGAGCCTGGGGAGGAGACACAAGGAAAAGAAGAGGTTGGCTTGCTGCAAGTTATTGCCAGGAAGCTGCCCTTTCTGTTCTCTAACCTAATACCAGTTCTTATCGGAGAAACCATGGGCAAAATGGCAAGGAACAGAGCAGTTGGTTCCATGCCCCAGCTTTCTTCTTGCTTTATTATGCTGCAAATCCACTGTTTTCTGTAACGTACTAAAAGTGTGCTGTTACTGTGTATTCCTTCTCCCGAGTGACTGTGCAAATCTAATTCTCCATGTGGAATAAGCCTTCATGCCTTTTTTTGGAATTGTTCGACTTTAAGCCTTATCAGTACCTGGCATACGGTCAGAGCTCAGTAATAGCCACTGAATATTGTTGAAAGAATCTTTAGAGGGTGGAAAAAATGGTTAGAGGCAGGATCACGTGGTAGGTAGTAGTATTTATTTAAGAATCAGACAGTTGGGTTCAAATCCTGGTTTTGCCGCTAAGAAACTAGGTTAGGCCCCAGCCCATTTGTACGGTAGGCATAAGAATGACTACTCCAATTTTTTGTGTAAGAATTAATGACTTCTGTATATGTCATTCCAGGCACATGGCAGGATTCAGTGGAGAGCTGCTGTTTGCTCTTTTAGGGTGTCATGGAACACTGTACATAGCCCTGAGACTGCTTGGGTCAAAATCCTATCTAACTACTAACTTAGATAAGTCATTTAACTTTTCTAAACATTAATTTTTTCATGGTAAAATAGAGCTATGGTACCTACCTGCACAAAGGGTTGTTGGAAGGATTAAGATTTTTTTAAGTGTATATGGTGATGGGTAAGGCCATCAACCTCAGCCTTATTTCTGAAAATATTCTTCAAACATTCTTCATCTTGAAAGCATCTTCTTCAAGCAAGTCCAAAGGTTTTGGCTTACGAGATGCCTTCAGTGACTGTATCTTCAGGGAAGACGAAGAGGAGATCAATATTTACTTGAATCAGTTACAATTTAAGGGAAAGGAAAACTCAATAACATGGGAGCAACATTCAGCAGTGCCTCATGTTGGCAAAGCAGACCTCAAACTACCTTGCTCCTCCAATGACCTTGGCTGAAAATGAGCATCTCTTTATTGCTGCAATTATACAATATGGTCAACCGCCAGAGTAATTGGCAACTGATTTTTCCTACACTATATATTTTTTTTTCCTATACTATATCAGTCTTTTAAAATTTGAGTATAAAATGTTGAATATAAAGTTGCAATAATATTTATTTTGTGATAAAACTTCAGATTTATCCTTGTATCTCAAAAGAGCAGTCTGTGATGGTGATACTCAGTCTCTGCCTCGGCTTCCAGCCAAATATTGACTTTAATAATCAGCCATTCAGCACTCTGCCAAAATTTGTGCACCTTGATGAATGTGTAGTACCTAGCCAATTGCCTGAAAATAGCAAGCACTCCATGGATGAATATTTTCCTATTTTTGGTTATGAGGATGAAGGGAGGTTTCCCTGGCATCCGAGCATCACAGCATACAGGACCACTGACATATTGTGGTTCTTGAGCAGGTTCATTCCTCCTCTGTCATGATTTGCCCAAATGTAAGACAAGGGGAAGGTTTAGACTCCACATCCCCTAACTCTGAACTCTCTTCATTCTCACTGAGCACTCTCAGTGTTTTCTCCACTAATCACTGTGGATTCAGTACAGATCCAGGAAGCAGGCATCCCAGGTACCCTTCTGGACTACTAGCTCTTGATTATTCACCAAAACTCTAAGAGCTAGATTCTCAGCTGAGTAAAAATGCTGAAGCCATTAGAGAGAGGAAAGATGAGCCCCTTCCTGATGTTGAAGCATTGGCATTGATATTTGTTTCCAAAGGCCAGCCCAAATCTAAGGTAATAGCATGTCAGCAAAATATAAATTTAAAATAAAACTCATTTTGAAGAGAACCTACATGGAAAAATATGTGAGGCAATGAGCAGTGCCAAGAAGTGGCCCAGATAATCAGTGCTGCGTATATTTCTATTATCAAAGAAAAGGATAGAGAAGAATTAGCCATTTATTGATCTCTATGTTCCAAGGCATTACTAAGTATCTGACATGAACTTTCTATTGACTGCTCATCACAGCGTTGTCAGATGTGTATTAAAATATGCCTTTTACTGATGAGAAAGCCAAGGTTCAGAGAGATTCAAATGCATGCTAAGGTCACATAGCAGCAGGGCTTGGTGGCTGAGCCCACCCACCCTGGAGTCGGACTCCCTGGATGTGTGTTCCGGATTCACCATTTATTCATCCTGTGTCTCAGGAAGCTTTCTCATCTGCAAAATGTAGAGGGTGATAGTGTGTATACCTGGGAGTTCAACTTAGTTTTACCTTGGGTTGATTTTGGAAAAATCTCTGTGCACAAGTTGGCTGGTAAACCAAAATATTCTGAATAGATGTATATTGGAGTGGTTGGTCTGGGACTCTTAACATCTCGTGATCTCAGGAGTGAAGACCACGGGCGATGGGACTTAGCCCCTTCCCACCCCAAGCTCATAAAAGCCTTTGATGTGGGGGTCTTGAGTCTGTGATGCAAAGTCTTAAAGAAATTCTGTGACAGCATCACTCCTAAGACTCATAAACTTTGCCTCATATGTCTCCTAGTGATGGATGAAGGGAACCTTCCATGTTACAAGTTCAGCATTAGCAGTCTTTCCCTTACAGAGGACTCTGCTCTTGATGGTTCTCTGATTGCATCAGGAATTCAGGACACAGGTGGCATAGGGGGCAATCCATTGGCTGCTTTCTCCCTCTGCGAAGAGCTCCTGCTGGCTGAACTAGAAGTAGGAGGGAAAAAAAATGTGTGCAAACAGTCATGAGTCCGGAGAAGAAAGGGATCTGATTAGAAGAAACATGTGGTGGCTTTTGTGTGTGCCTCCTACGTCAGCACTTCGTCCAAGTCAGGGAGAATTGCAGCCAGGGAAATGAATAATGTTGGATTTACTACAAGTTTACCTGAGATTAAGGGCGAGTTGGATACAGCCAGTATCTTTTGGTCCAGTGTTGACTTAGTCTTGTCACAAATCAGCTATTGATTTTTGGGGTCCCCATTAGTCTTAGGGAAGAGAGCTAATCCTTCTTTCATGTGTGTTTATATACCATATTTGGCCGGAGCTCGGGGTGCACTTTTCACCTTGATCTGCAAGTAGAAAGGTAAACACATGACCTCAGTACTAGAAGCCACCCTGGCTGGTCACTCTCCACTGTTTGTTTACTTTCACTCTGACTTCTGCCTGCCTCCCAATCCCAGGTATTCGGACATGTTACAAAAAGAAAGAGACCCTGACATCAAAGCCCTGGTCATGATTTTACTAGGGGGCACCTCTGAAAGCATTTGTAAGGCCTGTGTGAATGGCTGGTGCTGTGACCTCTAGAAAATACTTTACTCTCCAAATTGGGGCTAACAGATTTATCACTCGCTGGGCCCCGACCTTCCAGGTCAGCCTAGGGTTATTTTTGTTTATTATGGGCGAAGACATGGTAGTCCTATTACAGAAGCCTAAAGAGCAAATATTGAGAACATGACATAGGGATTAAAGAGAATTCTGAAAGCATATTTTTGATTTTAAAATTTCCTATAAAAATGTTAACTTTGTCAACATCTGCTTGAGATCGTTGCCCCTAGACAGATGTCTCTGTCAGCCACCAGCATTGTAACAGTTCAGGATAATGGATGCTTTTGTCCCCTTCTGTGTGGAATTTCAGTTTCTACTCTGTGGAAGGCTAATGCTGATTACAAAGGAATTCTGAGCACAGTTTGGTTGTTTTTGTTTTATTAGTCCTATGAAGTGTGTTTCAATAAAAGGAGTTATCAACATATGCGATATAAAATCACTTTGTTCTATTCTGATGTTATTGAAAAGGTGGTGATTTTAATACAGTTTGAGACATTCCTTCTTCAAATCTGCAGAGCAGGGCATTGACAGGCAATATAGTTCAGCAGTGTAGAGCACAGAATTTGGTAGACTTAAGTTCAAATCTTGACTTACTATCTGTGTGACCTTGGGTGAGTTATTCCAACTCTTTAAACCTTCATTTCTTAATCTGTAAGTGGGGGTAATGTTGGCATTGACCTCACAGTGTTACTGGAAGAATAACATAAATGTACGTAAGATACTTATTAACATTATGCCTTACGCACAGTAAACAATCAATAATAGGGTAGCTGCTATTATTATAATTATTCAATCTCCAAGACCTCCATTTTACTCATAACAGATGACCATGACTTTTACTTTACAAAGCAGACTGGACTGTCTTTTCACCTCAAAACATTTTTGGATATCCACCAATTAATTTTTTTCAATGTCAAAAATTTAAGAGGTGCTTCCTTTGTGTCAGGCTCTGCTTTATGCGTGTGGCTTGCTTACTTCCCACCACCGTTCGCCATCTCCATTTTACTTATAAGAGCACTGAGACTCTGCAAGTTTTATGATTTCCCCAATGTCATATTGCTAGTATGTGAGCAAAAATCATCTAGCTCCAGAGCCTATCTCCCTAACCACTATAGTATACGTACTGCCTCTCTTTAATGTCTTAGAATTTTAGTTCTATACATGATCCTCTGCCATGTTGATTTTTTTTCTCCCTTTCTATTTGTACTTTGACAGCTTTCTAAAACTGCCTAGGTGTCTCTCAAATTAAGTGAATTAATAAGGAATAAATGAACAGATACAAAACCTTTATTACTCACTTCTAAACACCTTATGATCTGGTTTTTGTCCCACTGCCCCTGAAACTTCCCTCTCCAAGGTCACAACTGCATAGAAAAATGACTGCACGTGAATAAGAAAGTAGGGAATTGTTTAGAAAGCTGTGGCAATAGTCCAAGTGAGAGCTGTTGGTAGCTAGGGCTAGAGGAATAGCAATGAAGATAGAGAGTATTAGATTATGGGAGTATATTTTGGAGATAAAGTCATAAGGATACACTGGTTGATCTGATGTAGGAGGTAAGGGAAAGAGAGGAATAATGGAGGAATCCATTTGATTTAAATCATCAATCAGTGGAGGAA
>NW_006791562.1:1065397-1105998 GCF_000442215.2 Lipotes vexillifer
AGAGAAATAATGGATGACTCCATTTGATTTGAATCATCAATCAGTGGATGATGTTGCCGTTTACAGAGAACAATGGATTTGGAGCAGGTTTAGGAAAAAGATATGTGGGTTTTTTTGTGTTTGTATTTGTGTGTTTTTGTTTTTGTTTTTCTGGGAGAGTGTTGGAGGATGAAGATACCAAAGGATTGAAAAGTCTGGAGCTCAGAGAAGGATCTCTGGTATGAAAACGACATGTGAAACCCTAGGTATGATCACTTATGGAGAAAACATAGACAGAAGAGAGAAGCAGCCCAGGAAAGAGGGCTGCCATTTAGAAGCTGAGCAAAAGAAGTAACAAAGGATAATAAGAAAAATGGACAGTGAGATAAGAATAAAATGAGGAACCTGGTGTTACTGGAGGCTATATATGTACTCCTCAAGCTTTTCTGAGCTTGATATGCTGGTGAAAGCCTCTACATTTTACATACCCTGTCTCCAATGCCTACAAGGCCTTCCTCAATTTCTCTGTCCGGCAAACTCCTACTCTTTCTTCAAGACTTAGTTCAATTCCTTGGAAGCCTACTCTGACTCCTCACCTCTTGTTTCCACGGCACTGTGTCCCTAACTCTATTTTAGCCCAAATAACTGGGCACTTAGGATTGTATAATCTGTTTTATAAACTCTCTGGCTCCACTGAGGTCAGCTCCTTGAGGGAATCACTGTCTTTTATTTCTGAATCTCCAGTAACTAGCACAGTGAATGTGGAAAAATAAGTATCTGACTATCATTGATTGAATAAAATGTATGCATGACTAGATTCCCTTTTGAGCTCCAATATTTAATGTCAAACCATTTAATTTCTACTAGAGGACTCCACCTAGAAGCCCAATAGTGAGCTCCACCTAGAGATCAAATTCTGCATTTCTCAGGTTGAAGTTATTCACTTCCCTTAAGACCTCCTTCTCTTTCTATTTATGGTACAACTATTCTCAAGTCTTTCAAGATTGGAAGCAAGAAATCACTTTTGACTCTTCCCTATATATAGCCAGTCAACCACTATTCTTGTCCATTTTCCCTCCATATATCTTGAATCTGAATCTTCTTTCTTTTCCGTAGTTAGCAACTTGCCCAAGGTCACTGAGCTACTCAGATACAGAGCCAGGGCTGGAATCCATTCTGTCTGACTCACTAAGTAATATCACCTTTCTGGCTTATGCTTGGGTAACTGGGATCCTTTGATAATATGGCAGGCAATTCCAAAGAATATAGCTTGTAATTTTCTGGAACATTTTGGGAAGGAAAATACTCCATGGACTTTTGTTTTTTCTTATGTCTGAGACTATTTTCTGAGGCATTGACAGAGAAATATATGGATAGACTGATTTATTTCCCTCAATAGGATGTAATCTGATGACTGTCTAAGGATATAAAAGTTTATAAATATAGTAAAGTATTTGTATCTAGAATATTTCTTTTGAAAATCATCAACTGCATTAACTAGGACATCTTACTTCCACTCCCAAAGTTCTATTCTACTCAATTTTTATGTCTTCTCCCAAGATTAAATTGCTCTTTAGGATCTCATCCTAGCCACAGGGTAAACTTTATAATCCTGAATTTCCATACATTTTCATCTTAGCCCTGGGTGATATACAGAGAATGTTTGGGGACCAGAATGAATAAATAATTGAATGTCCATATTGCTCAGTAAGTGAATATGTAAATGTATATGCACAGTAGTACCAAATAGCTGACTGGTGTTTTTTTCCTCTTTCTTACCATTTAGCTGTAAAGGAAAGATGGAGAGGAAGTAAGCCTCTCACACTGTGACACTGTCTCGTCACTAATAACTGCTCCATCTCTAAAATCATGAATTCTCACATCCTTCTTTCTGATTTCTACTCTACCTAGATTTTACACTATACCATTCCTCAAACTCATTGGTTCCACCAGTTTGATTCCCTACTTTCAAAAATCCATAGCTTTGGCTTCTAATTCCTGCCTGATTAATATAACTGGATGTGAACTCTTGCTATAAATGCTCTAAAAACTAAACAAAATATATGAAATGACTGTTTTCAGACAGTACATAACAGGAAGTACAGTGCTGTGATTCACATATGATTGTTTGATACTAGAACACGATGCAGGGAGGGGAATTTCAAGCAGAGCATAGTGGTCTCACTGAGATGAAGAGGGAAAATAAAAGAGCTGGGAAAGACTAAGGCAGCCAAAATTTGTGGAGCAGGGATGAAGCTAAACAAACAAACTGCTATAGACTGAATTATGTCACCAGAAATTCATACATTGAAGCCCAAACTCACAACATGATGGTATTGGAGTTGGGGACTTTGGGAGGTAATTAGGTGTAGTAAATCTATGAAAAACTTATAGTTAACATTATGTTTAAACGCGAATCACTGAACTCTTTCCTCCTAAGTCAGGAACGAGGCAATGGTGTCTTCTCTGACCACATCTATTCAAAATTTTACTGGAGACTGTAGCTTGTATAATTAAGGCAAGAGAGAAAAATAAAAGGCAAATATAAGGGAAAGAAAAATGTAAAACTGTATTTCTTTCACAGAAAATATGATCATGTATTTAAAAGAATTTAAAGAATCTAAACTACTCAAACAAATAAATCAGATCTCAGGATACAAAGTCAGCATGTAAAAATAGTCTTATTTCTATATACTAGCAAATAAATTTTGGAAAATGAAAACTTTTAAATACTACTCACAATATTAAAAACATGAAATACTTAAGATAAATTTAACAAAATATGTGCAAGACCTCTACCCTGAAAACTATAAATCATTACTGAAAGAAAGAAGACCTAAATAAATGGCAAGATATAACATTATACTGAATTGGAAGATTCAATTTTGTTAAGATGTCCATTTTCCTCAAGATGATCTATAGAATCGATGCAGTCCCAACCAAAATTCCTGCAAACGTTTCTTTATTTGAAGACATTGAGAAAGTGATTCTAAAATTCATATGAATATGGAAGGATATAGAATATTCAAAATCAGTTTTAAAAAGAACAAAGTGGAGGTACTTACAATATCTGTGCTGTCAAGACTCACTGTAAAGCTATAGTAATTAGAACAGAGTGAGATTGGAGCAAGGATAGACAAATAGAACAATGGAACTTGATACTTATCTCTGATTCAGGCCTCTCCCTTGAGCTCCACTACATTTTAAAATAACTATTTCATGTCTCTTCTTGAATGTCTTAAAGATATCCCAAGTTCCATATATCTTAAACCCAACCCATTATCTTTTTTCTCCTAAACCCAGTCCCTCATTTACATTCCCCTGCTAGTTGTACAAACCAGAAACTTAAGAATAATCCTCAACCCCCTCCCTCTCTTTGATTCCTTACTAGGAACCTTCAATCTTTTCTCCTAAATATACCATGAGTTCATCCACATTTCTCTACTTCCATCACTCTATTCTAATATCTGCTGCCTGGACTTCTGAAAAAGTTTCCTAAACTAGTTAACCCACATCTACTCTTAACTACCCCCAGAGTATATTTTTGAAATAAAAATTCTATCATGTTAAACCTTGCTTAAAATACTTCAATGTCTTCACGTTTGTTGTAGGAGAAAGATAAATTGTAATACGGCTTTCAAGGTTCTACCTGGTCTAGTCCCTGCTTGCCTCCCTAGCATCACCTTACACCATCTGTCTCTTGCTTTCTCAGAGAGCAGTGCTTATGTTTTTGTTTTTGTTTTTTATGCAGAGGAATACTAGCACTCATAATGCATTTGTCAACTGAACGAATGAATGAAGCCATTACATATCCTAACATTACTACAGCAAAGATACAATGATCTTTCTATTTCCATTGGAACTTGACAATAAGTTGATGTTACATGTGAAGTTCTAATGTTTAGACCATAGGCATAGTCAAGTTATGGATGCATGCACATTCTCCAAACTCATAGGAGCTTCACAGTTTTCTTCCAAAGTCAGTGCATCATTTTTGTGTTTTTGATATGTTAAGTGCTTATATTTAGATGCCTTCTTGTGAAATTGAGAACTGAAAGATTTAATTTAAAAGTATGTTCCAGCATGTGTGCCTCTGTTCATCACGTGTAGTTCAGAGGTGATGCAGATATAGAGGGTTGCATTATAAAAGGCAAACAGTGTGTCACTTCATACTCAGTGTTTTAGAAGAGAGTTCTCAATTTCTTGGTCATAACACACTTAGCAAAAGACATGCATCACATACTCCCATGGAGTGCACCAGAGGTTACGTGCAATTTCCTGAGTGCTAACTAAAACTCCACCTTACTCTCTCTCTTTAAGAAAGCATATTGTAAAGCAGGTGGGTGAGAGTGACATTATTTGGGGGATAATCTTGAATCTGATTCATAGTGCTCTAAAATGACATCATTCACAAATTTCAGACTTTACCTACCTTTAATAACAAATTACTTGTGGTGCAGCTCACCAGTAAACTGGGCATAGGAGTGCATTATGACACTGAAGTATACAAACTGCTTGTTTTGAAGGTAGTTATTCAGTGGTCTTGAACCATCATTGTGTTCTAGCCTGAATGAATACAGCAACCTCCGTGCTGAACACCAGAGGGGAAATTATTCAGACATGTACCAGTATTAAAATATGCCTTTATGTAAAAACATTTCTCTATTGAATGTGTCCATAAACCCAAATGTTCATGCATATTCCCAATAATGCTGCTTATAAATGTTCTTACCCACAAATATTGGAGAGCAGAGGGCATGGAAATCTTGTTAGTAATATACATTTCTTAAACAGTTATAAAGCTAGAGAAAGTAATATCCTCTAGACTTATGTGAAGCTGGCTGTACTGTGATTAACTTTACTAGTGACTCTATACATGAAGAAGTTATTAGGAGTTCATAGATTCCAGTGGGTTTAGCTGGTTTCCTCTCCACTCCAATGCTGTCCCATTTTTCTAAGCCATCCCCTGATGGTACTTCCTCAGTGGTCTGCTTCTTCCCCTAATATTTCCTTGTCAGTTTTCTTGCCTTTGAGTTCCATTTTTGTCCTGCTTAATCTCCTCAGTCCCTTCAGCTCTTTCTCATGTGAAATATTTCTCTAACCTCTCAAGCAGTGCCCCTCTAAAAGTATAGTTTCCAAGGTGGAAGGTAGTGTTCAAATGGGTACCATTCACTAATTTTTTTAATATTAAGGGGATTCCATAGGAAGTGGCATTGAAGCTGAGGCAGATGGTGAAGGGAAGGTACGCAGTTAGAGGGAGAGCTTGTGGAACAGCACAGAATCATGAAAGCTTGTGACATCACAAGAAAGTCAGTATGGCTGGCAAGTAGAGTGTGTTATGCCAAGGAGTTTGGTCATTTTCATTCAGGTTGTCCCAGAGCTTTCAAACTTTCTGAACAAAGCCATTGCATGGTAAGTTTCATGTTTTAGAAAATCCCCTTTGGTATTAGTGTTGCAAAGGTTTTACAAGGAATAAAATTAGTGCAGGAAAGCTAGTTAGGATATTTGACTAAGTGAAAAGGACAGGATAGAAACAGAGATGGATCCTAGGCACATTTTTTTTTTAAATCCGCAAAAGTAGATAAATAATTAAAGGATGTTTCTAAAATACAGGCACTTAAGAACACACTTGGAGTCTATGTCTCTAGTAATCCTGGGGAAAACATACCCATTTTTGTCATAACATTCCAGAAGCAAATTTGTTCCACTCAATGGGGCCATGTCAAAGAAAACCCACTAAAATATGAAGCCTCAGGAACCTGGAAATTGCTGAGGACATTTGAATATGTCATCTCTGGAGAGTGCTATAGTCCCCCAGTCCTAGTTTTGTTCTCTGAGAGTATTATAGTCTTCCCTGCAGTGATATCCTTATTCAGGATAAGGATGATCCAGGGTATGTTTATTCCTAATAAATTGTAGTTGCTTCAGTTATGAATTTGTTACATCTCCAAGTCACATTGGAAAGTGGAGGGGGTGTGGGAGATGTCAAAGCTTGGAACCAGTGTTTCACAGAAGTGTTATCTGGCTTCTCGCCAAACACCAGTGCCTGCTGACTTATGAGTGACACTTTTATCTTGAATCTGATGGAAAGATTGTGTTACATTCAGCCCAGGAATGTTTTAAAGCCTAAATAAGCTGGAGAATCCTGTTTGCTTCATCTTGGTGCTAGCTCAGCAGCTTGATTTCTACCTCTGCTGTCACCTGGTCTTTCTGTTCTTTTGGGAGAAACTGTGGGGGAAGGCATGGCTTCCTGAATCCTAGGCTGCATTATATTAGCAGGTTGTCAATGTCTCACCGCCTTCCTTGCAAAGCAGGTGCTGTTACAGAATTAGCAGACCACACCACCATTTCAGGGATTGTTGCTACCCTCGGCAAAGCCTGGTTTTCTTTTACACTGTCACATAAAGGGCAGACCGGAGAAGCCACCTAGGGAAGATCCATACAGGGTAGATGGAGAGTTTGGATGGCTGAAAGGCAACTACTCATGTCTTGAGCCCCTCTTCTGTATCACTGTGACCGTCAGTGCTAGGGACAGGGAACACAGGAGAGACTTCAACTGCCTTCAGTGCTATGAAGAGCACTCAGGAGATATTTAGCACATCAGTAAATGAATGGACGATGGCCCCTGGGTAAACACCAGGATCTCTCCACTCAACCAGGATTCTGCTCTGAAACTCGTATATGAAGACTCCTCTTGGAAGTGGATCTGCCTGACTGGCCTCTCTGATATTAACTTCAAACGACAGGGATTTACTACTATATCTGCACGGATTGATTCTTCATGACTATGACACCATTATTGAGGGAACAACCTCCATATTTTACAAACTCATAAATCAGTATTTGTTTGTATTTTGTCTAAAAGATGCCTTCTTCCAGTTCTAAAATGTATCCCCATATCCCGTGGTGGCTTATTGAACAAATATGTGTTCACTATTTCCAACTCTCATAACTACATTTATTAATTCATTCAGGCAGTGAGTGATTTTTAAGTGCCTATTAGCGCCCAGGCCTATATCAGTTAATGTGGAGGATACCAAGGAAAATATGATAATGTGTTTGTCTATCTCCCTAACCTCTAGTATGTAAGTGCCTTGAAATCAGTGGATTTTTTCTAATTTCTTCCTACATGCCTAATTCATTCCTTTATACCATGTAATACCAAGTAATAAGTACTGAATAAATGATTTTTGAAGGGTAAGTGGATAAATGAAAGAATGATCTTGCTAAAAGAACAGATAATGCATTTTTCTCTTTTAAACAGACAGTAATTCAATGGGCCTTGAGGAATAGGCTAAAAAATTCTCTGAAGTCTACACATTCTGAATAGTGAAAGAATCTGTCAACCCCGAATACAAGTCTCTTCTGCATAATTCTCCAAAGAAGTAGCTTTAGGATACAAATGAAATAGTAGAGTCTTATGTATCCGGAGTTGGCTACATACATTCAGTAGTCATGTACGTAAGATTCAGAAGGCCGTTCAAGTAAATGAGCCATGAATTCCACAAAATTACATTAATGAGCAAAGATGGAAAGTTTTCTTGTTCATGTAAACACCCGACATTTTCAAGCCAACTATTAAATAAGTAAATAAATGCAAATAAGTTTGGATTACCCAGAGATCTCTGGAACTGTCAAGTCACCACCAAACTCCTATCGGGATTTATGAACCCTTAGAAAAGTACACAAAATGAATACTTTGTGAAGAAACTTACATTAATAGCATAATATAATGTTTGATGATGTAATTTTCAACTGAACAGAGTGCTTGATAGCAGTGGAATGAACCAAACATTTACTGAGCACCTGCTGTATAACAGGCCCTATCTTTGGGGATAAAGTAATTAACGAGATCCTCAAAGAGCTAATATTTCAGCTAGTGAGACAAGACAGAGGCATCTGCAAAGGTATCTGACACTAAAAGACTTAAGAGACCGTATAATACCACAGTACTAGTTATCACAATTACTTTCTAAAAGTATGAAAATAAAAACACGTGAATGATTCTTTGGGGCAGTCATATACCCTCATCTCTCCTGCCTACTTTGACCTTGAAATTTAAAGCTGATCTACCCTTGATCCATGGTGCCGAAGAGATCCTAATAAGAAGGAGCTTGGTGCTGCTTTGAGACCAACCACCTAGAGGGGTGGGATAGGGAGGGTGGAAGGGAGATGCAAGAGGAAGGGGATATGGGGATATACGTATACGTATAGCTGATTCACTTTGTTATACAGCAGAAACTAACACAACAATGTAAAGCAATTATACTCCAATAAAGATGTTAAAAAAATAAAAGGAGCTTGAGCCCTTTGCTCTTTCCAGAAATGGGCTTACACTCTCTACTTTGTTTCTATTTGCTTCTTGTTCTTCCTTCTACCTGCCATTCACTATTTTTTAGCTCCAGAGTACTCTTTAAACATATGGAAATGTTTAGGTACTCTTGCTTTTACTCTTGGCATTTCTTCTCAGACATAGGTCCACCAACTGGGTCCAGGCTCCAGGACTGCCCTGTAGATAAGTCTCACAGCTGGCACACAGTGTAAGTTCTTCCCAAGTCCTTCCTTTGGGAAATATGCAGGGATATTTAATTTTGTGATGCTGAAAACCCCATCTTTGTTTTAGATGGATATCTTATTTCTACTATAATTTGAATTTGTATTTTTTTCTGACAGAAAAATGACATTATTCCTACATGAGAGAACATGAAACTGGATTTGTTAGATTCAAAAGGAGTCCCATTACTGCACTTACTTGAAACAACCAAATATTTCACTGGCATTTGGGAGTGAAGCCAACAAATACAATTGGTCAGTTTCTTTACAAGTAGGATGAGGGGATTGGGGTTAAAATATTTCTCAGGTTCTTTATGGTTTTAATTTCCAAAGACTCTCTGACACTGTTTCCTAAAGGAGGTTGGAACTGTATTGATCTGAATTTCAAAATAAACACATTATTTTCAGCCATGCAGTGTTATAATTAGGAGGAACTTAGGAATCATGCATGATAGTCCTCGTATTTTACAGACATGGAAAAGTATGTCCAAAGGGAAGTTACTTGCTCAAAATCACGCATCAGTTGAGTGCAGAACTGAACTTGGACCCTTGACTTTATTCTGGTCACCTTCCATTGTCTTGGGGGATACAACCTGGAGGACTACTTCTGGAAACAAGTGCTTAAAATCTTCCACAAGAAATCTGGCACATTCACACATGGTAAATGTGGGGTTTTGATTTAAATACTCAGCTGCTGTAGAGCCACTGAGATTGGCAGTTGGTCCACAACCCAGTAAACTACCTAGGCTTGATCCTGAACCTGAGGTGCTCATTTTTGTTCTTGCTTCCCAGGGAGCATTTAGTCCTTGCTGGAAAAATATTCCTAAACCATCATGAAGGTGCAATGAATTTAACTTTCTGAACCTGTCTTTTCCATATGTGCCTTCTAACTGAAGCACCATATTCAGTATTTCTAACTTAGAAAACATTTTACTTCATACTCCATAATTAAGCTTTTTAGAATTCAGGAATGACATCCAAAAGTTTTTAAAGAATCTTAGGAAATGTCTGACACTCTCTAGGCAAGACCTATGAGTTTAATCAAGGAATGCTTACTGGATGTTGCAGGGACTTCTTAAAACTCGTTTTATTAGTTGCTCCTGAATTTTCAAATGATCATAATTTGCTTCCATTTCTTCTAAAAACTTGAAGAAATAACACATTTCTTGATGAGAGCATTCTGAAGAATTATGGAAAAAAAAAGAAACCGTGAGTATTTTAAGATATATTCAGTTTTCCTCGGAGTCATGAAAGCTGTAGCATACCCATCTTTGCAGAACCATTACTTCCTCTCTAGCTACCATTTTTAGATTTAAAACCCTGGAAAAGGTACAATTTCACCAGCCACCACTAGTATCTAGTGTCAGCAGCTCATATAAAACCTGGGAAAATATAGTACGGATTAAAGAAATCTGTAAAACTGTGAAGTAAGGCCATAGCATGTAAAAGGCAATTCCTTTTACTGAGTACATAATTTATTAGGAAAGCTCTTTATTTATAGGAAATATACTTGATACCTTATCCTTGGCAACTGCCTGATTTTTTTTAGAAGAACAAAAATGGATAAAATGTTTCCCAGTATAGGAATTCATTCCTTTCTCAAGAAATATATCTATGTCTTTCCTTCATACTCACTCCTCTATCCCCAAGCACAATTCTCCTTTCTTACCTGTCTTCATTGGTCCTAAACTAAGTCACCTTCCTGTAAGCAATCTCAGGACTAGAACTAACAAGCGATCATCCCTACCCTTACCCAGTTCCCTACTATCTCCTCCTTCCCCCAGGCTCCACCATGTTCACTATTAAATTCAAGTAATGAACACTTGGCTTTTGGACGCCCGTTGCTATTGTGCTAGTTCTGTGAGCCATGGCTAAATTTGTAGTGAGGGGCATTTGGTCTTTTTCCATGGTTATTTTTCTCAGGAAAACATCAATTATCCACAATTGAACAGCTTTGCAAGTAGAACGAGGCCTTCATTTTCAGACCCCTTTTATCGAAATACAGTTGAGAGAAATCGATGTTGCAGGTACTTTCTCTTGACCAGAGGTTCCCCGTACTTCCAGGTACATATTTCTCTTGTATATTTAAGCTGCCTGACACCCTCAAGTCACCTTCACAGGGTGTTTAGCTGCATGTTGAGGGGGGCCATGTGAGCATCAGGACTTAGGTGTAGAGATTAGTTTTTGATCCTCTTAATTCGCTGTCCTTTGCAGTTCCTAAACCTCAGTTTAGTTTCTGGAAAGGGAATGTCCTGGTTTATTTTCTCAAAGTAAAGCTCTGAGATATTCTATCTAATTGTCATCTTTAAGACTTCTTTCTATTCTATGGAAAGGATAGGAGAAGCCTCATTCATTTCAGAGACAAAACTACTTTTGGGAGGTGATGCAGGGGAGTGGGTTGGGGACAGCATAATATGTGGCCATTGATCAATGAAGGGCAAGGTGGAGAGGAAATAGAGGGAAGGCTCTACCCTGAGCCCTACACACAGAAGTTCTAGGCCAGCTGGCACTGTGATGCTGCCTTTGGTTTTCCAACTCTATTCATACCCACAGCTCCATTGGTTGCCAAGGAGCTTGCTCAGGCCAAGAATAAACTTATCCCATGGTTGCTGAGAAGAGTTTATTTGTAGAATGTGGGGCCTGAGGTATAAAAGTTGCTTAATAAAGTTCATCATCTCCTAAATTCCTTATTTAAAACTTTGCACCCAAGGCAGTGCGTCCCAAAGCAAAACCTAGGTTGTTAACTTCTGAATTTATTTGTGGAGACTTCATGTGGAAAACAATCAAAATTCAAGTTTTAAAAAATTATTTCAATACAATTTCAAGTTAAAAGAACTCTTGCTTTAGGATTTGCATTTTCATCAATTGTCTCAAATACTAATAGCAGTTCAATGAGGCAAATCCTTTGTTAGAATGCAAGTGAATTTACACCTGGGCTAGAGTAATTAGAGAAGATGTTTAAGGTTAAGAGGAGTGAGTTAGAAAGAGTCTTCCTTGGCACATCATTACATCTGAACAAAAGCCAGATCAATGAGGTGTTTTATTTTGGTGACTTGTTCATTTACCTTGCAAAAGAGATTACTATCTCCTCAGATACCACAGTCCTGAATGTAAAAGAAAGCATAGAGCACAGGCTGGTTACAGTCTTAATTATTATCTTCATCATTATTACTATTAGTCATCCTATATAGAACACTTATCATGAGTTAAATACAGTACTAGGTATTTTATATGTCATTTAATAACAGCTCTATGAACTATTATTTCCACCTAAACTCAGTGAAGTTAAGTACTTCATTCAACATTATACAGCTCGCAATCAACTGAACTGCAGTCCAAAGGTTCAGGCTATCAATCTGCATGAAACCTATTTTCTAATGAAAATATGTCCTAAGATGTGTTTTCTTCTAACAACATGGACCAAAAAAAATTTCCAAATTTGGTTAAATTTGTATTGAATTCAGTATTTCTGGACCAGCGGTGCTTTTTTGGACTCACAGAAATTTCCATGAATCAGTATTGATTCTTCCATACAAGGAGCAGAGCAAAGGAGACCATGGGGCAGGGACTAGGAGGTAATTTGATCATCCACCAGCTGAAAAAGTAATTATTATGTTAAAAATAATTCTGAAGAGTTTCATTTCTTTAAAAACCATCACATCCCAAATAAAGAAATTCTATGGATAATTATTTTGATTTCATGGTGTTTTTTTGTCGTCACTGCTTTTTGTTTTCTTTTTTTCCAGTTAGAAATCACCTGGTTCCGGGCTTCCCTGGTGGCGCAGTGGTTGAGAGTCCACCTGCCGATGCAGGGGACACGGGTTCGTGCCCCGGTCCGAGAAGATCCCACATGCCGCGGAGCGGCTGGGCCCGTGAGCCATGGCCGCTGAGCCTGCGCATCCGGAGCCTGTGCTCCGCAATGGGAGAGGCCACAACAGTGAGAGGCCCACGAACCGCACACACACACAAAAAAGAAATCACCTGGTTCCTCCCCAAATTGTTCTTTATTATCATGAAATATTTCAAATATAACATTAGAAATAGGGAATAATACCAAAAAATCTATGTCCATTCTCCAATCATGTTGTCTCTCTCTCCTTCCTCAGAGATAACCATATCACACATTTAACATTCATCATTCCCATGAATGGTTGCTTACTTCTATGTCTGTAGATATTCATACACTTTATAAAGTACCATTTTTCAAGTTTTTAAACTTGATGTGAATAGAGTGGGAGAGATCAAGATGGCAGAGTAGGAGGACGTGGAACGTACCTCCCCCATGAACACATCAAAAATACATCTACCGGTGAAATGATTCTCATTGAAAACTAACTGGAAACTGGCAAAAAGAATACTGTACACAAAGGCTATAAGATCCAGACAAAATCAGTTAGGAAGGGAAGAAGAGCAATCAGATCTGGACCTGCGCCTCGGAAGGGGACTCAGAGGAAAAGGGAGATTACAGGGGCAGAGATCCCCCCTGGGTAGTGAGTGGTTCAAGCCACACATTGGATGTCCGTCCTAGCCCTGAGGTTCGACACAGGGAAGACGAGCCCCCTTGGCTGACTGAGGGGTCAGTGGGACTAACAGGAGGGCTGTGGGAAGCCTGGACTCCATTCATTAGGAGTGTGTGCACCCTAGGCAGGATGAAATAACTAAATATGTCCTTACTTCGAGCACAGTAATATGTTAGTGCTACATTAACCTTTTTTTTCAACTTCAGTGAGATGTAATTGATACATAACACTGTGTAAGTTTAAGGTGCACAATGTGATGATTTGATACACATATATTGCAAAATTATTACCACAGTAAGGGTAATTAACACCTCCATCACCTCAGACAGTTACCATTTGTGTGGTGTGTGTGCGTGGTATGTGTGGTGAGAACATTTAAGATTTGCTCTCTTGGCAAATTTCAAGTATATAATACAGTATTGTTAACTATATATATATATATACCGAGAACTTATCTTCTAACTGGAAGTTCGTACCGTTTGACTAACATCTCATCTCCTGCCCTTCCTTCCCTTCACACCACCCCTGGCAACCATCATTCTACTCTCTGTTCCTATGAGCTTGGCTTTTTTAGATTCCACATGTAAGCGAGATCATACAAGATTAGCACTTCTGTGTCTGACTTTTTTACACTTAGCATGATACCCTCAAGGTCCATTCATGTTGTGTCAAATTGCAGGATTTCCTTCTTTTATAGGGCTGGATAATAGTCCATTATACAAATTTCTTTATTCATTCATCTGTTCATGGACACTTAGGGTGTTTGCATATCATAGCTATTCGGAGTTATTTCATTTTCTTTGAATATATACCCAGAAGTGGGATTGCTAGATCATAGAGGATCTTTCTGTGATTTATGTCATAGAGTGTTCTGCCTATGTTTTCCTCTAAGAGTTTGATAGTTTCTGGCCTTACATTTAGGTCTTTAATCCATTTTGAGCTTATTTTTGTGTATGGTGTTACGGAGTGATCTAATCTCATACTTTTACATGTACCTGTCCAGTTTTCCCAGCACTACTTATTGAGGAGGATGTCCTTTCTCCACTGTACGTTCCTGCCTGCTTTATCAAAGATAAGGTGACCATATGTGCATGGGTTTATCTCTGGGCTTTCTATCCTGTTCCATTGATCTATCTTTCTGTTTTTGTGCCAGTACCATACTGTCTTGATTACTGTAGCTTTGTAGTATAGTCTGAAGTCAGGGAGCCTGATTCCTCCAGCTCCATTTTTCATTCTCAAGATTGCTTTGGCTATTCGGGGTCTTTTCTGTTTCCATACAAATTGTGAAATTTTTGTTCTAGTTCCCTGAAAATACCAGTGGTAGTTTGATAGGGATTGCATTGAATCTGTAGATTACTTTGGGTAGTAGAGTCATTTTTTCACAATGTTGATTCTTCCAATCCAAGAACATGGTATATCTCTCCATCTATTTGTATCATCTTTAATTTCTTTCATCAGTGTCTTATAATTTTCTGCATACAGGTCTTTTGTCTCCTTAGGTAGGTTTATTCCTAGATATTTTATTCTTTTTGTTGCAATGGTAAATGGGAGTGTTTTCTTGATTTCACTTTCAGATTTTTCATCATTAGTATATAGGAATGCCAGAGATTTCTGTGCATTAATTTTGTATCCTGCTACTTTACCAAATTCATTGATTAGCTCTAGTAGTTTTCTGGTAGCATCTTTAGGATTCTCTATGTATAGTATCATGTCATCTGCAAACAGTGACAGCTTTACTTCTTCTTTTCCGATTTGGATTCCTTTTATTTCCTTTTCTTCTCTGATTGCTGTGGCTAAAACTTCCAAAACTATGTTGAATAAGAGTGGTGAGAGTGGGCAACCTTGTCTTGTTCCAGATCTTAGTAGAAATGCTTTCAGTTTTTCACTATAGAGGATGATGTTGGCTGTGGGTTTGTCATATATGGTTTTTATTATGTTGAGGAAAGTTCCCTCTATGCCTACTTTCTGGAGGGTTTTTATCATAAATGGGTGTTGAATTTTGTCAAAAGCTTTCTCTGCATCTATTGAGATGATCATATGGTTTTTCTCCTTCAATTTGTTAATATGGTTAATCACATTGATAGATTTGCGTATATTGAAGAATCCTTGCATTCCTGGAATAAACCCCACTTGATCATGGTGTATGATCCTTTTAATGTGCTGTTGGATTCTGTTTGCTAGTATTTTGTTGAGGATTTTTGCATCTATGTTCATCAGTGATATTGGCCTGTAGTTTTCTTTCTTTGTGACATCCTTGTCTGGTTTTGGTATCAAGGTGATGGTGGCCTCGTAGAATGAGTTTGGGAGTGTTCCTCCCTCTGCTATATTTTGGAAGAGTTTGAGAAGGATAGGTGTTAGCTCTTCTCTAAATGTTTGATAGAATTCGCCTGTGAAGCCATCTGGTCCTGGGCTTTTGTTTGTTGGAAGATTTTTAATCACAGTTTCAATTTCAGTGTTTGTGATTGGTCTGTTCATATTTTCTATTTCTTCCTGATTCAGTCTTGGCAGTTTGTGCATTTCTAAGAATTTGTCCATTTCTTCCAGATTGTCCATTTTATTGGCATAGAGTTGCTTGTAGTAATCCCTCATGATTTTTTGTATTTCTGCAGTGTCAGTTGTTACTTCTCCTTTTTCATTTCTGATTCTATTGATTTGAGTCTTCTCCCTTTTTTTCTTGATGAGTCTGGCTAATGGTTTATCTATTTTGTTTATAAATGGAGACCTTTGCAAAAGAAAAGGAAAGTGGTTCTTGGGCTAGAGCGATTCTTTTTCATTTATTTCTGATCTGATTTTTATGATTTCTTTCCTTTTGCTAACTTTGGGGTTTTTTTGTTCCTCTTTCTCTAATTGCTTTTTTAGGTGCAAGGTTAGGTTGTTTATTCAAGATGTTTCCTGTTTCTTAAGGTAGGATTGTATTGCTATAAACTTCCCTCTTAGAACTGCTTTTGCTGCATCCCATAGGTTTTGGGTTGTTGTATCTCCATTGTCATTTGTTTCTAGGTATTTTTTAATTTCCTCTTTGATTTCTTCAGTGATCACTTCGTTATTAAGTAGTGTATTGTTTAGCCTCCATGTGTTTGTATTTTTTACAGCTCTTTTCCTATAATTGATATCTAGTCTCATGGCGTTGTGGTCGGAAAAGATACTTGATACAATTTCAATTTTCTTAAATTTACCAAGGCTTGATTTGTGACCCAAGATATGATCTATCCTGGAGAATGTTCCATGAGCACTTGAGAAAAATGTGTATTCTGTTGTTTTTGGATGGAGTGTCCTATAAATATCAATTAAGTCCATCTTGTTTAATGTATCATTTAAAGCTTGTGTTTCCTTATTTATTTTCATTTTGGATGATCTGTCCATTGGTGAAAGTGGGGTGTTGAAGTCCCCTACTATGAATGTGTTACTGTCGATTTCCCCTTTGCTGGCTGTTAGTATTTGCCTTATGTATTGAGGTGCTCCTATGTTGGGTGCATAAATATTTACAATTGTTATATCTTCTTCTTGGATCGATCCCTTAATCATTATGTAGTGTCCTTCTTTGTCTCTTCTAATAGTCTTTATTTTAAAGTCTATTTTGTCTGATACGAGTATTGCTACTCCAGCTTTCTTTTGGTTTCCATTTGCATGAAATATCTTTTTCCATCCCCTTACTTTCAGTCTGTATGTGTCTCTAGATCTGAAGTAGGTGTCTTGTAGACAGCAAATATATGGGTCTTGTTTTTGTATCCATTCAGCCAATCTGTGTCTTTTGGTGGGAGCATTTAGTCCATTTATATTTAAGGTAATTATCGATATGTATGTTCCTATTCCCATTTTCTTAATTGTTTTGGGTTCGTTATTGTAGGTCTTTTCCTTCTCTTGTGCTTCTAGCGTAGAGAAGTTCCTTTAGCAGTTGTTGTAAAGCTGGTTTGGTGGTGCTGAACTCTCTCAGCTTTGCTTGTCTGTAAAGGTTTTAATTTCTCCATCAAATCTGAATGAGATCCTTGCTGGGTAGAGTAATCTTGGTTGCAGGTTTTTCTCCTTCATCACTTTCAGTATGTCCTGCCACTCCCTTCTGGCTTGTAGAGTTTCTGCTGAGAGATCAGCTGTTAACCTTATGGGGATTCCCTTGTGTGTTATTTGTTGTTTTTCCCTTGCTGCTTTTAATATGCTTTCTTTGTATTTAGTTTTTGACAGTTTGATTAATATGTGTCTTGGCGTATTTCTCCTTGAATTTATCCTGTATGGGACTCTCTGTGCTTCCTGGACTTGATTAACGATTTCCTTTCCCATATTAGGGAAGTTTTCAACTATAATCTCTTCAAATATCTACTCAGTCCGTTTCTTTTTCTCTTCTTCTTCTGGAACCCCTATAATTCAAATGTTGATGTGTTTAATGTTGTCCCTAAGGTCTCTAAGACTGTCTGAAATTCTTTTCATTCTTTTTTCTTTATTCTGCTCTGCAGTAGTTATTTCCACTATTTTATCTTCCAGGCCAGTTATCCATTCTTCTGCCTCAGTTATTCTGCTATTGATCCCATTTAGAGTATTTTAAATTTCATTTATTGTGTTGTTCATCATTGTTTGTTTCATCTTTAGTTCATCTAGGTCCTTGCTAAACATTTCTTGTATTTTGTGTAATCTATTTCCAAGATTTTGGATCATCTTTACTATCATTATTCTGAATTCTTTTTCAGGTAGACTGCCTATTCCCTCTTCATTTGTTAGGTCTGGTGGGTGTTTATCTTGCTCCTTCATCTGCTGTGTGTTTTTCTGTCTTCTCATTTTGCTTATCTTAATGTGTTTGCCGTCTCCTTTTTGCAGGCTGCAGGCTCGTATTTCCCATTGTTTTTGGTGTCTGTCCCCAGTGGCTAAGGTTGGTTCAGTGGATTGTGTAGGCTTCCTGGTGGAGGGGACTGGTGACTGTGTTCTGGTGGATGAGGCTGGATCTTGTCTTTCTGGTGGGCAGGTCCATGTCTGGTGGTGTGTTTTGGGGTGTCTGTGGACTTATTATGATTTTAGGCAGCCTCTCTGCTAATGGGTGGGGTTGTGTTTCTGTCTTGATAGTTGTTTGGCATAGGGTGTCCAGCACTGCAGCTTGCTGGTCGTTGAGTGAAGCTGGGTGCTGGTGTTGAGATGGAGATCTCTGGGAGATTTTCGCCGTTTGATATTATGTGGAGCTGGGAGGCCTCTTGTGGACCAGTGTCCTGAAGTTGGCTCTCCCACCTCAGAGGCACAGCACTGACTCCTGGCTGCAGCACCAAGAGCCTTTCATCCACACGGCTCAGAATAAAAGGGAGAAAAAGTAGAAAGAAAGAATTAGTAGAAGTAGAAAGAAAGAAAGAAAGGAGGGAGGGAGGGAGGGAGGAAGGAAGGAAGGAGGGAAGGAAGAAAAAAAGAAAGAAGAAAAGAAAGGAAGAAGGCAAGAAGGAAAGAAAGGAGGGAGGGAGGGAGGAGGGAAGGAAGGAAGGAATGAGGGAAGGAAGGAAAAAATACAGAAAGAAAGAAGATACAGTAAAATAAAATAAAGTATAATAAAGTTATTGAATTAAAAAAATAATTATTTAGAGAAAAAAAAAAAGGGAAGGATAGAACCTTAGGACAAATGGTGGAAGCAAAGTTATAGAGACAAAATCTTACATAGAAGCATACACATATACCCTCACAAAAAGAGGTAAAGTGGAAAAAATCATAAAACTTGCTCTCCAAGTCCACCTCCTCAATTTGGGACGATTCGTTGTCTCAAAAAGGGAAGGAAGGAAGGAAAGATAGAAAGAAGGTAAAGTATAATAGAGTTCTTTAAATTAAAATTAATTATTAAGAAAAAAATTTAAAAAAAAAAAAAACAATGGTCGGATAGAACGCTGGGACAAATGGTGGAAGCAAACCTATACAGACAAGATCTCACACAGAAGCATACACATACACATTCACAAAAAGAGGAAAAGGGGAAAAAATCATAGATCTTGCTCTAGAAGTCCGCCTCCTCAATTTGGGATGATTCGCTGTCTATTCATGTATTCCACAGAGGCAGGGTACATCAAATTGATTGTGTAGCTTTAATCCGCTGTTTCTGAGGCTGCTGGGAGAGATTTCCCTTTTTCTTCTTTGTTCTCACAGCTCACAGGGGCTCAGCTTTCGATTTGGCCCTGCCTCTGCGTGTAGGTCGCTGGAGGGCGTCTGTTTTTTGCTCAGACAGGACGGGGTTAAAGGAGCCGCTGACTCGGGGGCTCTGGCGCACTCAGGCCGGGGGCAGGGAGGGGCACGGAGTGCGGGGCGGGCCTGCGGCGGCAGAAGTCGGCGTGACGTTGCAGCAGCCTGAGGCCCGCCGTGTGTTCTCCCTGAGAAATTGTCCCTGGGTCCCGGGAACCTGGCAGTGGCGGGCTGCACAGGCTCCCCGGAAGAGGGGTGGGGATAGTGACCTGTGCTCGCACACAGGCCCCTTGGTGGCGGCAGCAGCAGCCTTAGCGTCTCCCGCCCGTCTCTGGTTTCCGAGCTTTTAGCCGCGGCTCGCGCCCGTCTCTGGAGCTCCTTTAGGCAGCGCTCTTAAAACCCCTCTCCTCGCGCACCAGGAAACACAGAGGCAAGAAAAGGTCTCTTGCCTCTTGGGTAGGTCCAGACTTTTCCCCGGACTCCCTCCCGGCTAGCCGTGGCGCACTAACCCCTTCGGGCTATGTTCAAGCCGCCAACCCCAGTCCTCTCCCTGAGCTCCGACCGAAACCGAAACCGAGCCTCAGCTCGCAGCCCCGCCCGCCCCCGGCGGGTGAGCACACGAGCCTCTCGGGCTGGTGAGCGCCGGTCGGCGCCGATCCTCTGTGCGGGAATCTCTCCGCTTTGCCCTCCGCGCCCCTGTTGCTGTGCTGTCCTCCGCGGCTCCGAAGCTCCCCGCTCCGCCTCCCGCAATCTCTGCCCGCGAAGGGGCTTCCAGTGTGTGGAGACCTTTCCTCCTTCACGGCTCCCTCCCACTGGTGCAGGTACCGTCCTTATCCTTTTGTCTCTGTTTATTCTTTTTTCTCTTGCCCTACCCAGGTACGTGGGGAGTTTCTTGCCTTTTGGGAGGTCTGAGGTCTCCTGCCAGCGTTCAGTAGGTGTTCTGTAGGAGTTGTTCCTCGTGTAGATGTATTTCTGGTGTATCTGTGGGGAGGAAGGTGATATCTGCGTCTTACTCTTCCGCCATCTTCCCGGAAGCCCCTAATCTTATTATACTAAAAAAAAGTCAAATTAAACCAAAAATAAAATGCAATTGCCATCTATTAAATTGGCAGCAGTTTTTAGTTGCCCTCCTCATCTTCTTGTTTTTCTCTCTGTTCCTTTACCCCTTACCGGCCTTGTGAAGCACTTTGTTCCTGTGTGATTTATTTCATCCCCTTTATCAACTGTCCCCATCAAAGCTTATCCTCTGAGAAGAATCTAATCTCAAACTAAGGAAATGTGATTTCTTTTACACCTTTTGTTTTCTCTTATTCTCTTTTATTTTAGAACAATAAAAGGTATTTTTTGTTTTAAGCAAGCCCAGGTGAGAGGTAAAATTTTGGTGGACTTGTGTACTTCCCAAAAGACTCAGACACATTGTTATGGTAACATACCATCTTGCCAGGGTCAGTTGGGCAATCAGGATGGACTGAAATACCCGGATCAGAGTCTCAAAAGAAGAGCCAAAGTGTGGGCCGTCTAGGAGAGAGAGGATGTGGAAATAGGTTGGGAGAAGGAAGATGAGCAGGGGAGGAAAAGGAGAGGAGGCAATTGCACCCCAGCATCCTTGCATGGAGGACCTTTGGTAGAAAGACAGAAACCTGAAGGCTTTGGTAAATCCCTCAGGGACTACTGTTTATGTCCCTGGTCTTCGTGGTGCAAAATGCCAGATAGGATGTATCAATATCATGATTGAGAGCTTTGGGGATGGTATCGGGCCTGTTTACGAGGAGATTGGCATGTTGTTCCTGTGCTCTTTGGTATTTAACAAGGCATATTGAATCAGTACAAAGCAGAGTGGGCACTAATGGTCAACATATGTTTGTTCTCTACATCTGTGTCTCTTTTTCTACCCTGCAAACCAGTTCATCTGTACCATTTTTCTAGGTTCCACATATATGCATTAATATATATTTGTTTTTCTCTTTCTGACTTACTTCACTCTGTATGACAGTCTCTGGATCCATCCACGTCTCTACAAATGACCCAGTTTCATTCCTTTATATGGCTAATATTCCATTGTATATATGTACCACATCTTTATGCATTCATCTGTCGATGAGCATTTAGGTTGCTTCCATGACCTGGCTATTGCAAATAGTGCTGGAAAGAACACTGGGGTACATGTGCCTTTCTGAATTATGGTTTTCTCTGGGTATATGCCCAGTAGTGGGATTGCTGGGTCATATGGTAATTCTATTTTTAGTTTTTTAAGGAACCTCCATACTGTTCTCCATAGTGACTGTATCAATTTACATTCCCACCAACAGTGCAAGAAGGTTCCCTTTTCTCCACACCCTCTCCCGCATTTGTTGTTTGTAGATTTTCTGATGATGCCTATTCTAACTGGTGTCTCACACCTTCATTTTTTTCTTCATAAAAAGCCATCCCTTTGCTCTACCCTCAGCTCTCTGTCCATGCTCTGCCCACCATGTGTCTTTGCCTTACTTTGTAACACGTGATCCCATTCCCCAGTGATCTCTGTCATGTAGAAGCCACAAAATGCTGTGGAACAGAATGAGCTTTGCAGTCAGACAGACCAGCAGCTCTGCCTCATCATAGTTTCGATGTGGGACTTTGGCAAAATTACTTAAACTCTCTAAATCCTAGTTTCTTTAGCAGGAAATGGGGAATAGAAATATATTCTTTGCAGAGAAAATTATGTAAAGCATCTAGTGTAGTGTTTGGTACCCGGTTGGCATTACATCTATGCCATTTACATTAAGATCCTATGTAATTGAGCATTGCTTTTAATTTATATTTTAGCAGTTGGAATAGAGCTAAAACATTAAAACATGGTATGTATAAAAAGTGAAGTAATCTAGCTTTGCTGCTTTCTAATTGTGTCATTTGATGAAATTCCTTAACTCAGTCTAAATTTTATTATCTAAAATTTAGTAGAGTAACAGTAAGTATTCCACAGAGTTTTGTGAAGATTAAATGTGATAATGTACTAAGGTAATTAACAAAGAACCCCACCCAGTAAATATTCAACAAATATTAAGAACTGCCCTTCAGGAAATACGAAGTGAGATCAGGCAGCAGTAATTCTTTCTATAAGTTGGATTGGCCCCTCTCCCTAGAGTTCACTGTCTCCTGGGTAAGATATCAGGGTGGAGGAGGTGGAGGCCTTCAGGGATTCTCTGGGCCATGGACCTCATGTAAAAAAGTAGAAACTGAAGCCTTGGGAGCTTTGGGGCCTGTCCCAGGCCACACAGGGAGCTAATGGCCAAGTCTACTGGAGTCCTAGCTTTTTCCACAGTTCCCCAGGGTCTGACCTCTCTGCCACCCCTCATTTCTGTGCCTTTTGACCTACAGGAGTGCACATCAAGGCCTTTGACAAATAAACAGTGGCCTAGAGATTAAACTGCACCTGAAGCTGGTTATGCAGGTTCACTTAGCATTTGAACCAAGGGCGGAAACTCAGTTATACCCAGTCTGCAAAGGGATTAACCCATTCTCAGACTCAGCCTGTGAATTATTGCCCACTTAGTAAATACAAAGAGGAGGGAAGAACCAAATCTCATTAAAAGAAACAAATCTGTATACATTTTTTAACAAGCAAATAAATAGAAAGTAAAAACAGCAATGAAGAAAACAATTGGAAATAATCTAAATATATTTAGATGCATGGGAAAAAATCCAGATGAACTTTCTTCTGGCTATCTCATGCATCGTGGACAAGAAAGGGAATATGAAGGAATACAGCAGAAAAGATTACTTTCTGTGAGAAATCTTGGGGGCCATCTTAGAATTCTGCCTACAGCCATCGTGTTTCAAACATCTCAATCTTTGAAGCCAAATTGGACTTTTTTCTGTGCCCTGAACAAGATAACTTTTCTCCTACCTCAGGGTCTTTGTATTTGCTGTTTCTTCTGTTTGGATAAAGGATTTGCTTAGAAGTTACATCCACAATGAGATCATTCTAGTTAGAGAGGTCCCTTCTGCTTCCTCATGGAAATACCTTCTTTATCTTCAAATACTTACTGCCACTTAAATACCATTCGCTTACCTACTGGTTTTTGTGTTTATTGTCTTTCACTGTGCCTCTTTCCCAATATAAGCTCCTTAAGAGAAAGGACTTTAGCTTTGAGCATAACACTTAGAGCCAGGTGTCTGACACACCTCCCACTACTCACTGTGCCCTGACTCCCTTGGGGTTCTAGAACAAACCTACCTTTCCACTTTACCTTGTCCAAGAGAATGACAGTTAAAATGTAAGCTTAGGTATGTAAGGCTCAATGGAGAAGAACCATGTACTTGGCTTATCAGTTATTCAATGTTAATATCCAGATACCTTTACAGGTCCAGCAAAGCAAGTATGAAGCCATTAGAATTGCCTTCTATTCTCTCAAGTCTCAGGATGTGCCTCCTTCTAAACCTTGAGCTGGACACAGTGGATGTGGATGTAAGTCTCCAAATCTGTTAAGTTCGTTAAGCCCTTCCTTCGGTACAATATTATTTTAAAAATCCCTGACAGTTTGTTGTGATGGAAAAGAATTCACCATGTGACACGTATTGGGTACGTGTGTGTAATAAACTTTGGGATTTTAGCATCCCTTGACAATTACATTTCTTGCTGTATCAGCTGTTTTAATACATTTTCTTCTTAGTTATTTGTGTTTTAATTGTATTTATGCCCAGCCATTAGCATATGGTATTAGGTTCCAAATTTTAAGTAAAACTTGTTTGTACCATTTATTGTGAGATGCTGTTTTCCCTCATTTCCTACTAAATCTCCCAGTTATTGTATTGAACTTTTATTGATGGAAGCGATGTATTAAGGTACATTTAGCATTCTGAACCCAGGACCCTTGCTTAGACAATATCACACTCTAGTAGGTGGCGTGGTTTTGTGTGTCTAGATATAGATACAGATATAGATACCTAGATATGTGTATGCATTGTATATATATGTAAATATTTATATATATAATTCATTGATGCCTTTTATTTAAGTTCAATTGATGAATAACCTCAGCTGTGCATATTTTCATGCACAGAATTAATCCTGTGATACAGCAGACATGTGATCTTGTGGAAAAATTTGAGCTGACTGAGCCCAGATCAAAGTAAATGAAAGCGGTATCTGTTTAGGAGTTTTAATGGTCAACCGGGAATTTTCTCTCTAGTTACTTCCTAGTAAACAGAGATTTCGCTGATGTGAAATGACAGGAATTACAGGGTTTGGTCTGGCTTACCAGATTTTGCCAAGAGAGCCTACATCCCCTGGGCTTGAGACCAAAGTACATAATTAATTTTTTGCCCACGCCTGTGGGAGTCACGCAACTTGTCATAAAACAGGCTACCAGCATCCTTACACTTTGAGGATATTTGTTTCACGAAAGACAGAGGAAGAAGCTATTACTACAACTATGTTGATCTTCTTTCAGAGGAGGGAAAATTGAGCCTTAGGGTGAAAAGGAGAAGGTTCAGAAGGTATATCTGATGTGTCTGCGATAATTATGTTTACATGGGTAAGAGGTGTCAGAGTGACATTACTCATGAGGCTGATCTGAACAGAATGTTGCAAATCACTTTCAAGATTTTTTTTGGACTTCCCCATATTTCTGGAGGTTGGAGTCAGGATTACTGGCTTTGGTAATTAATCCTCCCCAGCCTGCATTCTTTGCTACTGAGCATAGCAGTGATTCAGGGGCCCAACCTGCTAAATCAAGATAATGCTTGACCTCTGGAAGCAGAAGCCTTTTCCTCATTTAGCCAGAGAAACTAAACCCAGGAGCACACTTGGTAAAATCAAAAGAATTCATATTTGAAGAGCTGTACAGGGAACTTAGAATATCCATTTTGGGTATTTTGAGGGTATTTTAAGTATATAATATAAAAAGTTATAAATTCAAAGGACAAAGTCAGTTGAGTTCTATGTGTGAGTACAGACATAGGGCCCTTAAAGAGCTGTGATATTTTCAAGGGAACCGTTGATTTCAACAAAAGTTTATCACAGCTGATCTGTCATGGCTGCTGTATTTGTAGGTTTATTTGCCTATTGTTCGTTTCACAAGAGCATTATATTAATATAACAGCTATGCATAAAGTAATTCGATTGATTTTGTTTGACCAGAGCTAAGATGTTTGAAATCATTTTGTCCAATAGACCATCATCTTTGTGTTGCTTTGCAATTAGTCATAATGCCTTTAGACAACTTCTCTGACTCTAGTGAGATATACAGATAAAATTATCACTTTGCTTTTTGTCAACAAAGAGAAATAGGATCACTTTTTCACTATGAAAACAATTAAGCTTTATAAGAAATTAACACCAGAGTGGCCCCTTTTGAGAGTTAAGACAAAGGTGCTGAACTCTCTGGAGTGGGCACCAGAATCAGCACTTTAAAAAACATTTGAGTGAGTAAATGAAATTCAGTGGTGATTTTCTTATTCTTTTACAAATAATTTTACCAGTCATTCAAACAGCTTAAACTTGAGATTTTTGAGACCAGAGAGAAGAAACATTCTGATCAAGAGTGCTATTGTGTTTTTCTAGCTCCACAAACAAGTATAAAAGCCTTAGTATTTCTTTGAGTTTAAAGATCAGTCTGAGGTGGGATGAGCCAAGAAAGGGAGAAACATCTTGTGTTTTGAAAAACAAATGACACATTAGGTATTTTCTCTGTTCACTGCTACCCTGTGTCTGGCCCTACAGGGCAATCTGAATTTGCTTTTATGGTGGCCCTTATCACTCTGTCCTATAAATGTGTCCTACAGTTGTATGTCTGTCTATTTCAGTAGATTGCACAGTCTTTGAGAACAAGGTTTAAATATATCACCTGACTTTATATTCCTAAGGTCCACTTAGTGCCTAGAACATACTAGGAGCTCAAAAATAGGGGACTGAATGAATGATTAAAATGGTAGAATTCTGAAAGCTTTTTGGAGGCTACTGCATCTCTTCAGTTCTTATGTGTATGTGTGTGTGTACGTCTCACCCAAGATGTTACTAGCCTCATCTAATTATGTTTTTTCCTGACTATGTTTAGTCTAAATTTAATTTTATACTCACACCCACACATAATCTCATATACCCACCAGACACATGCCTATCACAACAGCTATACACACTACTTATAATCTTTCACTTTTAGAATTTAAAAGCAAAAAGAACAATCTCCATATTTCTTTCATTCCCAGCAGCCAGACCTTTTTGTCATCAGACACCTGAACCCTCTGTCAGTGAAGTTGTAGGCCATCCTCAGATATTTTGTTTTTTATGATTCAACTTGAACAACAGTTGTACACATGGAAAGATATTGGTCCTTATCCTCAGATTCTTTGCTCAAACATCCTTTGCATGGTAGTTTCATCTTAGGGCAACTCTCAGAAGCCTGACCTTTATAGCCTAAAATTTGTGGAGACTCAGAGAAAGCGGGTGAAACTCATGAATCAAAACCAAAGCACGGTTTTCCTTTAGATCAACTTTTCAGTCTTGGCTTATTTTGACATCAAAAGCCCTAGATTCATTCAGTGGAGACAAAATGGGAGATGAGTGTACTTCCCTCTGTGCTATAGCACAACATGAACTTTAGAGGGATTTGCAAGTTGTTTAAGGTCTAAAATATTTGTTCCCTACTTTTCTAGTACACGTGTTTGAGGCTGAGAATCTTATCAGTAGATAAGAGCAGAGAGACTGCCATCCCACATTCCATGAACTCACTTCCAGATGGTTTAGAGACTAAAGGGTGAAAAACTCAAGCTCTTCAATCAAGCCAAACAGCCCACACCTTTATTGCCCCATTTGTTTAGCAGCCTGTCATGGGCCTCCTAACATCTCAGAATCAGCCATGGGGGCAGCTGTTTAATTAACTCCTCAAGGCTGCATTTTGGTGGGGGCAATTCATTTATTATGAAAAACAAATTGAAAGCCCCGAGGGTTTTTGTTCTTTTTTTTCTTTAGTGGTTTCTGTTATCTGGAGCTTCTGGCTCAGTCCAAATAGCAAAGATGATGGGTTTTTTTTTAAAGGAGCCACTTGATCTTTTGTGTTGTTACTTTTTCTTTCTTTCCTTTTTATTTTCCTAAATCAGTCTGGCTATCTGACTTGAACGTGGAAAGATTTCTTTTCCTTGGTGCCAGGAAACGATGGCATTTTTCCGGAGTTTTTTTTGGTTTTAGTTGTAGAAATACCACAGTTGCAATACTAACTTCTTATAACAGTGACAAGGTTATACGTTGCTCTATTCCAGGTTAAAATTTGGTTATGAATAATTTTTGGCCAACTTGATTTCAGTAAGAATTTGAGAACTTACTGCTGTATACCTCTGTGCTAGGTGCTAAAGAACATATAGAAAGAGAAAAGAAGACCCCTGGCCTTGAGAAGTTTACAGTCCCACTTTCTGGGAAAATATATACTCACGTTTTTAATTATCTTTAATTTTTTATATGGCGATAATTTTTTATTTAAAAAAGATTTGCAAGACATTATAGAATGTTTCCATATACTCTCTACCCAATCTCCTCTAATGTTAACGTCTTATATAACTATGATATCAAAACATAAATTGACACTGTCACAATACTATTAACTATAGACTTACACACTTCCCCAGTTTTTCCACTGACATCCCTTTTCTGTTCCAGGATCCCATCAGGCTCCCACACATTGCATTTAGATGTCGTGCCTCCTTGGTCTCCTCAAATCTGTGACAGCTTCTTGGTCCTTTTTGTCTTCCATGACCTTGATACATTTGAAGAGTAGTAGTCAGGTGTTTCATCAAATGTCCCTCTGTAGTCATCCTTTTAGTGCCTACTGAGAATCAGCCTCTTTCAGAATGTTCCCTGGAGACAATGTGCAAAGATTTAGAATCATACAGACTGAGAGTAAGACCCATAGCGTCTCCTCATTTTTAAAGTGTAGAAAATGAGTTCCAGAGAAGAAAACCAGGATTTGCTCAAAGTGAGACAGCTGACTGAGGTCAGATTAGAAGGAACCCAGGCCTCCTGACTTCCAAGGCAGTGTGGAATTATCCTCCATTCCTATTTGGAATCCTGGGGAAATTTAATTCACGGGCAAGGCTGACCTCCAGGTGTGCTCCCGTGATGCCCAGAGATGGGCTCCACATTCTTCCCTGCATCCCCAGCACAGAGCCTGCTCAGCAAGCACTGTTGAACTGAATTAAATCATGCTCAGAATGTTAGGAATGGCTAAAGATGCTGCTCCAAGACATGAGGTGAAACTACATGGGAAAATAAAAACTGGGAAAGTGTGAGTGAGGTCAAGAAAAAAGCCTGGTTCCCTGTAGCAACCTGAGATAATTGTAGCAGAGCCATGGTGTGGTTGTTGACAGGAGGGCTAAAGAAGCTCTTCAAATGGTGGGTAACGTTCCCCACCTGTGGCAAATAGTCTTCACCCACAGTTCTGCAGGAAAGGACCTGTCTGTCCCTGATCTCAGAGCACTTCCTGCCCATCTTAATTCCTGAGGCCTGATGTCACAGAACTTGGCAGTCACGAATTCTCTTTTACTGTATCTCAGTTGCCTCCCTGATTTTACACCCCATTTGCTGAGGTCCAGACAAGACCTAGTAAAGCACTGTGATCCTCAAACCTCAGGATTTTAATACGTGGAGTTAGTAATTGGGTCAAGTAGGCAATCCTTAGCCATCTAGAATCCTTGAAGAAAGTGCAACTCTGAAGCATGGAGTATTCTAGAAAGCAAGCTCCTGCTTCATCATTAGTGATCAGAAATTTGCACTTGATTCTCAATTTTTTTGTGTAGTCCTCTTGGATGTAGAAGGGCTTTTTCCTGGCATCCTCTTTTGGCATCATCCCAATGTGTGCCAGATGCAGAGTGGATTCACCTTATGCTTTGGAACAAATACAGAGCAAACGGGGAAATGGCCTGGGAGTTGAGTCCTGGGTTCTAGTTCCAAGTATCCCATGATTATGTGATTTGAGAAAAGTGCTTGCACATCTGTATTTCAGAGATGCTCCTAGCTGTGCTAAAGTGGGTTAGTCAAATTTTTTGTTGCAAAACATTAAAAAAAAAAAAAAAAAAAAAAAAAAAAAAAAAAAAAAAAAAAAAAAAAAAAAAAAAAAAAAAAAAAAAAAAAGGTTGGAATAACCCAAGTGATGTATTTCATAGTATTAAAAAGTGAAGATTTTGCCATCAGTCAAACAAATCTGATTTCATATGCCAGCTCTGCCACTTACTAGCTGTGTTCCTGGGACAATATGATTAACTTTTCTGAGTCTTAATTTCTTCCTCTTTAAAGCAGAAATAATAACTGTAACTCCCTCTGAAGTTATTGATGAGGATTAAATGAGTTACGGAGTGAAAATACGTTGCACAGTGCCTGGTGCACTTTAAGGGTACTATTCATTATAAAGGCTCTACTACCTGTAATGTTCTGTGGTTCTGAGACCCGAACCTAGAGGTCCCACTGGAGGATTGTCACCATGGTCACCATCTTCTACAAGGTTAAGATAGTTTCTAAACCTGAGATGTCAGATGCTGACAGGACAGGGTATCAACCCAACCTGGGAAGTAGGAGAAAGTCCATGAAGGTGGTCCCTGCCAAGCCATCAGAGCTTGAGAGTTTATGGGAAGGTGACAGAACTTTCCTCTAGCTCTTACACAGGGTGGGAGACAGGGTTTCTGTTCTTGGTCCCCTCATTCTTTTCTTACCCCAACTGCACAAGGCTATTCTGGGTCTGTGTATTTTGGGAGCCATAATGAGGTGCTTCTCATATACCTTGCCATTTTCAGGCAGCTTTTACTAGCCGCCTGGACATGGGGACAACCTAGCAATTTAAGAGCTATAGTGGATGAGGCTGGAAATAGAGCAGCCCGAGCTGCAGCTTGGTGAGATGGGAGTGGGGGATTTGTGTTCTCCCCTTAGTAAAAGAGGAAAGTTAAAATGGCTTACAATCACAGACAGAAATGTTCAGAGAGGACGAGAAATCAAACGTTCTTGTGCCTGAAGAATACAAAAGAACGGATGATATCTTTAGTAGCAAAGACCCAACTTCAGCGGATGTGGAGTGGAACGATGGGCTTTCTTCATTTGCCAAAGCGTCGGAGCCGTCCAAGTTGCCTAATCGTGATTCATTTCAAGCTCAAGTTCTACTGACATGGGAATAAATTCGAGGAAAGTAAAGCTGTCAGTCACATCAGCCTCTGAGGCAAAATGCTACCCATATAAATGTCTTCAAATTCCAACCGACCAATCATCCCTTCTTTTCCTACAGCACACAACACTCTAGAATTTCAAAGCCTGCCTTCCTGGACACAATTTTCCAAAGCTGGAGCACTTTCCATTTTTAGCTCTAAAGCTATGAAAGAATTCCATGGTGCAAATATTCCTGGACCTGCAGTCTTGCACCCAAAAAGGACGTATTCTCTGACACCACAATGCAGAACCTTTGTAAAAATATAAGTACAGATTGATGTCTAATTCAAAGGACCCCACGTTTCCTCTTCTCTCGTGGCTAGGGGAAAAAGGAGAAAAACGCTGCACGCATTAACATTTAACTCAGGTTTTCAGACACAAAATGTTGTCCCAGCTTCAAACTCAGAATGAAGGAAATGCTTGTCTCCAGGAGCTGACACTCCCCTGGTCATATTTCAGATACAATTAGCCTCCATTGATGGTGGTAGCTGATCTATCAAATGAGCAGCTAATCTTATCTGCGGTTCACAAATGGCTCAGATGGTAGCTGTGACTTTGATTACTGGAAGACTGGACCGCATCAGACGGCTTTGCTCCAAACAGTGGTCCTTTCAGCCTCCTGCTCCTGGAGATCAAAGCACTCTCCCCTCTCCCTATCTGCAGGGAAGCTCATTAGAGGGAGGCTGTCAGGGTTATAATCATGCAACAGTTTTACTTCTGGGTTATAACGCTTTCCCCTTCTTATCAGCCTGTGAGGTCCAAAGTGAGAAGGATAAAGGAGGTACCGATGACATCTGATACATTTAATAGGCTCACTGGTGACTGCCTGGGCCCCAGCTCTCTGCCACTGCTGCCTCACTGACTGCTGAAGGACTCCTCCCCCTGCCTCCAGACCTACAGAGATTGTACTTTATTCCTGGGGGTGGGGGGAATGAGGGGGTGGGCTCCATCGTCCCCTAACAGTTGCTTTACTACAAGAACTGTAGAAGCACAGAATCGAATAAAATAGGAGTTCTGAGTCCAAAGATCTGCCTTTAAATTTCATCTCTATCACTCAGTAGTTGTGTGAACCTGGACATTTTGCTGTGATCTTCCGTTTCCCCTCTAAAATATGTAAATTAATACTTTTCGCATTGGATTTAATATGCAGAAAAGTTCCCCTCTCCCAGAAGCCTTCTCTTTATAACCTGAGTTCTTCCCTCCCTCTCCCTTCCCCATCCCCTACCTGAGTTAAAGCTCCTCCATTCTGAGTCACTGCTCCCTCTTCTGTCTTTCCATAGCCCCTGGGGTTACCACAATGCACTTATCATGCCTGGTTTTCTGTTGACTTGCCTTTTTCTTCTCAGGAGACAGTGAACTTCTCAAGGCATAGGGGCTGAGGCTCTATGTATCAAAGGATGCCTCCACTAGACACATAATTAATGCTAAATGAGTGTCTGTTGTTCACAATGAATAGTGTATACTAAAATGATGTGCAAAGTGCAATGGGAAGGGGTTGCATTTATTACTGGGCATAGAACCTTTTAGAACTTCATGCGGACCCATGTAGATGACCTACCTACTGTAGTGGTTCCAGGATGCGGCCCAAGAAGCTACATTTCTAACAAGTTCCCACTTTGAGACCCAGTGATGTAATCCAATCTTCCTACTTATAGATGAGGAAACTGAGGTTCAGAAGTGGCTTGTGCAAGGTCACATAACCAGTGAGAGGCACTCAATGTATTCTTATTTCTAAATAGTTTATCAAAGTAAACTCTATCTCATATAGGGATCAGTGTGTGTGTGTGTGTGTGTGTGTGTGAGTGTGTGTGTTGAAATTTATTGGAAATAGGTCTTTTGTTTGTTCTTAATTTATGTCTAGCTTCTCATGACTTAAAACTTGGGTTTTTTAATTCTAAATCTCATGGTCATTTTAAAACATGGTCATTTCACAACATGCTGTTTTCATGTTAAGAAGCACTATAGTCCTCCTGTCAAAATACTGGCTCAGTTTTTATCTTATTTGTCTCGTATTCCTTTATATTCACTGATGCTTTCAGAAATGTCTGAGAAGAAATGCATAGGGAAACGCAGCTTAGAGAAAAATCGGAGAGGGACTCTAAGTACCACAGGGCAGACTTAGTCTCTTGATCACTTACCCCAGCATAATCTAGGTCAGGCCTTTACCCATCATGCTGGTGGGAATGTGGAGCTCTTGCCAGCAGCTGTCATTACCCAAAAGAATGAGAGGCAACAACCGCCGTCTATGGGGGTGGGAGGTTTGGAGCTGGACAAGCCTAGGTTTAATTTTCACTTCCTCATACCCTGAGGGAGTGAAGTTGCCTACAGGATTCAACCTCTGGGAGACTCTTTTTGCTACTCTGTAAAGTAGGAAACATGTCTACTTCAGGGTTATTTTAAGAATTGGAAGAAGCAATGTTTAATCATCTTGCATTGTGTCTGAAACATACCTAGTACCTAGCCAGCATGAGGTCCCATCTTCTCTTTCTTTCTCTCTTCACCTCCTCCCCCTATCACCTAAAAACCCATACTGGCAGAACATGAGTGAAAAATGTAATCCAGCTGGAAAAATAAGCAAAATATATGTCTTTTTTTTCAACTTATGTCTTTCTGATTTACTTACTGTTCTTTCTGTAACGTTAATTTAACGATGATTTTTTTCATGGAAATCCATTTAGAACTTTTAAGAAAGAAATTATTTGTAGTTAAAATGATGACCTTTCCATTAAATATAATTTGGGGGGCATTAGTACTAATTGTAACTGTAATGGAATTTATGTCTGACACATTATAGTTCAAGTGATGAAAGAAAGCCAGGCATTCTTCAGAAATCAGTGACAGGCTTATCAGAATATTAATCTCCTTCAGTTACTCTTTAAGAGAATAAATAACTAATCAGTCACTGACTGCTAATATAACGTATAACCCTTTTGCTAAGATGGATGATAATTTAAGCTTCAACAGAATATATTTATTTAACTGACAGAAATCAAGACTCAGTTTTATTTGTTTTAAATGACAATGCAGTGAAAGGCAGCTTAGCTATAATGCTTGGGAAATGGAAAATTTTTGAGTAATTAGTAATTAATTCTTTAAATTAACCTTTGTTATAAATAATAAATTCCATACATTTCATATTAAGCATTGAGCATATATGTGAAATGTCTGTTAATTATCCAGTCTTAGTAAGTGGTTTCTAAGAAACATCCTTAAGGCTGTGTTAGGTCCATTCTTACAGTACAATGATTTTAATTATCATATCTCATGGCATATAATTTTAGCTGCAGAAGTTCTGAGAAATTAGGCACATGTCTGTTGGCCCAGACCAGAAATAGCTGTTACGATTCTGAGTAAATTTCAGGTATTAATCAACTCGGTTGTGATTACTATTTTTCTCCTGTAGGGGGATAAGAGTACAGGGTCCCACGGAGAGAGGAGAACGCTCGCCTGAATTCTGGTTAATTCGGTTTTTGTGAACTTTCTCCAGTAGCAAGGGGACTCTCCATGGACTCTTACTTCATCATGATTATGCTGAAGTCCAACTAACAGAGTAGGACTAGCTCTTCGCTTCCTGGGGGAGCAGCAGGTCACAGAGGAGCTATATGTGAGCATTAGTCATATCAAAAGAGGGGAGTTCCTATGTTTGTATACAGAGGGACTTTTAGCCAGTGTAACACTCCAGCCCTCTCTGCCCTTCACTCCTTTGGAGGAGGAGGGAGCTACCCAATTGGTGAGCTGGGAAAAGACATTGAAGTCAGCATCACCTGTCTCTTTAGAAACTAGCCTGCCTGCAGAGAGAGTACCATCTGGTTTGCTCTCAGTTGTTTTGAGAGCAATCTTGGACCAGAAGGTTCTGCCCCTTCAGGGACTTAAAGAATTGTTGGGCGCTGCCAATTACTGGAGATTAAGCTTGTCTAAAATGGGGTAAAATATTCGCAAACCCATTTAGTCAAAACTCTAAAGTTATACTAAGTGTCTTGTGAATTAACTGAGGATGAAAGGGGCATTTACTTACTTGTTGGGCCCTCTGTCAGTCCCCAGCAGACCGTGTGGGAATCCTCATTCTCCAGGACATCTCCTGATGCAAGCAGCTCCACAGTCATGCGTGGGCACTCAAACCACTTCGGGCTCAGTAAAGGTTTGATAGAGGAAAGATTGAACAGAGGTCTGAAGACTTCTTGTGATTCTCCATTTCCTGATGTTTATTTGTCTAACAAGGCAAAAATAGCTTCTGTGATTGAAATGCCTCTGGTATTTCATGTCCTCTCTTCTTACCCACCCCGTTTTCGATCCACACCTCCAGCGTAGGTGTGTGCCTTCCCAGACTTCCATTTCTCGTTGATCAGGGCTGCCCCCAGAGATGGAGTGAGCGTTTAATATAATGTGAACAAGAGAACAGGACAGCCTGGTCTATTACTGAGCTCTCCTGAGACCAGAAGGAAGATGATATGGATGCCTCTGTGGAGGTACCAGCCATAGTTGTCATTTGGGTGTGTGCTTTTTGCTGCCTCCAAGTATAGATGGGCCTTGATGTTTCTTCTGAAAAATTGTCTTCTTGGGAATGTAACTGGGCCAACAAATGCAAGGGTGGCTCTGAATCATGCTTTCGTCTGAGACAGAAGCAGCCTCTGAAAGTCCCAAGTAAATGATGCTGGAAACATTTAAACAAAGGAAGAAGACACCTGCTCCAGTGAGGAAGCTCTGGCTGCTAAACAGTTTCAGTTCACCCACCTCAAGGCAGTGAGCTCCTCTCTGAGCCTGACAGTGGTTTTCACGACTCCATGGTTCCCCAGATAGACGTTTACCCAGAGAAAAGGAGCTCAGAAACTATGGTTTCTTTGAGATGTGGTTTACTGAGGGCTTCCCTGCCTGTGTTTTCATGGTTAGTGACAAGACTGGGGAAACCTGTTCATGACTTAGAAATCTGTCTGAACTTTCAGCTCAGAGATGAAGGAAATAGTTATTCATTTAATCCTATTCACTTATTCATCTATTCATGCACTCATTCATTCGTCAGTTATGTTGGAAATGCTTATTCTGTATCCCTCTGTGTTAGCCACGCGGCGAGGGGAAGATACAGAGATAAATAAGACGTGATTCTCAGGGAGCTCACAGGCTGGTGGAGGAAACAGACAAGGACACACAGAATCATAATGAAGTGCAACATGTTCTGTGACACTGGGAGTACAGAAGAGGCTCACAAAGCTTTCTGTCCTAGAGAATCAGTGAAGGCTTCTCAGAGGAGGTGGCATAGGAGGTGGACCTGAGGAACTAAACTGAGGGGACCAGGTCCTCCTGCAGCCACTGGGGCCGTCAAGGGTTAGAGAAATGTCAGTGAAGTCCTGTTTGTTAAGTATCTGGTAGGGCTTCATCTTGCATGTTTTTAAGATGATTATTTCTTTAGGGGCCATCATGCATCTTGGGTCAGCTGCCTATTGGTGGCTTCCCAGTTTATATCAGACACTGTGCTTGGCACTTTTATATGTTACAGTACTTTGATTTCTTAGAGCAACCCTGTCAGTTTAAGACCGTTATTCCAATTTTCATAAAGGAACTGGAAGGTCAGGGTGGATAAATAATTCACCCCAATGTGAATACACCCAGGGCCAGGATATAAAATCAGGGCTTCCCAACTTCAGTGTCTGGGCTCTTTCCACTAGCCATGCTGCCTCTCCCCAAGGAGCAGAAGGAGAGCATGAACAGAAAGCCCGTGAGCAAGGAAGTGCTGCCTGCTGGAGCCTGGCTGGCACTCCCACTCTCAGGCTGGCAGCGCTTCATGGGGAGCGAGGTCTCTTATCTCCAGAACTCTGGTGACACTTGCTTATCTATAGATTCACTAGCCCCTTTCCCTGCAGTCCCACCCCTACCAATTTTATTTTTGATTTTAACTATTTGTTCCACACCAATGGAACATATTGCCAAAAATCATGGCCCCCAGGAAGCTACACTGCTCTGCCTCTAACATGCCAAAGAATCTTGATGTCTCCCTCCTATGAAGCACTTTTCAAAATATTTGGGAAAGCATAGCTCTATTCTCCTCACTCACCTCTTTCCGCACGTTTGCCACACTTAACCATCTTTTAGAGACAGTGCAGCGGGCCACTGGGAGTGGGGGCCAGACAGCTGAGAAGTTTGCTTCCCTGGTTGTTTCTTTGAGTTTCAAATGAAGCTATGTTTAATTGGACTCCTGATCCTAAAAGATGGAGTGGATATTGTTTGTGGCTCATTTTCTCCACGCAGTTTTAACAAAGTATGCCTTCAGAGATATCACATAACTGAAAGACAGAATTAAGCCAGAATGGCAGAACTCTGGCAGCAAGTCACCCTATCCTGGTGTTTTTCATTGAAAAAGCATATAGGATTACCTTATTGTTCCAGATATTAGCTTTCCATACCCAGCGTATACATATTTAAACAGCATAACAAATGGGCTACATTACAAAGCACCTATATGTCACCAAGGCCCAGAAAGCCTGTTTTGTGCCAAGGCCTAGAGACATCCTTCCAAGTTTCCTTCCCAGCATAGAGGCAGATTGTCTCAGTGCTTGGGGTGGGCCAGCCAGCCTGAATTTAATAGCAAACATTCTCGGGTTTTTTCAGATCCCTTGTGTAAAACCACTTTCATTTGAATGTGACATCTGCCTGCAAAGGAGCAAATCCCCAGCACCACCATCATGTCATGCCCCAAACCAGAGAGGCTCTATTTACGGTTTTCTTCCAAATGCCAGGGCTCAAGCTCCAGACCATAACCTTGCTTGTTCTGGAGAATGTTATCAATCTCATGGTTCAGGGTTAAGGGTTGGGGTGGGGTATTGTTAGTGTTTTCATCACTAGCAGAAATGTACAGTCTGACAATTACCATGCCCGCAGATCAAAGGCAGAGGGAGGCGTTATCTTCTGCCAGCTGTGCTGCCACTCCAAGCACATTTCTGGTGGGCTGACCCCAAGGTGAGCTGGGGTGGGAAACAGTTCTCCAGTGGATGGCTGTCTGGGTGTGAGCTCTTGCAGGGTGGCATTCTATGAGCAAAGGCTCTATCTCTTCCTTTTGGGTAGCCCCACTATGGGTTTGGGTAGCCCCACTATGGGTTTGGGTAGCCTTAAAAGCATTGAATACTTTGCAACTGGTTTTTGATTGACATGGAAAGAAACATCAGTTTATAGAAAGATTATCCCGGTGGAAGTAAGATGCTCTGAATTATTATCCTAAGTTTGCCACCGGTCTGCTTTTTGACTCGGCATGAGACCCAAGCTCCAGTCACACAGAACGCAGCCCCTCCCAATTCTGATTATGCATGATGCCCTCATGGATGGGGATAATTTTTTCTGTCTTCCCTGCAGGACAAACTGAAACTTTGTCCCCAAGGCTCGGTTTATAATGTGCCTCCTTTCTGAGGCAGTGAGCATTTTCTTACTCCCTTAAAAGAGTAACCCCTCCCTTCCTCCGTGCTCCCACTGTTAAACATTTCTGTTGGAGTGTTCACCTCCAGGTATTGTCTATGTGTCACTGCTAGATGTGAGCACCTCAAGGGCCACCTAGTCACTCCGTTCGCCAGGTGCCTATTATGACAGGCATCGCTGAATAGATGTTGGATGAATGAATGAATGTGCAGGAGAGAACAGGTAGTTGAAGGGGATAAAGAATGCTCTGCATCTTTGGAGGGGAAATCATTTCCTTTGGCTACAGGGGTATTTCTGCAGGAGGAAATGTCTCCTGGTCTTCTGTCTGCCCCCATTCTTTCCATCATGTATACAGTTGGAGGAAGAAATCTGCTCTTTTCATTGTAAGTTTCCTTCCCTCTCAGATTTATATGTTCTCCAGTCAGTGCTTGTGGTTCAAGCCCTGTTCGCCTCAACCTTTGTTAGAGCATGAAATTTCTTACTAGTAAGTGCTCTGTTCCCTCTCAACTCATGATGCCTGCCAGCTTCTGACTATCTGTACTAAGCCCTTTCGTTCCTTTCTATACAGATGCAGCTCTTAACTACCCTAGATCTGTGCAACTCCGCCAGCCCTCCCTCTCAGTCTTGACCGTTTGTACTTTCTAGACTAAAAAGCCTGAGCCAGAGGTTGAGCTAGTCCCTTAGTTTTGGCGCCGTGTTGTTGTAGCTGGTGGTCTCCACTATGGCCTGAGGAACCTTGTGCGCTATGCCAACTGACCAAAACAGGTTGACTGGCCCCTGGGGGCTCTGGCCCGGGGAACCAGGTGGTACAATCCAAGAGTTAATCGACTTTTACCGGGGGGGAGATGGAAGACAGAAGAAAGTCATTAGAAAAATTATTCTCCCTTCCTCTGCAGCTCCGTGTATTGTTCTGAGAAGAGGCAGTTCATGTGGTCTCTCTCAGAATGATGTGCGAAAAAGAACAACCATCCACGTTTGTCATGAAGCTGTGGCCGCATGGGCAGTGCACCCCTCATCTTTTGTTTCTCCCCCGACTTTCCATTTTACTACTGTCCTGGTTCTCTGTGTTGCACTCCCAAGTGTTAGCAGGTAAGCTTTTGCCCAAGTCTCTGTTTTTGATGAAACCTGGGCTAAGCCACCTCCCTTGCCGACCCAGGTTAGATTGACCTCCTTCGTGCTCTCAGAATACCGTGGGCGCATCTCGCTTTCCACACAGTATCACGATCATATATTTATATGTGTCTTTCTCCTTCTGGATTGCATACCTCTTGAAGGCAGAGACCACCGTGTACTTATCTTTGAATCTCTGGCCCCTAGCACAGTGCCTGGCATAAATTAGAAATCTGAAAATAGTAAATATTTGCTGGATAACTGACTAAGGAAGAGATCAAGATTTCCACTGATCAGAAAGAGATTCCAACAGACCTACAAAATATTTTCAATGGTTTGCTATTTCAATGTGTGGTCTCTTTTGGCTTCGCCCAAATTGAGTCAGAGATTATGCTAGCAATTGCATCACACTACACGATTATAATTATATCCAATAATTATGATAATAATTACTACAATGTGCTTGGCACCTATATGTTACCAGGCTATTAGATATTTCACATATATCATCTCATTATTGCAGCACACATATTAGGTTGTTATTATATACTTTGGGCTTTTTGCAAATGTAGCTGGACAACTGGCCTTGACTGAAGACATTCTTGAGCGTATAGTAAAGGTTGTTTTAATTAGTTTTTCAAAGGGGGTTTTCCTTAGTGGTTAACAGTGCATCTACCAACATTTACCAATCAGCACACAAATTTCCAAGGGCAGGACAGCTTAAAAAAAAACCTCACTTCATCCTTAATTAACATTAATGGGACGTTATACCCCAACACCCTTACTCCACTTTTTGTCTGTATAAATGGGCAGGTTATATTGTGACGTATGCTCAGGACCATAGAACTAGTCACCTCACTCCCCCTGTTTCTCCCTGTTTCCACTGAGGTTATGGAAGTTAGCAAGGTGTAACAGAGGGATCTATTACCAGGGCACAGTCAACAATTTGGGATTCAAAGTTGGTTTTAACCTGTTGCAGAAACCCTTAGAAATCATACAAATATTTTGCATGTATATTTCAAAGCTGCAATTTTCTATAGTGAGGCTTATATCAAATTCTCAAATGAGTTAAGAATCACTGTTTCTAGTTCTATGTGAACCTCCAGTTTGGGGCAGGCTATCAAGAGTAGGGCAGAGCTCTCTGCCTCAGAGGTCACTGCTGGTCAGTTGAATTCTGAATGACCAGGGGCCCCAGGATAAACTTGCCTAATCACACTCCCTTTTGGCACCTGAGTTGAAGCTTAGGCATGAAGGAGATCACGGTATTTGCTTTTCTCTCTTAAAAGCTGTGGGGTTCTATAGGACCTAACCTTTACTCTTAGCTTGTCCTCCCTGTAGTGTGGCTCTGTTGTCAGAATTTCATATTATGATGTAACCCAGCACAACTTGTCCAAAACAATATTAGATTTATTCCATTTGTTAAAAGGAAGATATCACTAGTATGTGGCCCTTTCGGCAAAATCTCAACTCCTAGTTCTAGGCATGGGTTCAATCACCTGTTGCTAAGATACTGCAAAAAATATTATCTGTTTTTAAATGTTTCTTTTTAATTGAATAAACTGTTGCTTTGAAAAATCAGTGCAAAGGTTAAATAGGTCTTTGAAATCATATATTTTTAAACTAGCAGAGATATTTCTGAACATTTTAAATGGAACAGCTGCTCTCTCAGTGGATTTCCTTGATGGAGTTTTAAAATTGCACATAAAGAAGCACTCACAGCACAACTGAATTAGGGAAATAGGGAA
>NW_006791562.1:1106023-1108275 GCF_000442215.2 Lipotes vexillifer
GCGAAAGAGACTCAATCGTATCAGTACATACTGAAAACGTTGGCCACAGTCATTGATTCTACATCATAGGCATGAGGGACAATGCAGACACAGGTCTAAAGTCCTGATTAGCAGCCCCATTAGCCAAATTCAGAGATTTGGGGTTTTCAGAATGCTGATACAGAGCATACATCCCCAGAAGGGTCTGGGCCAACACTACATAATCAAACTCACTAACATTTGTGTGACAGAACGTTTTAGTATTTACACTAAGTTCTCACATCAATTCACATTCAGCTCTGTGGTCAAGTGAATTTTACAAATAAGTGATTGTGAACCATTAAAACTAAGAGAAACTCCAAGATATACATGATTCAGAATAGATTCAGGATCAACTTAGACCCCAAATGGCCCCAACTCTAACAAGGTTGGGAGCCAGCAGTCCAAGAGGGTGGAGAGGGCTTCCCTGGTGGCGCAGTGGTTGAGAGTCCACCTGCCGATGCAGCGGACACGGATTCGTGCCCCGGTCCGGGAAGATCCCACATGCCGCGGAGCGGCTGGGCCCGTGAGCCATGGCCGCTGAGCCTGCGCGTTCGGAGCCTGTGCTCCGCAACGGGAGAGGCCACAACAGTCAGAGGCCCGCGGACCCCAAAAAAAAAAAAAAAAAAAAAAAGAAGAGGGTGGACAAGACTGGAAGGAATGGATTGAACACTAACACAAAGTCAGCAAAGGCCAGCAGGGAGGGCCAGTGGTCCGGGACTATGGAAGGACATGTAAGAATTTAGAGATGTTGAGGCTGTCCTAGATATCTCCCAAATCCAAACACTTGTCTTTCCCATGCTGTTACTGCACTAGCCCAGGCTCTCTGTGTAGATGCCCACAACAGTCTCTTGACTGGTCTTCCTGTTTCATTCCAGTCTTTTTACCCAGTCGGTGTCTTCCATCTGCCTCCATTGTGACTGTTCTATGATGCAAATCTTATCTTGCCTCTTCCCCTATGAAACTCTCAGTGTTTTCCCATGACCAGCAATGTAAATCCCTAATAACGGGGTCCTCTCCTGCTCTACTTTGTCTCTAAGCCCTCACTGTTCATCTTAAGCAACACCAGCATCTCTGGTCATCATGGTTACCGTTGTCTCTGTCTTTAGAAGAGACACCACTTGCTTCTTCACATGGCCAATGCCCACCTGTCCTGCAAGATTTAACATTAGTTCACTTCTGTGCCAGGCCCCAGGCTGACCTAAGTGCCTCCACAGTTATCCCATACCTGTGTCAGTACAGTTAGCACTTTTCATAAAAGTGTCTTATTTGTGCACTTTCCTCTTCCATGTGACTATGAGCTTCTTGAGTGAAAAATCCATTTCTCTTCTATCATATTACCGCTCAGTGTTTGGGACATGGTTTATGCTCAGTAAAAAGGTAATAAACTGTGGGTGGAAGGCCAAGGCAGGCAAAATTATGGAATTCAGGCAGTCAGGGAACGAGAAGAAGCAGCACTTATGAACCAAAAAAACCTCTGAAGTGACATAAGTAAAGATGAGTATAGTGTCCTGGAGGTTTTAGAAGTGTTATGAGATAGTAAATGTAGGTCCTCTAAGTTATTCTCTCGTTGATAATATGAGCTGTCATTTCTTCTGCCTCTAAGGATATGGCAGGAGGAAGCAGAGTTACTTTAACCAAATGGAAGAAGTTTCCCTTATGGTGAGGTTGGGTGGGTAGCGCGATGGCTTTAGAAGAGCACTTTTGACAGTAGACCCTGAGCATATATGACCTTTCACATCTAAAGTGTGGAGTAACCAGAGAAAGATGAGGTAAATCAGCTTGTCATGGTGCCTAAAATGTGATCACTTTTGTTTGTAGTTTCTTGCTGCACTCCCCACTCTGTGGAGTAAGCTGGACTGTCTCACACGGGAGTCACATTGTCATGATGACCTCAGAATTTTAAGCAGAATCCACAGAAGTCAACTCTGATGGAGTGGATTAAGCACTGGTCCAGGAAACAGAAGTCCATCCAAAACCTAGGTCTGAGATTTACTGTGCCCTTAGGAAATTAGTTACCATCTCTTTGCCTTTGGTTCTTCTCTAAAACGGAGATGACACCAACCTTAAACAGCTCTTTTAAGTACTGAATGAAAAATATGAGTGAAAGCATCTGTCAGATAATATGCACTCAAATATGTGTGGATGCTTTAGAACTTTTGTTAACAGGATAGTCAATATAGTAAGAGATTTTTAAAATCATCCTATTATACACTTGGTTTTTAATGTTATTG
>NW_006791562.1:1108285-1143181 GCF_000442215.2 Lipotes vexillifer
AAATACATTACTTATGTTTTCTTTCCAGTTTTGCTGAGACATAATTGACACACAGCACTGTATAAATTTAAGGTACGTGCATAATGATTTGATTTATATCCATCATGAAATGATTACCACTATAAGTTTAGTGAACATCCATCATCTCACAGAGATAAAAAATAAAAGAAAAATAAAACATTTTTTCCTTGTGATGAGAATTCTTAGGATTTACTCTCTTAACTCATATATATATATATATATATATATATATATATATAACATGCAGCAGTGTTAATTATATTTATCATGTTGTACAGTACATCTCTGGTACTCATTTATCTTACAACTGGAAGTTTGTATCTTTCGACTACCTTTATCCAATTCCCCCTCTTCTCACCCCCTGCCTCTGGTAACCACAAACCCGATCTCTTCTTCTATGCTTTATTGTTTGTTTGTTGTTGAACTATAATTGACCTTCAATACTATGTTAGTTTCTAGTGCACAACAAAGTAAATCGAGATTTCTATATATAACAGAATGATCACCATGATAAGTCTAGTTACCATCTATCACCATACAAAGATATTACATTATTATTATTTTTTTAATTATTAATTTATTTGGCTGCATTGGGTCTTTGTTGCTGCATGCAGGCTTTCTCTAGTTGCGGCAAGTGGGGTCTACTCTTGGTTGCGGTGCGCAGGCTTCTCGTGGTGGCTTCTCTTGCTGTGGAGCACAGGCTCTAGGCACGCGGGCTTCAGTAGTTGTGGCACGTGGGCTCAGTAGTTGTGGCTCACAGGCTCTAGAGCACAGGCTCAGTAGTTGTGGCTCACAGGCTCTAGAGCACAGGCTCAGTAGTTGTGGCGCATGGGCTTAGTTGCTCCGTGGCATGTGGAATCTTCCCAGACCAGGGCTCGAACCCGTGTCCCCTGTATTGGCAGGTGGATTCTTAACCACTGCACCACCAGGGAAATCCTACATTCCCCATGCTGTGCATTTCATACCTGTGACTCCCTTATTTTGTAACTGAAAATTTGTATCTCTTAATATCCTTCACCTATTTCTCTCCTCCCTACACTCCCTTTCTTCTGGCAACCACCAGTTTATTCTCTGTACCTATGACTCTGTGTCTTTTTTGTTATGTTTATTCATTTGTTTTGTTTTTTGGATTCCACATGTAAGTGGAATCATACTGTATTTGTCTTTCTCTGTCTGACTTATTTCATTTAGCATAATATTCTCTAAGTCCATGTTGTTTCATATTGTTGCAAATGGCAAAACTTCATTCCTTTTTATGGCTGAGTAATATTCCATTGTATTTATATACTATATCTTCTTTATACATTCATCTATCAATGGGCACTTTAGTTGCTTCTATATTTTGGCTATTGTACATAATGCTGCAATGAACATAGAGGTGCCTGTATCTTTTTAATTAGTGTCATCATTTCTTTCTTTGGATGAATACAGGAGTGGAATTGTAAAACTGGAAAAAACACATTAACATGTGGAGGCTAAACAGTATGCTACTAAATAACCAATGGGTCACTGAAGAAATCAAAGAGGAAATTGAAAAATTACCTGGAGACAAATGAAAACAAAAACACAGTTATCCAAAATCTGTGGGGCCACAGCAAAAACAGATCCATAGGGGAAGTTTATAGCAATACAAGCCTACAACAAGAAACAAGAAAAATATCAAACAACCATCCTTATAACTAAAGGAACTAGAATAAGAACAAACAAAACCCAAATTAAGTAGAAGGAAATAATAAAAATCTGAACAGAAATAAATGGAGACTAAAAACAATAGAAATAAATAAATGAACCGAAGAGCTCGTTCTCTGAAAAGAAAAACAAAATTGTTAAATCTTTAGCCATACTTACCAAGAAAAAAAGAGAGAGGAACCAAATAAATAAAATCAGAATGAAAAAGGAGAAGTTACAACTGATACCACAGAAATACAGAGGATCGTAAGGATTACTGTGAACAGTTATATGCCAATAAAATGGACAACCTAGAAGAAGTGGGTCAATTGGCTCCCAACAAACAAGATTCCAGGAATTTTGCTTCACAGGTGAATTCAAACATTTAAAGAAGAGTCAACACCTATCCTTCTCAAACTGTTTCAGAACATTGAAGAGGAAAGAGCATTTCTGAACACATTCTATGAGGCCAGCTTCACCCTGATACCAAAACCAAAGATACCACAAGAAAAGATCAGGCTTATGCCACTGATGAACGTAGATGCAAAAATCTTCAACAAAATATTAGCAAACTGAATTCGGCAATACATTAAAAGTATCATACACCAAGATCAAGTGAAATTTTTCCCAGGGATTTCAAGGATGATTCAATATCCACAAATCGATCAATCTGATACATCACATTAACAAACTGGAGAATAAAAATCATATGAGTATCTTGATAGGTACACAAAAAAGCTTTTGACAAAATTCAGCATTCATTTATGCTAGAAACTCTCAACAAAGTTGGTATAGAGGGAGCATACCTCAATATAATAATGCCATATATGAAAAGGCCACAGCTAACATCATATTGAATGGAGAAAAGCTGAAAGCATTTCTTCTAAGATCAGGAATAAGAAAACAATGCCTACTCTCACAACTTTTATTCAACATAGTTTGGAAGTCCTAGCCACAGAAATCAGACAATAAAAAGAAATCCAAATTGGAAAGGAAGAATTAAACGGTCACTGTTTGCAGATTATATGATACTAAGTGTAGAAGACACCACAAGAAACTATTAGAACTCATCAATGAATTCAGTAAAGTTGTAGTATACAAAATTAGCATACAGAAATCTGATTTGTTTCTATAAACTAAAAACAAACTATCCAAGTTAAGAAAACAATTTCCTTTAAAATTGTATCTAAAAGAATAAAATTCTTAGGAATAAATCTAAGGAGGTGAAATATCTATACTGAGAAAACTATAAGACACTGATGAAATAAATCGAAGACAACACAAAGAAAGGCTCATGGATTGGAAGAATTAATATTGTTAAAATGACCACACTTCCCAAGGCAATCTACACATTCATTGCAATCTCTACCAAAGTACCAACAGAATTTTTCACAGAACTAGAGCAAATAATTCTAAAATTTGTATGGAAACACAAAAGACCCCTAATAGCCAAAACAATCTTGAGGTATCATGCTCCCTGATTTCCAACTATGCTACAAAGCTACTGTAATCAAAACAATAGGGTATTGGTACAAAAACAGACCCATAGATCAATGGAACACAATAGAAGGCCCAGAAATGAACTCACACTTATATGGGCAATTAATCTACAACGAAAGAGGCAAGGATATACAAGGAGGAAGAGACAGCCTGTTCAATAAATGATGCTGGGAAAACTGGACAGCTACATGCAAAAACATCAAACTGGACTACTTTTCACAACATGTATAAAAATAAACTTATAATGGATTAAGGACTTAAATGTAAACCTGAAACCATAAAGCTGATAAAAGGAAATATAGGCAGTACACTCTTTGACATTTGTCTTAGCACTATTTTTTGGATATGTCTCCTCAGGCAAGGGGGAAAAAAAGCAAAAATAAACAAGTGGGATTACATCAAACTAAAATGCTTTTGAACAGCAAGAGAAACTATCGACAAAACAAAACAGCAGCCTACTTAATGGGAAAAGATATTCTCAAATGATATACCTGTTAAGGGGCTAATATCCAAAATATACAAAGAAGTTATACAAGTCAACATCAAAAGAACAAACAACCCAATTAAAAAATGGGCAGAGGACCTAAACAGACATTTTTCCAAAGAAGACATACAGATTGCCAACAGGCATAGTAAAGTATGGTCAACATCGTTAATCATCAGGGAAATTCAAATTAAAACCACAATGAAATATTACCTCAAACTGTCAGAATGGCTATTATCAAAAAGACAGCAAATAACAAGTGTTGGTGAGGATATGGAGAAAAGGGAACCCTTGTGCACTGCTGGTGGAAATGTAAATTGGTACAGAAACTATGGAAAACAGTATGGAGGTTTCTCAAAAAATTAAAAATAGAAGTGCCATATGATCCAGCAATGTTACTGCAATCATTTGCAAAATGGTTAGATCAAGAGTGACTTTGTCCACCTGGAATATAACAGTGAAAAAAAATTCTAAAAACCTCAATATATATTTATTAATAAATACTTTCATGCTGTTTTTGCCTTTTTATTTTATGTATAGTTACAAAATACAGTGTCGTTTACACCCTCTGTGACTAGGAACAGCATGAAGTCAAATCTATTCAAAGTAACTCCACACAATTAACTATCAGAGTAAGTCAATCTATGTATAAGCCCTGCGAGTATTCATAGACAATATGGGAACCAGGGACTTAAGAGACAATAATTAAGTCAATAAGTACAACCCTAAGGTTACAATTTAACAAGGGAGTGGGAATGGGAAGGGAGGAGTAAGAGAGCTAAAATTCTCCTCATGCATGACAAGAAGATGAGCGATAATGTTTATGACAGATGAGTCAAGAGACCAATTATATGTATGTTATTAAACATGAGGTAAATGCCTGAAGGAACAGTTCTAAGTTTGAAAGTGAGAGGGCCCAGGGAGAGGGGTGGTTGTGGACTGAGGAAGGAAATGTAGATTACCAAGTCTATATATATACAAATATAAGTGTATATTTATATACATACATATATATCTACATTTACATATATAGATAGCATATATATACACACATCACAATACACATACATTTTATACTTTTCACATTACAAACTCTTTGTGTGTGAGTGTGTGTGTATAATATATATATATATATATATATATATATCATTTTATAAACATAAACATGTTTAAAAAGGTCACCAAGCAAGTTTTAAACATAATTGTAGTACATACACCCATACATTTCTAGTAGCAAAGAAGAGACCACACTATATCCTTTAGGATCCAGGACTCTCATTTTTTTAGTGTTTATTGAATTTGGAAGAATCTTTCATTGTAGAATAATTTAAATCACTCAAAAGGACATATTTCCTTTAATTAATTTTTGTAATTCAAGCCTGTATATTCTTAGCAGGAAAAAGTATTTGGGTATGCATACATATTTACAGCTCAGTGTCAATAACCTGACAAGGTTATTGTTTAATACTGTCAAACACCTGCTGTGTCCCAGACATATTATATATGATGTGCACACATTTAACATATACATCTTGATGAGTTTGGACATAGGCATACACCTTTGACACCATCACCACAACCAAGGTACTAAATATATCCATCACCTCTAAAACTTTATTTGTGTCCTTTTGTGGGTTTGTTTTTGTTGTTGTTGTTGTTTTGGTAAGACACTTAATATGAGATCTGTCCTCTTAACATGTTTACATGTACACAGTGTCATATTAATTATAGGCACTATGTTGTATAGCAGATCTCTAGAACTTATTCATCTTGCATAACAGAAACTTTTTACACATTGAAAAACAATTTCCCATTTCCCTTTCTCTCCAGCCCCTGGCAAACACAATTCTATTGTCTGTTTCTATGAATTTAACTGTTTTAGATATCTCATATAAGTGGAATCACACACTATTTGTCCTTAGGTGACTGGCTTATTTCTCTTAGCATTATGTCTAGTTTAATCCATGTCACAAATGGCAGGACTTTCTTGTTTAAGGCTTTTTCTTCCATTATATGTATATAACACATTTTCTTTATCCATGTATCTGTCAGTGGATATTTGGGTTGTTTCCATGTCTTAGCTATTGTGAAATGCCGCAATGAACATAGAGGTGAAGTCTCTTGGAGGTCTTGATTTCATTCCTTTTGGATATAAATCCAGAAGTAGGATTGCTGGATCATATAGTAGTTCTATTTTTAATTTCTGGGAACGTCAATACTGTTTTCCGTAGTGGATGCACCAGTCAACATTCCCACCAATAGTGTATAAAGGCTCCAAATTTTTTTACATCCGCACTGATACTTACCTTTTGTTTTATGATAGTAGTCATCTTAACAGGTGTGAGGTGATGATTTGTGCTTTTGATTTGAATTTCCCTGATGATTAGTGCCATTGAGCACCTTTTCATATGCCTTTAGCCATTTGTATGTTTTCTTTGGAGAAATGTCTATTCAAGTCCTTTGCCTGTTTTTAATTGAGTTACCTGTTGTTGGTGGAGTTTTTTGCTACTGATTTGTAAGAGATTCTTACATATTTTATTTATTAACTCCTTATTAGACAGATTGCAAATATTTTTTCTCATTCCATAGGAAGCCTTTTCACTCTGTTGATTGTGCCTTTGCTGTGCAGAAGCTTTCTAGTTTTATATAGTCACACTTGTTTATTTTTGGTTTTGTTTGCCTGTGATTTTGATGTCAAATCCAAGAAATCAGTGTCGAGGACAATGTCAGGTTCTCCCATTATGTTTCATATACATGCTAAATATAAAGAAACCCATGCAGCAAATAATAGGGCATGAATTTAACTGAGGTTTATTTGAAGATTCAACCTATGCTTTCTGAAAGTAAATTGAATAGACCTGAGAGAAACAAATCAAGATGGTCATGTATCCATTATCAAAGGAAACAGTGATCATATGGCAAGTTCAGAGTGTCCCGGAACCCAGGGGCTTCAGATCCCATGCTCCTAATTCCTATGCCATACTTCATCTTCTCTCATCCAGAAGGAAGAGTAGACCCTGAGATTCTCACATACCTTGAGAATGTTGTTATTTTTATGATATGTATCATGGAATTGACCATATAATCATTTCCAAAATTATCGTTGCTCTTAGAAATCTTTTAAGTCAGTTTCTAATATCCAGTCATTACCTTACTTAGGAATGTAAAGCTTTTATTCCTACCTCTGTCTTCACTTTGCCGTAAGAAGCTCTGGTCCTGCCATTTGTAAAGCAGATATAAAAGGTGTAAAAGTTGTTTTGTTAGGGAAGGATGCTCTTATTTCTTTAGCTACATCTCCAAAATAGGATATTATCATAAAAGCAAGGAAGGAAACTACGTGGCTGCTAAGGAAGACACTTACATGTCTGCTAAGGTGTACTGGCCAGAATAAGCTTTATTAGAGTCGTCCATTTATTCATTCATGCAATGCTGTTGTTTCTGAATGCCTAGTATGAGCCTGGCACTGTTCCATGCATGGGAAATCCAGCAAGGAATAAAATAAAGTCCCTAACCTTTTGGAGTCATTAGGTATAGGATGTGGGCTGATGGAGTTCTTTGTATTTGTTGTTCTTCTATGGGAGGCAAGTATAGATTACAGGAGAGTGGGGACAGACAAACAGTAAATGGCTGCCAGAGTCCAAAGGGGGGCTCCGGTAGCTGTCGCCACACATATACAGGGAGCCCAAAGCTCAGCATTTCATAAGGTCACCTCAGGGGCCTAAAGAACTAGATTTTAAGATTTTAGTCTGAGAACATCTCTGATGAGTACATTAACAGCTGTTAGTCCTCTATGTTCTTATTTGAAAGCCAGCATGGCATAGAAGTGGGTTTTGGTGTCCAGATTTCTGAATTTGAAATTCATCTGTTCTGAGTGCCCTAAGGCAGATTTTCTCAATTTTCTCATGTGAAAATGACAACCATATATAACTTGTACAGTTGTAGTAGAGACCTAAAGTGTATGAAACTTAGAGCCCAGTGTCTGGGCCATAGTAACTGTAACATAAAGGTAGGTAATATGCTTACAGTTAGGTATTAACAATAACAGTAATAACAACAATATATTACTATCACAACTCACCTCCATAATAAGAATGTTTTCCTCAGTCTTCAGTATTATATGTCTCATGGAGTTGAATATATAAGCATTTTCCATAGTTATTGCTCTGAACCTTTTAAGTCATTTTCTCAATTCAGCCATTACCTTACTTATGAATTTAAAGCGATTACTCCTACCTCTGTCTTTACTGACTAACCTCTTGATCTGAGGGCTTGACATGTATTGAAGGAGCTGCAGTGCTTCTTCCAGTATTCATTTCTGCAGACTAAACAAGTCCAAGTTGTCTGGTTTTTTTTAACCATATGAAATAATATGTACGTACACGGTAGAGTTATTGAATTTTAAAGCTTGAGAGGACTTTAAATCCATGGACTTTAAGGCCATGCAGCTAGTCAGCAGCTGAAGTTGGTCTAGAACCCAGGTCCCCAGATTCTGACTGAGAACTAAACAATAAAATGCATGTGACAGTTACAAGCAGAAAATAAAAATATAAAAGAGGGCTTGGGTAATCAAAAATATCTCCCTCTAGTGGGCACAATATGTGGGCTTTGATTTGGGGTTAATTTTGATCTGTCACTGTCAGATTCCCTGAAATTCATATTAGTGCAAGATACTGACATATGCCCAATGGCACTTCACAAGCATGCCCTTCCTGCAGGTGGAGAACTTCTCCATGAAGTCATTTCACATACTCTCCCCTGCCCCCCAACTACCAGAAGGGCTCACGCAGGCTGCAGTGACACTCAGCTCAAAGTGCCATTTTCTCAAAGGATGGTTAGTCCGACAACCATGGGAGCCCATGGAACAAATCTATGTCACTAGGGAGAAGTGTGAAACGCATGATTTTTAACACAACTTTTTGCATTCCTAGCACTTTTTAATGGAGTCACCATTTTTTACTCTCAATTTCTTTGGTGTGAGGTATTGAGTGCTAATGTCTCTCTTTGTCCAATGGCCCTGGCCCTTTCTGAGTAGTGCTCTAGAACCTTAGAGCACTGGGATGTTAGGGGTGGTGGGTGGCTCATAGCCTGAGTGTACAGGCAAGACTTCTTTCTGAGTGGAAGTCAGAAAAAAAGAAACTGATTCTTTTGGAGTCTGAACAGGAACTCTGTAGTGAAATGGGCAACTTGATTTCCTTTTTCTAATCTGAAATGTATATAAATCTATTACAAACAGGGAACCATCCTAGGCACTGTGAGGGGATATAAAGAGGCATTGTTTCTCCTTCAATTTAAGAAGACAGTTGAAGCCTATGCATATAAGTAGTGATATGAATGACATTTCAGACAGTAAATAATTGTTGGAAACTATGTTGAGCAAGTCTCCTCTTCCCAGATTACCAGACAGAACAGTTCAGGCATATTGTACTAGTTAGGAAGGTATTCTGTTGCAAGTAAAGAGCTTATGAACAGCAGCAGCTTAAACCAAAAGGAGTTTATTTTTCTAATGAACCAAGAAGCCTGAGATGGGCAACCATTGGCCTTAGTTCAGTGTTTTGATAGTGTTAGGGCCAGTTTCTCTTTGATTCCCTTGTCCCACAGAGATAAAGTGTTAGGATCTGCATTTCAAAAGAGATCAAGAAAGAACCTGTATGCTTTTGAGAAGATACTCCTCCCCTGGGATGACATGAGAGTGACAGTCAACTGAGGAATGGTGAAATGGATCACTTATGAGATGATGGCGTATGCCACATGCCGATGGATGTTTGATTTCAGCCAAATAGCCCCATGTCTCATGTCTACATTGTAGCTGCTTCACCTTCAGACTTGTGCTCAAGGCTGAAAAAGGATGAAAGGAGAAAGGACCTGTGCCAACCAAATCTTTGAAAGACACAGACTTTCTCTTTGGGCTCACTGGCTGCATCTGGATTACATCGGAAGTCTTCCAAAGAAGGCTTGGAAAAAAGGAAACAGGAATGTCATAATTGGCCTAAATCAGTCATAACCCATCACTTGGGTCTCAGCACATTGCTGCTCTGACCAAATGTGGGCATCTGCTATCAAAGAATAAAGGTAGCATGAGTGTTGTGCAGCCATTATCAATATGTGTCACACTCTTGTGTGTCCTTCTAAGTCATTTGCTTTAAGTAGCTGAGTAGATACCCCATAGATTTATAATCAACTGCTTAAGTGTTTTTCTCTTCCAGTTAACTAGTAGCTCCTGGAGGGCAGGAACTGTGTCTTATTTTTCCTTCTATTATAAAATTTACCACAGGGCCTAAAACATAAATGTTGTTGAATGTTCCATTGAATTGCATTAAATTAAGTGCCTTGAGTGAAACATGTTGAATTATAGAATTACAGGAATACAGTACTAGAGTAGTATCTTAGTTTAGAGGTATGAGTGACCACATTAGGTTTGGGTGGAAAAAAGGGGTTTAAAGCATATCTTGAGGAATGGGTAAGGTCCATGTCTGATTTAGTTTTATATAGCACCCATGGCACCTAGGACAGTGTTTTTCAATATTGTTTTTTGAACTAGATTGAATTTGAGTAGAGGGAGAATCCAGGGAAGGAATCTTTGCAAATAAAAGTTTATAGGTAGAAACACAAAGAGGCATCTCTCCTTCCTTCTCTTTGCTTTCTCCTTTCCTCCTCACCTATGAGCCTAAGGTCCCAGGTGTTATCTGATACTCATCCCTCAGGTACTCCGAGGCTTTGGGTCTTCGTAGAATGTATTGTTGATTCTTTGGACTGAAAATAAGGCTGTTTTCCACCTGCATCTGCTCAGGGATCTGGTACGCCTCTAGTTTTAATTTGAGGCATACAGATAACAGAGCTGGCAAATATAAGAGCAGTTACTTTTGGACAAACTGCGCTGAACTATAGACCTTTGCTGAGAATGCCTGTTATCCAGAGGTTGAATGGAGCTCTGGTTTTAAAGTCTTTGAGAAGACTCTCCACTCCCAGCAGTGATGCCATGTCAGCCTCTGCTTTATATCATTGAAGTCATGTCAGCTGGGTTAAGTTTACTGGGGCATTCAGATGGAGCTGTAGGCCACATGGCAGACACATTACTAGTAGTTACCTATCGATTTGGAACCAAACGGCAAAACGTCTTACTGGGTTAGTTTCCTTTGTGTGAACAGAGGTTCAAATCATCAAGGTTTTATGATTCTTAAAAAGCAAAAATGAAAAAAATAAAACCCCACGTTGTCTCAGAATTGATCTGCTTCTAAAATGTTTCAGCAGTACTAAAATTGCTGACACATTTCCATCACAGAGATGTTTCTTTTGCTAGAGCAGGGATTGGGTGGGTAGAAGAAGGAAGAATATGAAGGTTGTAGAAAATCTGAGGTTAACACAGAAGAGTACGGCTACCCCTCACCTCTAGCCAAGAGATCTTGGTTGTGTCCCAGCAAGCTTTCTTCGTTGCGCTTGTCAGTCAGGACTCAGTAGTTCTCAAGTGGGGCCCTCCTCACATACTGGAACTTATCATTTGGAAATCTGTTTCTGTAAAATATTACTACTCCATTTATTCAACATGGTTTTCTAAAAATATGTTCCATGTGCCAAGCCCTGCATTCCATATAAAAGTTTCTTTGCTTTTAAAGCAAAGAGCTTTTTAATAATTATTACATAAATGTGGCCTGGTAAAATGAGTCTGTCACTTCCCATCATAACATATTCTCCAATAGAGAAGACTGTATGAGTTAAAACTTTCATCTGACTGTTGATAAGAATGATGTGAAATAACAGTGCCTTAAGCCAATTGGGAGATTACTTTTCTCTTGAGTAAAAGAAATCAGGAGGGAGACAGTCCAGAGAGAGTGTGATGGATGTATGCTATCATCAATGTTTTGGGTCCCTTTTATCTTTCTGCCCCATTATCCTTAACACATGGTATCCATCCTAAGGATCACAGGATGGCAGCTGGGAAGTCTTGCTGTTACATCCATGTTGCAGGAAGAAAAAAGAAGGAAAGGGGGGGCTTCCCTGGTGGCGCAGTGGTTGAGAGTCCGCCTGCCGATGCAGGGGACATGGGTTCGTGCCCCGGTCTGGGAAGATCCCACATGCCGCGGGGCGGCTGGACCCGTGAGCCATGGCCGCTGGGGCTGCGCGTCCGGAGCCTGCGCTCCACAACGGGAAAGGCCACAGCAGTGAGAGGCCCGTGTACCGCAAAAAAAAAAAAAAAAAAAAAAAGAAGGAAGGGGGAGTGAACAAAACAGTACATCTCCCAACTGAGTCAAACCCCGTAAAGAGCTTTTCTGCAAGCCCCACCCAACAACTTCTGGTTGACTATCCTCTAGGTGCAAGAAAACTCAGGAAATGTCCCATAGCTGGTCACATTGCTACAGCCAATAATATAGAAATTCTGCTACCAAGAAAGATTGAAGAAGATGAATATTAAGGATGTAGTTAGTAGTCCCTGCCACAAGGCAGTCTGGGATAAAGAGAAAAATAGAGACTTAGCTGTCAGATAAATGCCAGCATTTACTAAGTTAAACTATGGAATTACTCGACCAATGTTGGGTGATTCATCTAACAGTTCTGCTTCTCAGTTTTCTCACCTGTAAAATTGGAGTTTATGGTGACAATCTTGCAGAGTTGTCTTCAGGGTTAAATAAGATGCCTCACAGTTTAATGTAGTGTTTGGTGAGCAACTCCTGTTGCTTGTTGTTTTGTTTTTCTGACTTTCTAACAAAATACTGCAAAGACATGTACAATGATAAAGAGTAAAGACATTGACAAAAATGTCAAAATCTGAAGGGGCTTTCCACGAATTGTAAAGCATATATGATATTAAGGAAAGAAAAGAACAAAAAAATACTTTGCCAGTCTTTTGAAAAAAAAAAGACTACATGGAAAAAGATAAGAAAATACTTAATCCTGTCATTCGTTTCTCCTAATGCAAACACCCAAGGTCTGTATCAACAGGAAAAAAACAGACATCCCTCTCCCATTCCAAGGTTGATGTCTGCAGCCATCAAAAGACACTCCTCGTGTACTTCTGCCAAATATTTCACAACTTATCTCTTTCAATCTTTGTACAAATGTCACCTTCTTAGGGAGACCTACCCAAGATGTCTCCACCTTAACACTCCCTATGGCCTTGCCTTATCTTACTTTTTTCCTTAGCATTCATTATCATCTAATATACCATATATTTTACTTATTTATCTATTTTTTGTCTCCTAGTAGAACATAAGCTCTTTAACAATTTGGATTTCTGTCCATTTTTCTTTGCTTTATTCAATATTGTATAAGCAGCCTAGAAGAGCATGTAGCATATAGTAAGTGTTCAATGAACATTTGAAATTGAACTATTGAACTTCTCATGCACTTACCTATACCTCTTTTCTGCTTTATTTTTTTCTCATAGCACTTGCCACCATCTTACTGTCTGTCTGTCTATCTATCTGTCTGTCTATCTATCTATCTATCTATCATCTGTCTGTCTCTCTGTCTTCTCGTCTCATTCTCTCCAGTAGAATGTAATCCCCATGAAGGCAAGGATGTTGTCTATTTTGTTTTCTACTCTTTGCCCGGCCCCTGTAACAGAGCCTGGCATATTGTAAATGTTTAATATATGTTTGTTGATCTCTTGACAATGCCACCAGAAATAGCAATTTGCTGAAGACATCTGGTCAGGAAGTGCGGGGTGAGAAAAACCATGATGCATTGCATCCTGAGGATATCATCCTTTCGTTGGCAGGTGGGACAGAGACAGGAAGAACACTGGTGGTAGCTTTGCTGGAATTCTCAATTTTCACACACTCCATAAGTTTAGAATGTCAAGAAAAATGATACTTCAGTAGTACAGAGACTAAATACCTATACGACTGATAGAATATTGTAATTTCTTAAGGGCTGTGCAATCAATATACAGATTGTAGGCATTCAATAAATGTGTATTAATATTTATATTTCTTAATCACCCTCCTCCCCTTGAAATAAATCCCTTGTGGGCAGGAATTGTATCATATCCTGTGTTCTGACTTATATATGACACCTGAAACACTGCTTATTGGACATCTGAAAAAAAAAAGTCTTACTGGTTAATGTTTATGGACTTGGTAGAAATCCACAGAGAGCAAAAAGAGAGATTTGGAAATCTGAACTGCATCAGACTTTAACACAGTGTCAAAAAACAGAGAAGGGGAGGGGACATTTGACCAATGTTGGATCAAGCAAATCTCATGGTGAGTTCTGCTTTGATTCTCTTACAGTGAGGAGAGTTCATCTATTACCTGATGACCAATCATAAACTGGAAGCAACTGGAGGGTATGTTTGTGGGTTGGTGGGACACAGTGGCAGCCACCCCCAATCCAGTGCTGACAGACCTCAGGATAAATGGAGATGTGCCTCAGCCTCGTATACAGTGGAGGAAACGCAAAGGCTCTCAGATTTGTTTAGCTTGAAATAGGAAAAAGTGGTGTTAAATCAGCTTCTCCTTGACTTCCATTCTGTGAATCAGAATGTTGTGAATGGGTAAGAGAAGGATTAAGTCTTCAAGCTTGAGTTTCTTAAGCATGTGAATGATGTCTGTGGGTTCCAGGAAGTAGAGTGTGAGCCTTGATGTGTTCAGTCCAGCGACCCCGGTTGCTGTGTACGAGGTTTGACTCCTGTGTCCCCATTTGTTAAGTTCACCTTTCTGATTTCATGCAACTTACTTTTATCACTGCCACATCCTTCTTAACCCAGCATTTCTTTTGAAATGTCCATCTTTTCCTAAGCATGGCTTTGTAAACTCCTAATCATATTTGTTTGTTTTAATTGAACAAATGTGTTCTGTGTCCTGGGTACAAGTGCTGGCTCCTAATTGGTTACATGCTAGCTTGGCTCACAGTTTCAGAGGATGGGGTTTTTCTGGTTTAGGCTGGGCGTGTAAAGGGGGAGATAACTTTAAAGCTTGATTAAAGCAAGTTTCTCTAACGTCAGGGTTCCCTCTAAAGACATAGACATAATCCTGGAGCAACAATGGAGGCTTGCTTGCATTTAGAAAGTTAGAACAGAAGTTTAAAAAAACAACCCTTGGTCCAATTTTCAACAGGATTGTATAATGTTCAAAAAATGAAAAAAATCCCCCCCACTTGTAACCACAGGAAGCCAAGCATTAAAGTCAGAAAAAAGAAACCCCCCAATCCCACCCCCAGAATGAACTGCACCATATTGTTTTCCTTTTGTGCTTGCCGATTTCAGATTTTCATTTTCTGTACATTAGAAAGCAAAGGAGACTTAAAAAAAAATATTCGTTAGCGGTTTCTGTCTAAATCTCATCATCTAATTATTTTCTCAGTGAACATTTGAAATGGCAGAAGCAATTCTGCCAAGAGCCTTCTCTCTCTGGATTCCAGGAGATGTTTCACAATAATTAGAAACCCCAATGGGTCTCTTAAGAACCCTTAAAGGGTTCCATATGCAGAATTCCATATGAAGTGGTACAATGTGTAGTTCTTCATTTCCCACAATGGGGCCTGACAGGTCTTAATGTATATTATTACATTAAATGAGATGCACATTAGTTGGTCAGACTGCTGGGTAGCTGGCCCCAATTCACTGAGAAATACAAACCAACCCAGTAACCCCGTTATTTGACCCAGCCCACCCCATGCACACGCATACAAAGTACTGTTAGTCATTGTGCAAGTATTGTGCAAGTACTCAAGTACTAATTGGCTTCTTGGACCTTGTCCTCGAGTGTGGAGCACTGGTTTCATTGATTTTACGGGAATTGTAAGCCGAATTAATGTATCTTAGTCAGGAAATGTTTGGGCTAAGCTAAATATCTCTTTCCCATTGAGCTGCTAGAGGACTTTTATTTGTTCTTCAGGAGGTGAAATACAGTGGTTACAAAAGGCCCAAGGATCAGGGTGTCCTCTATTTAAAATACATGGTTTGGCTAGATTTTAGCATTCCCTTATCCATTGCTGCTCTGGCATTCTATACGCAGGTAGCAGGAAACAATTATATGTAGACAACATTAGATACCTTGTCATATATGTTTATTTACAACGTTCTGCTAAGCAAGTAGCACTGATTACCAACCATATCAGAACCGAGAGAAGTTGAACTGGTATACTTTTGTTGGCAGTAAAATGCTGTTTTTTACTTAAAGGTTGTGCATGGTTCATTGGGTGGGCAAAGAATCTAGAGTCTTCGGTCCCCTGGTTGGTGACAGTTTAGGAGACTTTGATTCCTGTTGTTTTGTGCATCCTAATGAGGCCATACTGTGTAACTCAACCAGACTTCCAAAGAGCAAGGAAACTGGTAGAGCAAAAGAAAAAAAGAGGTTCACTTCTCGAGGATTTTACGTTCTCAGTAGACTAGATGGCTGTATCTCACTTGAAAAAAATCTGTGAGCTTTTCTAAAAAACAAAAATGTCCTGCCCCTATTTTTATATTGATAAACTGTCAACCTGCCTCCCACCTTCATCCTTAGGAATTGCCTCCTCTTTGCCATTGTTATTTTAGTGTAATGACCAATGTGAGTGCCATTTGCAGCTTTGAGGGGGAGTTGAGGAATGAAAAGTGAACAAAGAGTAACAGACCATTTCTCATAATTGTGTAAAAAAAATGTGGCTCTGGCCAGCATTTGATATATGATTATTCGTTTTTCTCCCTTCTCCCTGCAAATAAGATAGAAATGCTGTTTTGGGAGGTGATATATGTCAATATTATTTTGAAAATGTGAAATGGCACCCTTTCATGATGGAAAGAAGGCAGCAGGTGGACTGATTTCTTAAAAATATTTAAATTCCTCTTGATGTCTGACAGTAACTGGGTACAAAGTGAGGAATCCAAATTTTAAAAAAAAATGAAGATTTTGTATTACTTTTAGGAATCAGAGCATCAACATTCCATGTGCTGATAAATTTGTTTTAATAAACAGATTATTTCTTTCCAGTAACATGAGCTAATTAAAAGTAAGAGAGTATAAGAAATTGCCTCTTCCTAGCTCTTGAGGCCCTCTAGTTCTTTAACTTAAATTGTCATGTAGTGACATATAACAGCTAAAATTTCCTCACCAAAAGCCATTAATTAAATAGCCCTTAGCAGATCTGTTGCCTCTCTTGGCCCTATCACACAGAAATTAAGTTCTGCAACTGAAGATAATTTGAATTAAGAATAAAGAGAAACAGGCCCCAGAGAAAACCATAATTCAAAAAGACACATGCACCCCAATGTTCATTGCAGCAGTGTTTACAATAGCCAGGTCATGGAAGCAACCTAAATGCCCATCGACAGACAAATGGATAAATAAGATGTGGTACATATATACAGTGGAATATTACTCAGCCATAAAAAGGAATGAAATTGGGTCATTTGCAGAGACGTGGATGGACCTAGAGACTATCATACAGAGTCAGAGAGAGAAAAACAAATATAGTATATTAACACATATATTTGGAATCAAGGAAAATGGTACAGATGAACCAGTTTGCAAGGCGGAAATAGAGACACATATGTAGAGAACAAACGTTATGGACACCAAGGGGGGAAAATGGGGGTGGGTGGTGGTGGTGGGATGAATTGGGAGCTTGGGATTGACATATATACACTAATATGTATACAACAGATAACTAATAAAAAAATAAAAAATAAGTGAATAGAAACAGGAGGTAGAGTGTGAAGGAGGTATAGTAAAAGGCAAAATCTAAGAATCCCACTCTATCGATGTTCTCATCCAATAAAGGGAACACAATAAAGTATTGGATCAGGTCTTCTGAGAGATGTAGAGGTGCAAAAGCATTTGGAAAGAAAGAGAACTGGGGGCACCCTAGATCTCTGATTATGAAACAGGGGAGAGTCTATAGGTTCTTGCAGAGGGACTCACAAGAGAAAAGGAGAGAGGAAAGGTGTAAGGAAATTAGGTGACAGGGCTGCAAAGTATCCCCCCAAAGACATTCATAAACATTCATATACATGTGAACATGTATGTACCTCCACCGACACACACACATACACAATATATACAACACAATAACAGATTTCTGGGAAAAAATCTGATTGCAATTTTGAACTCCAGCTGTTCACACTTAGCATAGAGTTATTTTCAGGGTGGCCAAATCATGTAACCAGTACTGATTCCCACTCGGGTATTCGGAGATCTGGAAATCAATGCTGACAAGATAATCTACTGCAGTGACCAGAGAAGGGAATCTTGTGACTGGGACAACAAATAGAAGAAAGAGTCTGCATCCAGCTCTAGTTTCTACATATCTCTGTGGTGCTCTGTTAGGGTATGGAACAAGGGAAAGTAGGAAGATAAACTTTATTTTGTGATAGCCTTATTAGGTCACTATTGGTTCCAATTTTCAGATGAAAATATACTGCGTCACAAAAGCATTGCCACAATTCTCATATACTTATCAATGAGCAGGGGGACTTGAGAGAATCCATTTCATCTAAACTCAGAACAGCAGCTTACAGTATAGATGCTGCTTACATGTACATATGCTAACTCAGGGCTACTCAAAGTGTGAACTGGTGCCAGTAAGAAAATGCTTTGTTTCTGGTTTGCAATGACAGAAGTCTAGAAATTGAGAGTCTGAGTTTAGAAAATTTGATAGCAGTTTAACAGAGTAATTTTATATCTGTTGAATCTACTCAGAAAAAAAAAAGTGTTGTAGTGTCGTATTTTATGTCTTTGTTTTCTCATTTTTCTGAGTGCTATGTTATTATTGCATTTTATGAAAGTTTGAATCAACATGAATTAGTAACTTAAACAAAACAAACAAAACTGGTCCTCTGTCACAGATAGTTTGAGAAGCAGTGGCCTAATTGAAATGTTACAGCAATCCACAGAATGGACTAAGACTTTGCCTAACATTTGGGCTCATTTTCTATATTTTAATCTCAGATCTCTAGCTTCTTTGATAGCTGAATGCTTAATACACGTAGCATAAAGTGTCGTCATTGGAACACTAGTCCCTTAAAGCTGTTCTGTCAAAACATCCAGGGACAAATACATTTGAGAAACAGTGCATATGCTGTGCTCTGAGAGATTCACAATGCATGCTAACGCCCTAAAGATTCTGAGTAATGTTGCAATAAACAAAAAGTGTCAGTTTAACAGAGTTTTTCAAACTTGTTCACAGAGCTCCTTGTATTCTATAGCACCTTAGTACATATTAACTTCCTATGAAAATCATGTTCCATGGACATGAATTCTGTTTATAAATAACTGGACACCTGAGTGAGAGCTGAAAAGAAAAAGAATCATGTGGCAGTATATGATGTTAAAGGAAAAAAATGGATAGCATACATACTTTATAATCATACCCAAGTAATATGTTGATTCCATTCAGACTGGTATTCTAACATGAAACCTTGCCCTCCCCCAGCCCTCTTTCATCCTTCCACGTGCCTTTCCAAACAATCCTACCTTTCTTCAGATGCTTAGAGAAGGATTTCTGCTGTCCTTGAGTCTCCACAGTTGAGCCAGAAATTATATAGAATTTAGGGTTTTGCTAGTTTCCTGACTTTTAGACATCTGGTCCTTTCTATACATTTCTAGGCGTTTAGTCAAATCCCGCTGATTTGGACTAACAAAGGAAAAGGTCAATCTAATTTGTCAAGAAGCCTGTTTTATAGGATATTTTAAAAGTAATGCAGTTTTAGTTTCATTATTTTCTAAAGCCCATTATGCCAGAAACTGATTATGGACATATACAGAGTAACTATTTTATAGAATGACATCAATGATTTGTATTAATTGAACTTAAAATAAGGTTTTATATTAAGTTTAAATGTCCCTTCCTCCCCCCCGCTTTACAGTGATTATAAAACCACTTTAATTTGCTTTAAAATGTATTTCTAGATAAGCATATACTGTATTACAAGTCCTGCCTCAAAAACAACCGTCCAAGTCAGTGGACCTCAAAGAATGAAGGTTGGCTATATTTGGTTTCTGTCTTCACTAGTGTAGGAAATATATGAAACATTGACAAAAGCAAAGAATTCAGAATCTCCATGCTCTTTCTATCCATATATTTACTCTGAAAATGAATCTTTATTTTTCAAAGCAAAAAGTATACTACCTCTCACTGTCTCTCCTCATAATTATCACCCTATTTTATTTCTCTAATAGTAGTAATCACTGTTTGAAATTACAGTGCTTATTGACCTCATGTATTTTCTGCCTCTCCACACTAGCATGTAAGCTCACAGAAAGAATATAGGAGAGGGTCTACTTAGAATTAGCATGTACAAAATAGGGGCCCAAAACAGAGGAACTAATTAAAGATGGTCTGGACATCAGTAGCCCCGTTGGATCTCCTCATCCTCACCTCCACCTTCATACAAAGGCTGCCTGGCAAACAAAAGAGGGATAAACAAAAAGAGTGTTCTCCTTTGACAGAGAAAGACTAAGGCTTCTAAAGGCTGTATCGCTTCTAAAGGCTGTATCACTTCTAGTCTAGTGGCTGTCTTAACTTTACCGCCAGACTTTAAAGTAAAACCCTCCAGTTGACAATTTTTACACCAGACATAGAGTTCCCAGTAAGCTCATCAAAAGGAAGGACTATAAGAAGGACTATAAGAAGAATGTTATTCCAACTACCTAAAAAAATCAACAGTGTCCTTCATGCTTAAATATTATGGATAACCAAGATTTTACCAGAAGTATAAGGAAAATAAATACTACTAATGAAGAAAAAATTGAAGTCTAGATCAACTAAACATAAAACAATAGATAATTCATGGAATACAAGTGAACTTCTAAAAATCCACGAATACTAGAAAGATTCAGAAAGATATTTCTTGCCTCTATAAAACAAGAATAGGCTGTAATAACAAAAAGAAAAATTGAAAAAAAAACTGTGAAAATCCTATTGGAAATTAAAGATTGTCTAAATTTGAAGTGCAATAGAAGGGCTAGGAGCAAAAATTGATAACCTTTCCCCGAAAAGAGTAAAAAAAAGATAAGCATGATAGAAGAGATAAGCTATATGGAATACTGAAAAAAAAAATGACATTTAATAAAATTCTAGAAAGAGAGAAAAAATGGAGAGGAATTTAAACAAATAAATGATAGAAAACAATTTACCATAGGTTTAGAGAAAGATTTTTTTAATTCAAAAGGAATATTCCAATGATCTCAAGGTAACACAAACACGCACATGCACGTGCATACACCTGAATTATTTCATTCTTTCTCCAACATTTCAGAACACAAAAGATGAAGAGAAAATCCTTAAAAGGCAACATTGCATAACTTAGAGAGTGGAAATCATACTGGCATCAGAATTCTCAACAACAATAATGGATGCTTGAAGACAATGAAATTGTCTTCCTTCCAAACACTAAGAATAAATTAGTTTGAATCTAGAATTCTGTACACAGCTAAGTTATAAGAATATGTGAGAAAAAAATAAAAACATCTATAGAAATTTCCCATGTACTAGTCTCAGGAAGTTTCTAGTTGACATATAAAAAAAAAAAAGTTAAAAAATATTGAGTGTGGGCTTCCCTGGTGGCGCAGTGGTTGAGAGTCCGCCTGCCGATGCAGGGGACGGGGGTTCGTTCCCCGGTCCGGGAGGATCCCACATGCCGCGGAGCAGCTGGGCCCGTGAGCCACGGCCGCTGAGCCTGCGTGTCCGGAGCCTGTGCTCCGCAACGGGAGAGGCCACAACAGTGAGAGGCCCGCATACCGCAAAAAAAAAAAAAAAGAATACTGAGTGAGAAATAGAAAACATGAGGTACAACATACATTGGAATTACCTGAGAAATACAATGAAAATAAATCCCATGATGACAGCTGGCCTACTACAGGAAGTTGGTAGGCTGCAAAATAAATGTTTTTCAAGAAAACAAGAATAGGTTCTTTTAAATTGACAGATGGAATAGGCAAGATTTTAGATATATGGCAAGAACAGTCATATATTTTTCTCAGCAAGGATAAAAAATATAATTAGCAATCCCTTATAAAAATGTACATACTAATCATGGTAAAGGTATGAAGCAAATAAAAATGTCTTCTTTTATTAATTTTTATTGGCGTGTAGCTGCTTTACAATGTTGTGTTTCTGCTGAACAGCAAAGTGAATCAGCTATATGTATACATATATCCCCTCTTTTTTGGATTTCCTTCCCATTTACGTTACCACAGAGCACTGAGTAGAGTTCCTTGTGCTATACAGTAGGTTCTCATTCGTTATCTATTTTATACATGTCAATAGTAGTGTATATATGTCAATCAGGGTGGGGTGAAATGGGAGAATGGGAAAAATGTGTCATTGTTTAAAGAAATTTCATGGAATGTAAAAAATCTGCCATGATTTCATTTATGTTTTCTGGTTTCCTGTTTGGCTGAAAAGGCATTCCCTACCTTGAAATTATATCAATATCCTCCTAAATGATTTAGTTTAAAATTTTGTATTTTTATGTCCTTTACATTTAGATTTCTAACCCATATGAAATTTTATTTTACATGGAGCATAAATAGGGATTAATTTTATATTTTTCCCAATGAGAGGATAATTATGCCAATGTGACTTATTAAGCACACCATTCTTTCCTTACTAAATTGTAATGCCACTTTTATTGTTGTATTCCAGATACTTTAGAAAATGGCTTATGCCATAGGTCAAAGAAACCTGAAAGAATGTGAGAGACTTGTCTTTTTAATGGAGAGAAAACAGATTTTTGATAAGTTGAAACAATGAAGAGGCATAATAACACATATGTATCAATAAATGCCATAATTTAAGTCCAATAACAATAAGAATAAAATTACAATGTAGGTTTCTTTTAAATCAGAGAAACAATTTTAATTATCCACAGGAATTCAGAAAAAAGTTAAAAAGAAAATACAGAAATTTAGAAATCTGAAATAATGTGGAAAAAAATATTTACTGAGAGAATAGGATGTACACTAATTGTAAATTGGTTAATCTCACTAAATGAAAGACTAAATGAAAGACAGACTGGGCTAAAAATATACACATACATACACATATACACTCTACCACCTAGTGCTCTGTATAAGATCATGGACTTGACATCTTGAAACAGGGATTTTGTTTACTGAATGAAGACCATTCGGGGAAAGCTTTTGACAAAACCCAACATCCATTCCTGTCTAAAAAATAAACAAACGAAAAACACTCTCAGCAAAACCAGTGATAAAATGGAACTCTTTCAACCTAATAAAGGGCTCTGAGAACAACCTACGGCTATCGTCATTCTTAATGGTGAAAGGCTCAACGTTCTTTCACCAGTATCAAGAACAAGACAAGAATGTCTGTTCTTATTCTTGCTATTCAATTGGAGGTTCTAGCCAGTACAATAAAGTAATAAAAAAGAAGACATCCAGATTAGGAAAGAAGAAGTAAAATCATTTTTATTCATAGACAACATGATTAGCTCTGTAGAAAATCCTATGGCTTCCACAAACAGCTACTAGAACAAATATATGGGTTCAACAAAGTTGTGAGATGCAAGCTCAATATACAACTATTAGTTGTATTTCTATATACTAGCAATGGACAATAAAAATAAAAATTAAAAATAATACCATTTACAAAAGCCTCACAAATATGAAATACTTAGAGATAAGTCTTACAAAAGCCATGTACACTTAAAACTACAAACACTGCTAATTGAAATTAAGATCTAATAAATGGCATGATATACTGTGTTGGTGGGTCAGAAGACAAATTTATTAAAATGTCAGGCTTCCCCAAATTAATCTACAATTTCAAGGCAAACCCATATAAAATCTCAGTGCCATTTTTGTAAAATTGATAAGCTGATCCTGAAATTCAAGTAAATCCAAAGGACCTAGAACAATGAAAACCTTTGAAAAAGAAGAACCTAAGTTGGAAGAATAACACTGCCTGAGTTAAGACTTATTAAAAGCTATATTAGTCAAGGTTCTGTGGTATTAGCATAAAGATAAACAAATAGATCAATTGAAAAAAATAGAGTCCAGAAGTAGAATGACACATGTATGAACAACTTATTTTTCATAAAAGTGCAAAGGCAATTCAGTGTGAAAAATGATAGTCTCTCTTTTTTTAAACAAATGGTGCTGGATTAATTGGGTATATTTATACAAAAAACAAAATGAACTTCAATTAATATTTTCCACCACATAAAAACTATTAACTTAAGATGTATTTTAAATCTACATGTAAAACCTAAAACTATAAGCCTTCTAGTAGAAAACAGAAAAGGAAATCTTTATAACCTTGGGTTAGACAAAGAGTTCCTAGATACAGCAGTAAAAGCATGGTCTATAAATGAAAAAAATATGATAAATTAAATTTCCTCAAAATTTTAAATGTCTGCCCTTTGAAAGACAAAGATTGAAAAGATAGACTGCAAACTGGGAGAAAATATTTGCCAGTCATATGTCAGATAAAAATTTGTATCCAGAATATATGTTTAAAATTTCTCAAAACTGATAATAAAACAATTTTTTTGAAAATATGAAAAATATTTGAACAGATAAGATATATGAATACCAATATGAAAATAAAAGGATTATTAACATCCTTAATCATTAGGTACATGCTCATTGAAACCACAATGAAATACATTTGCATACCTATTAGAATGCTTAAAATTAGAAAGAATGACTATATCAAGTGTTGTTTAGAATATACAGAAACTGAATCTCTCATACTCTCTTGGTAAGAATGTCCAGTGGTACAACCATTGGTAAATAGTTCAGCATTTCTTGGAATGTTAGCTATATACCTGCTATATGATCCACTCATTCCACTCTTAGGTATTAGCCTATGAGAATTGAAATAATATGACCATATAGAGACTGGTATGTAAATATCCATAGCAATTTAAATTTTAATAGCTAAACTCAGTAAATAACCCAAATGTCCATCAATAGATTAATGGATAATCAAATTGCAACATATCATGTAATAGATTATTACTCATGAATATAATAAATGAATACATACAATAACATGGATCAATTTTAAAATAGCTATGCTTTCTGGAAAAAGTCAGACAAAAGAGTACATACAGTGTGTTTCCATGTGGTATACAAAATTTAGAAAATACAAGCTTAATTTATAATTCTAGAAATTATATCAGTGGCTGTCTGCCAATGGGAGCAGGGGTTGGGAAAAAGGTTGCTTATAGAATAAAGGGAAGTTTGGGAGATATAGGGGAAAATGCAAAATTAAAACAAGAGAGTTACCATATTTGAACCGATCATAATAGAGCAAATAAACTGAGGTGCATAATTATCTCAACTCTCTGTACCTGAAGACCAAAAATAACAGCAAGTTAAGACAGACAGAAAAATAAACTTTTTACTGCTACCAAGTACTAGACACTACAGTTTTCATCACTGATACTTCTAGACTTCATTCAAGCATCAGTGGCAGAAACTTGACCTTCCAGCCACCACTTACTGTCAATGCCAAGGATAGAGAGTTCCCTCACCTCTCCGCAGTTACATTACTAGCTCCTGGGTCAAAATATGACATAACTGTGACTGATTGGTGAATCCCACATCACAGCCCTGTACCCTAAATACCAAGAAGGCTGGGAAAGGGAGTATCCAGCATTTTCATTACTAAAATGAGGGTTGGTCACTACAGTTTACAAAGACTAATAATTCGGGGACGAATTGCCTTAGATGTGGTGAAGTATTCAGCAGATGGATGAACAAAATGAATGCCAAGTATTCATTTTTATCTGTTTAAGAATTATTTGATTATTTTGTTGGACATGTCTCTAGGATTATTTTTTATACACTCTATTAACATACTAGAATATATTGATACATTGATGTTGATCGATCTATATTATTGTTCTTCTGAAACATGATGTGCCTATTAAATGTGAAGATTAAAGTATTTCTAAATTTCAGAAAAGCTTTTCCTTAAGTATGTATTTGAATATTCCTGTTCCATTTGTTCGTTTCTTCAGGGACACCAGTTATGCATATATTGGCACTCCTTCATATGTATTCTGCATCCATCATCTTTCCATTAATCCTTTAAACTCTTTAAAAATGTGTCCTTTTATTCAAGGTTTTCGAGCCTGCCTTTCTCATTCCTAATTTTTTAGGAATGTTTGTCCATATATCTTTTTTCTGCTTCCCTCTGACAGTTTTTATTTACCCTTACACTTCTTTCCTGAGCTTTGCCATTTTGGTGTTCTAATCTTTTATTCATTGATCCCCTCTTCCTCCGTATTGGGTTTTCCTATAAGGGCCACATTCCCTTTAAGTTCTTCGATGTTGTGAGCAATATTTGGTAAAACATTCTGCTGCTTTACAGTATACTTTTTCTGGTGTGGTTCTTTATCTGCTTTATTTGTATTGTTCAATTTCGCAGTTTTTGATTAAAAATTATGTTCCATAAATTTGTTGTTAAGTTTTACTATTATTTTATTTTTCTTGCTACAAAAACCATGATTTAGTAGTAGTAATATTCTTATTGTTTTTGTTATCTTTGAGTGGAGGGATTTCTTCCTGGACAAGACATTTATGAACAGATTTTGCAGACATGGGACCAGGGGAGAAAGCTGCGGTTGGGAGCAATTTGAGTGGCCGGGAAACAGGGAATTTGAGAGTCTGTCTACAAAAACTTGATAAAATAACAGCCAGGAGAACAGAAAAGCTCTTTTGCTTACCATAAAACTACATGATGCCATACGATGAAGCTGTGTGAGAGTATGAGTGAGTTTGTGTGTGTGTGTGTGTGTGCAAGAGAAAAGGGGGGTGATGTAATCTTATTTAAGTTTCAAGGCTGTTTGATTCCTATTCTTTCTCTACCGGCATATGCTTCTTCAAAAGTGCTGTTTATTTGCTATTCCCTGCCATTCCATAGAGGCAAACTGGATTCAGAAAGGCTCATACAGGGGGCTTCCCTGGTGGCGCAGTGGTTGAGAGTCCGTCTGCCGATGCAGGGGACACGGGTTCGTGCCCCAGTCCACGAAGATCCCACATGCCGCGGAGCGGCTGGGCCCGTGAGCCATGGCCGCTGAGCCTGCGCGTCCGGAGCCTGTGCAAAATAAGGCTCATACAGTGAGTCTACACATACTCTTGTATCATCCAAAACAAGAAGGTACTGTATTCATGTGGCTCTGGCCCAAGATCTTTAAAGACAGGTGCCTTTTCTTGGTGTCCCCTCTTACCACGCTCATTTCATTTCTCCCAACGGCCCTTCTTTATATATTGTAGTTTTAAATTATATATCCCATAGACTCATCAAAGATAGCATATTCCTTTCCTATTTCATGTTCTCCTTTTTTTTTTTTTTAGTTCATTTTAGAGAGAAGAAGTTATTTTGACTTTTCCACCTGAAAACTGAAAGAACCTAAGAAATTTTCTAAATGGTGATGTCAAGTTCTATGGCTGTGAACAGATGAGTGCCATGATGCAGGGTAGCCCATTTAAGAGCAAAGCCAACTTCAGGTCCCTGACTCAGGCCCTGTCTTCCAACTGTTAAGAAACATTAAATGGAGATAAATGTTACACTAAAGAGCTCTTTAAACCATGTTCCTCACTCAGTGCGATTATTCATGTATCTTTTACCCAAGAACCACATTTGTAAATTAAACACAAATCATAAAGATATGCTCATTTGAAAATGTTAGTTTACTTGCCTTTCCATTGAAGATACTAGACCAAGTCAGATGGTGAGCTTGACCAACATTTTGATATACTGGCCTCTCTTTTGCTTAGGCATTCTTATTATTCCGGTATAATCTTTATTAGTTATTTAGAGTAGACATGATCGCCATACGTCCAAGTATTCTGGGATATGTGGCTCTCCTGTGGACGGTTGTTCCACACGCATTGACGTAGGACTCACTAGGGACTGAGGTTGAAGAATATGGTGATTAAATAAGCTCAGACCCCTCTGTCAAGAAGGTTCCATGTGAAAATACCTCAATTGGACCCGTAACTAAAATATAAGTCTCTAATCACCACCTCACAGGATTTTTATGTGATTTAAAAAAGAATATTACATGGCATATAGTAAATTTTCAATAAATATTAGCTATTTTATTGCTGTTGCTTTTATCATCATCATCATCATCAGTAAGGAAGAGCTAATGACAAAATTCTATGAAGGAAAGAGATGGAACAATTCTAGATTGACTCCATGGATATTGACAAGGACTGCATTTGTGCTCTTTGGATAAAGAATAGCCTATTTGGAAAAGCAGCAGTGGATATAAGGGCAAAAGTGAAAGAGGAGAACAGGGCTGGTTTTGATGCTGCCATATCAGGGTGCATTGTAACAAAACCTGCTTCGATGTTGGGTCCCATGCATTGACCTTTTGATTCTCTTTCATCCTCTCTAACTAACTCACTTCAACTTGGTGTGTTTTCTTAGCAGAGCATTTGGCATCGGCCTGGTGCCTGTATAACAATTTTGAGAGGATGAGAGACGTGGATGGAAATAACCCCTCTAAAGTTACGATGACCTTCTCCCATAATGTACTGCGACGTGGTGGTAATGATAGATGCACTAGCTTCTGTATTTGAAGTTAAAAGAAAATTCAGTTGTGTTTTCTTTTCACCATCCACAAACTGTTATTTTGTAATAACAGAGGGAAGAGTTTTCTATAGCAGCCTCGTCAGTGGTTCCAAACTGGAAATAACATCCAACCACTAACTGCTGTTTAATTTTTTTTGTTTTTACTTTATTTCATGCGTAACTATGTTTGCACAGCAGGGCAGCAAACATCTGAGGAAATGTCACTTGGAATAGCAAACAAGCTAGCAAAGACATCCTTTCTGCCTGAGATTTTGCTTTTAGTGGGTCTACACAGTCCCAATTCACCAGGAAGATATTATTTAAATAAAATGAAATCTGTGGGAAGATAAAGGATAGCAAATGACACTACTTGCCAAAATATGAATTTTGTACTTGTGGTGATTTATTTCCCTAGAATAGAAAGAGCTCCCAAGAGACAACTCATGAAGAGCATTGCTGGCTTCTGAATGACTCAGGAGGCAGAAAGAGGGGAGGCTTGGTGAAAATTCAGCACGGGGGCAAAACCAGCAGAAGCCTAGATGCTCATTGTATAATCTTTACATGTAACTAAACGCCAGACAGACTTCTTGTGTTTCTGAGGGATGCTTCTGGTTTTTTTCAAGGGTTTCTATTTTGGGGCTTGGCACAAAGAGACATCAGTGGATGTTGGCAGAAGCCATGTCTCTCCCCAGCTGCACCAATGGAAATCATCACATTACAGTGACTCATATTTTTTCCTTGGCCAGTGGGATTTTGTATACCATCTTTTCTGCTCCAAGCTATGCCTGGTGACTAGGAGCAGGGGGAATCCTAGGGCCCCGGGGAGTTTATGCTTTTGAGTTTGAGGGACCCCAACTCAAAGGAAAAGCTATGGGAACCAAATCCTTAGAGGTTAAGACCGGATCATACCATGGTTCTCTTACATCAGGGACAGGATAGTGGGGTAGGTAATGGTTTGGAGTTTTGTTTTCCACACTTTCTGTGATATAATTTACCCTGTTCCTTTCAGCTTAAGTCTTTTAAGGAAAAAAAAAAAGTATAGCATTGAAATTCATGAGTTCTGATAGAGTCCCAAGTCAGCATTTTAACTACTTTGCGTTTCAGTTTACAGATCTGTAACATGTGAATAGTAACCACTTCCCCAGGCTTGTTGAGAAGATGAAATTAGATAATTGAGTTTAGTGCATGAAAAATTTTCCCACCAAAGTTCTTCTGGAGGTACGATTTGGATCCAAGATTTTCAGTCTAAGGATTACCTCCAGCAGAACTTTGGTGGGAAAATTTTACATGCACTAAACTTGACTGTTCTATCCATGATAGTAACATTTTCTCTTTTGTATAGTCTCTTGCTCCAAAGATAGATCTCTGTATCTAACAAAAATTCTCCCTAGAGCCATTTCTTTACTCATCGTTCCTTATGCAAGCATGTAATAACTTCCCATGACATACCCGGGGTAGATATCATGATGTTTCAAAACTATGCTCTAGATACTGTGATGCCTACAAGACTGGACTATGGAGCAGTTAATTAGGCACAATCCTTGCCTTTCAGCAGCTCACAGTTTACTAATATGATATACTAAAACAATGTGCAATTCCCTCTAAACTAGCCTGGAGTAAGGTGGAGGGAAAAGGTGAAGCGGCATAGAATAGACTCCCTGGAGAAGGTAGTCTTTAGGATGGGCCTTGAATTATATTCAGTACATTATGTATAAAGATATGGATTAGGAAGGATCATGCACTGTTCAGGGAATTGGTAACTGGCTGGATGCACAGAGCATCTACCCTTTGGGCTTTTATTTTTAAATTTCAATGGCCATTCTCGAATTTGATATAGAGACACGTGAATTGTGACTAAATCTGGATTTTGAGATGGAAGGAAACAGTGAAAGTGACAAATCTCTATCAGTTATTCTGAGTTAGTTTTTCAATCACCGGTGCTTGGACCAGCACAGAGGGTACAGATTAGTTTACATCCTAGACAAGAAGGTTTTGCTACCCTTATACAAGTTTATTAGACATGATCTACGTGGGTACATTTGGAGAATACACAAATTCACATTAAAAAGAATTTTATTGATGTTCAGAAGGTGGCTTAGACACAGCCCTGAACGAGTCTCAGAAGAAACCAGACCAATCCCTCCTCTCCTAGAAGAAATCTAAGCAAAGAGCTAGTAAGACAGTTCTTTTCTGAAAAATGTAGAAAAGGGCCATGCATTCTTTGGTCATGTGCTCCAGAAAAATGTTAACAAAAAGATGGTTTTTACTATTAAACCATCAACTGACTTTGGCCTGCAAAACACCAGCTGGCTTACATTACTTGTAATGTGCTTTGGTGTGTCTCTGATGATAAATATGAAGGGTCCTTTAAGATATACAGAAACATTAAGCAACTAAATATGCTTTCCCCCCTCCTTTTGAAAATTTAAGGAGTTGAAAGAAACATGGAGGCCTTTTAAACACAGGGAAAATTACGTGTGGCTAACTTAGCTTTGTTCCCACTACAATGAGGCCACCTCCTTCTTAGCGGGGAGAAGCATTGACTTTGAGTTCCAAAAGTCAGGACTTTAGCCCTGCGTTAAAAATACAAACAGGGCTTCCCTGATGGCGCAGTGGTTGAGAGTCCGCCTGCCGATGCAGGGGACGCGGGTTCGTGCCCCGGTCTGGGAAGATCCCACATGCCGCGGAGCGGCTGGGCCCGTGAGCCATGGCCGCTGAGCCTGCGCGTCCGGAGCCTGTGCTCCGCAACAGGAGAGGCCACAACAGTGAGAGGCCCGCATACCGCAAAAAAAAAAAAAAAAAAATACAAACAAATGCCTGGCACTCAATTATACACTTTAAATGAGCAAATTACATGGTCCATGAATTATTAAAAATCAAAGAACAGCAAACAAAAACAACAACAAAAGCAGAAAACAAACAGGAAAAAAACCTACCTTTCACAATCCAGCTTCAGTCATATCCCAAATAGTATCTCACAGTTTTAATTTTTTTTTCCACCAGAACTTATTATATAGGCAAGACAGGTCTTCTTATCCTGGTATGTACCAAGCATATTCCTACCACCAAGTCTATATACATTCTTTCTGAGAGCAAAGCCTTCCCTAGCCTCTCTAGTTAACATTGATCTCCACTCCCACTAGCCTCCTAATTGCAAGTCTTATTTTTTTTTTTGTCCACTGCCTCTCCTCTGAGACCTAGTGCACCACTTCTGATGTTGGTGGTTTTTAGGTACAGTCCAATCTCCTAACCAATGATGTATGTGCCCTGCAAGTTCCTTATTTGTTTGGTTGGATGACTGATGGACTACACTTGGAAATTATATTTTTCTACTCAAACTTGTGTCATATGACAAATTGTTTTCCAGTGTGCTCTCCAAATTCAATTCCCCTTATAATTTTATCTTTGGTATAGAAACTTAAAAGAATTCATCCTTCCATTCATTCATTTATTAATTGAACAAGAGTTTTATTCCAGGCTCTGTCCTAGATTTTGTCATTAAACTTGTAGGCACATGTGAGTGACAGACATAATGAAATAATCATACAGTCAATGTAAAAATGGATATAAAGAGAAATAAAATGATTCCTGTTACCTGTATGGTGTTTCTTCAGATTTCTTGAAGCATGCTCTACTTTTAGTAGAGCAGCCAGAAGGTGACTTGGGGAAAGAACTAGGTAGAGCACCGTGTAAGCCCAGAAAAGTCATCCTAAGGGAAGTCTGTGGTCTGTGATGTGGATAGTAACCAGAAAAGTAGAAGGGCTTTCCTTTCAGGGACAGAGACCCCATAGACTAGGGGAGTGGGTGCGTTGATCTGAGCAATCAAAAGCACTCCTCAGAATGGGGAGAGGTTCTCAGAGTCATAGTAAAATCAATCTAATTACAAAGTAGAGCAAAATGCCTGGCAAAGTGAAAAAGATGAAAGTCTTTGTCTTGCCCTTTCTCCTTCGAAGCTTCCACTTTCTTGGAAACCTCAGGAGATAGATGGATTTGGTAGAACAGTTTCAGGATTCAGGACGGCATAGTCCCTGGCTACAGATCCCAGATCTGCTGCTTACTAGTGGTGGAGCTTGAATGTGTCACTTATCATGGAGGCTCATTTTTCTCATACAGCATTTAACTTGCAGAATGGTTGTTGTCTGACGGTCTATTCCAAGAAACCAGAATCCTAGCACCTGTGTCTGGAATGAGATTCTGGAATCTCTTGAAAGAGAGAGGGATGATCTTTTTTTGCAGGATGCAGAGTGAAGAGAGGGGAATTGGGGATAACCAAGCTAAGTACCGTATCCAAGGAGGGAAACAGAGCATAAGAACTAGATCCAAAAGTTAGCAATCAAAGAAAGGTAAACTAGAGCTAATGGGTGATAATGGGGCACCTGAAAGGCTGGCAGGTGCAACAGGGAGAAAGTTTTGTACCTAACTGGTCCAGGCAACCATAAAAATTGATGGTTGAGAAGGTAAGGTAACAAGGACAGTGCCTGATATGGAGCAGACACTCAAAATCCATCTCTTACCTACAGAGTTGTTCTGGCGTCAACTAAAGTTGAGGGCTATGTAAACAACTCTGGAGTTTAACACCCTTATTGCACATGATCTTAAGTGAATTGTGATCCCGTATGGTGGCCAGGGCATCCCTGAGGTTTGATTTCCCCTGAATCTATGGGATGGAATATGAAGCTCAGAAATTTTACTTGATTTTCCCAAGCTTCCACAACTAATGAGATAACAAAGCTCAGAGTTGGACAGAATATCTGGTACAGATAAAACACCATTTACATGATTGATGGTTCTACATGGCTGAACAACAGAATCACTGGAGGGAGCTTTAAACAAAATAAAGATTTCTGAGCCACTCCAAACTTACTGAATCAAAATTCTCTGAGGTTGGGGAGCAGCAACCTGTACTTCACCTTCAGTAATTTTGAGACAGTTGCTTTGCAGTGGGAGCCAAGCCATCTGGGTACCATTGCTTTATTCCACACAGGCCTCTACACGGTAAGACCATGTTATCGGCCCTAATTATTCACCCAGTTAGAGCTAAGCTTGGCTATAAAAACTTTGAGTTTCCCCTTTAATAGGCTATAAAAGTGACCCCTTTCTCACTCCTGTTTTCTCTGACAATTTTTTTTTGCAATTACTGTCCAAATTTTACTTTTAACAATTTAAAAAAATCTTTCTTTTAAGAATAATTAGGAGATTTAATTAATCTAGCCAATCACTTGCTATAGATTTTGGGGAACCTGATAAATGAATACAACTTTATATTTAAATTTCTCACTTAAAACATCTCATAAATGCAAACGCCCTCTTGAATTCTACAGCATAAAAGGGCAAATGGCAAAGTAGTTTTTTACAAGACATTTTATTAAATGTATTACAAGAAACTTTGAGAATTTGGATAGTATAAATTCTTCTGTCTTACTAAGTGTAATAACATATAGTGAAACTTTTGCCTTGACGTCAGGAGCTTAACTGCATGACTCAGGATGAGATATTTACCTTCTCTGAGCTTCTCTGTCCTCATATGTTAAATATGAAACATTGTATCTGCCTCATAGTATCCAAGAAAGGATTAGGAGAGATTATATGGTTGTAGGTGTCTGCAACTAAATCAAGTACATAAATGGCACTCCATAAAGTTTAGCTGTGTCTGATCTACTCTTTAAAAAAGGTTTGCAGTGAAATGGTTCTTCAGTTGTTTCTCTTCCTTCATTTTCTTATCCATAAATAGAGGTTTGTTTGTACAGAATGATTCTAGAATCACTTACAAAACTGGAGTTCTGTATTTTTATTATTCTAGAAAGGTTTTCTGTGTGACTCTAGTTAGTTAGCCAGAACCACTTCTGAGAAATTGTATTGGTTATTGAGAAGTCGGTGAGAATCCCTAGATAATCAATAACACATTAAAAGGTTTATTAGCTATAGTACGTAGGATTTACTTGTGTTTAGGGAATTACAATGTTAATAAAATACATTAAACTGAAAAGTGGTGTATGCCATTCTTTGATATAAAAGGAACTTCAGGATCTTGTATGGCCTTTTGTTTATTCTTGTGAGACTAGAATTATCGTGCTATTGGCATGTTGACACATCAAGGTAATAGAAATTTTCAGAGAAAAAATTTGAAAACTAGAGTTCTCTATTTATCTATTCAGTGTTAGATGGATTCTGGCTTCATTATTATAAAAGTTTAATTTTGCCCCAGTCCCAATCACAGTGTCTGGTATATAGTTGGTGCTCAACAAATCAAAGGAATTAACAAGTGCATTTTCTATTGAGTTCCATTAATTGGTGTGATGTAGTGGAAAAAAGAATTAATTTGAGATTCTCCTGCTCCAGTTCTTTTCTTCCTTTTCATTTTCTTCTCTGTCCTTTTCCTCCTGTTTCTCTCCCACCTCTTTCTTTTCCTCCCCCAGTCGTCAGCTTGTCCAGCACATCTCTTTTCTGCCATGTTGTAGGAACCATCAGCAGTGGCCTCAGGAAGCAGCAGAATATCAACAGGCAGAATAGGATACGGAAGGCAGCAAGGCCCCAGAATCATATTCTCATTATTGACAGTGGAACATGACATATCCTGACTCAGTGTCTAATTTAGGCATTCAGTAAATGGAAATTCTGCATGAAGAGTTATCTGCAAAAAACATTCCTACAGTGAATTAAATCATCAAGCAATTTAGTTTATAAATATTCCCATCCCATCATTTTTGCAAGAATGTAAGCCACACCTAAAAGCACATGCCTTATCTTGTAGGGAA
>NW_006791562.1:1143191-1145265 GCF_000442215.2 Lipotes vexillifer
GATGCACACTTTGTCCCACTGTGCCAAGACTTATCCTTAAATTTAATTTCAACCTTCTTGTTTTCCCCCTGTGCTGTAGTATGATTTCACAGTACATCCTCCCATCTGTTGAAACAGAGAAGTGCTTGCATTTTAGACTGAGATGACTAATATTCATGAGGAATGAATCCAAATTCAAACTAAATGCACATTTTTGCATTTGTCCAAGCCTAGCCATGAATTATCTCAGGCTATCAATAGAAGAAGAGGAAAGTTACTATCTGTAAATCCCTATTTGTTTTCCCAAATTGCACCCTTGGCAATGGGTGTGACAGAAAAATGTTCAGTATTCCTAGTAGCCTAACCTGCCAAGAGAGATAAAGCCACTTTGATGTCTTGGGACCAGAGACTACACAGATTTTTACCCGAAATGGACCTCAATCCCTTTTCAGAGAGAATTGGGCTCAAATGACCTGCCTGCTTCCCAGGCCTTCTGAATCCAGGAGATAGACTCGTGGCCCTGCTGTCTCCAGGAGGGGGCAGATCTGAAGTTAATAAAGGTAATGCTGTTTCAACTACGCTGGCCAATAATGATGATAGTGATAATGATAATAGGAACACTCATAGTAAAGTTAATGCAGTAATAGTTACTATTATCAGTGCTTAACATTTATTGTGTGATTCCTACTTGCCAGCACTGTGCCTAGTAATTTGCCTACGTTATTCCATGTGCTTTTTAATGGAATCCCTGTAATGAAGCCAGTGAAGCTCAGGGTAGTTAACTTCCAAAGGTCACATTGCGAGTAGCAGGACTGAGACCCATACCTACCCCTGCCTTCCTCTGAGAGCCCCTCGCATTACCTTTTCTGTATGTGGCAAAGGCTGCTGCCTTTCTCAGGTGAGGCTCAACCTTGACCTCCTTCTGGGACAGCTTCCACACGGTCCAAAGTAGCACCCCCTACATACACCACACATAAGAAAGTGATCTTTTCTGGATGCCAGGTAAAAAGAACACCCCAGAAGAGACCTGGCTGTGTTCCAAAATAAATTGGTATTTGCAACTTTCTTTGGCTTTAACTAAGTGTTCTCATGCTCCTGCCCTCATTTGGAGTCTCTGTCGCTGCCCACCTGGCTTAGGGGCAGCCGGTTCCCAGTAACAAGGTCAGAGGAGCTGACCTTGGGCAGCACTTCTCCCCAAGGATTCTCATTTATTTTCTTTCGTGGGCGAGAATGTGTTCACTCAGCCATATTTTGTGAGCTCCTACCTTGCACCAGCACTAGACTAGATACTGTACATGTAATATTTCCTTTAATCCTCATAAAATATTAAAAACATTTTTTAGTGTTTGTTTTTATGTTGGTTTGTTTTGGTTGGTGAGGAAAATTAGATCGGAAGCATTATGTAACTGCCCAAGGTGCTAAGTGCTGTTAAACCAGTGGTCTCAATAGGAAGAGATTTTTCACTCCCTTTCTCCCAAGGGGATTTGGCAATGTTTGGAGATACTTTGGGTTATCAGGTCTAGCGGGGTGAAGGGGGGCAGGGTTTCTACTGACATCTAGTAGGTGGGGGCCAAGGATGCTGTTAAACATCCCACAATGTACAGGGCAGCCCCCCATAAGAAAGAATTTTCTGGTCCCAAACAACTATAGTACTGAAGGTGAGAAGCCCTGGATAAAACTGAGAGGTTTCTGACTGGATTCTGCTATGTGGCCACTCTGGCTGATTGCTTAGATGCTCCTAGATGGACAGTTTTGAATCAGAGCCTCTGGCTACTCTGCCAGGAGAATGTCTACTCTTCTGTCATGTGCAATAGCCTGGGAGCTGGGGTTCTCCCTGCTCAGCCATCTGGCTCTCCAGAATGTCTGTGGCTTAATGCTTCGATGCTGTTGCAACCAATAAACCCCTCTAGACATGCCAGACTCCCACATTTTGTAGCAATGGTAAGTCAGGAAGCATCCATGGCCCAGGAATCTTGGGGTTCTGAATGTTCTTAAGATTCAGGGAACCCTTTTCTGAGAGAAACTTTGCTTTGAGGAATGGCCACAAAGCTGGCTCCTTTACACTGGCTCTTGGCTCAAGGGAAAGAGGACAGGG
>NW_006791562.1:1145339-1150195 GCF_000442215.2 Lipotes vexillifer
GAAAGAGGACAGGGGACTACCCAGTTCTTTCCCAGAATATAGGCCAATTTCAGTGAGGCAGAAGAGGACTCAGGATTCAGGGCAGCTGCTCTGTCTGAGAAGAAAGATGGAAAGTTTGACTTCATTTCTGCACCATCAGGTGATCTAACAGTTTTAAACAGAGAGGTGGTATTTATGGCTATTCAGCATAAATAGATATTTGTTGGGGCAAAACTTAAACTGATGATGTAAAGACCCGGGCTTGAGGCCTTCGGTGAGACTTAATCCATTCACTTATTCACTGAAAAAGTATGCTATTTAGCACTTATTATATGCGTGTCAGACCCTGAGTGAAGCTTGGACTATGTAGAGTCCAGTCTTGTGAGAGGGAAATCTTACAGAAAGCAGCATTAAAATCAGACAGTAAGATAAGTAAAGGGATGGCAAAGGAAAATGGGAGTGAGAGGGGGAGGGGACTGGAAAGGCATTCCAGAAGAGGGAATGGCCTGTGGAAAGACCCTAAGGCAAGAGAGAGCATGGGAATTTGAGAGCAAAGAAGTTCAGTGTGGTTGGAGCACAGGAAGCAAAGGAAAGAGACTTGGTAAGGAGAGTGAGAGCACAGGCCGAGGGGGAGTCAGGTCAAGTCTGAGAGTCTGGATTTACACTGACGTCCATGCCGCACTGCTGAGGACTCCAGGTCAGATCTGAGTGTCAGCAGGGAAGAGCACAGAGAGATCAGTGAGGACTTTGTTGCAAAGGTTCAGACAAGGGTGCCTGGTGGTTTGACTAGAAATGTGGTGGAGGATATGCAGAGAAGTGGACGGATTTGATATTTACTTGGGTGGAGGGAAGACCAGCAATTAATTGGTGATGAATAAGCTATGACAAATGAGGGAGATGGAGTGAAAGGATTCCATCCAGCTTCCCTTTCCAGGCAACTGGGTAGATGCTATTTACCGAGACCGTGCCATTCTCACTTTCCTCTTTGTAAAGTGGGAACAAAATTTTTACCTTTCCTACCTCACAAACCTGTTCTGATGACCAAGTAATTTAATAAATATAAAAGGGTTTTGGAGACTGTAAAGTATGATCAATATCTGGGCTACAAAGTGATTGTTCATAGTTATTATTGTGACATGTTCATATCTACGGCTTTGTCATCAATCCCTATGTGTTGTAAAACACCAACCTTAGCTCTGTGATAACATCACTTGGGTGCCTTACAGCTTCCTGATTCACGGTTACAGAAAAAGTTTACAGAACATATAAAATGACAAGGGAAAAGGTGTGGCTACTTGTTTTCTAGCATGAACTTGGCTTTTAAATCTTAAAATTGACTCTGATTGCCATGAGAAAACCTGAACCAGCCCAGCTTGGTTGCTGACTTGGTTGGGGAATTGGGAGTAGACAATGGAAACTGTTTCTCCTATATCATTTTACTGAGTTGCCAAAGAATGGCAGGGTCTTACCAGTCTCAGCCTGTTAATTATCCAAGTGACTCTGGGTCATGAAAACCACAGGAAAGAGCCTACTGGCTTGCAGCTGCTCCATGGCTCCAAAGCTATGATCCTTTTTTTTTTTTTTTTTTAAATCCCCCTGCAGAGAATAGAATGGTGGTTGGATGAGCCCAGCCATGTTACAAGGAAAATATTTTGGGACGAGTAGACTCGGACTCAGCCCCAGCTTTGTCACTTATCAGTTTTGTCACCTTGAGGAATTCACCTTGAGAAGTATCAGTTTCTTTGAGCTTTATTTGAGGACACAGATAATTGATCCATTTCAGGCAGAGGAGATGATGAATACATTTTGTAAATTGCAAGATGTTGAGAAAATTAGATGAATGGATGGGTGGGCTGAGTAATAGTAATATCTTTCCATTGAAGAAAAAGACTATATTAAACAGATATAGACATAGTTATACACAGATATAGATATATTTTTAAATCTAACAATCTATACCTATGTCTCTCTCTCTCTCCCTCCCTCCCGATCTAGATATATATTCCTCACTTGAGACAGGGGATTATGCTTGTTGGAAGAATTATATTACACTAGAAAATGAGTAACCCACATTTATCCATTCATACAAGTTTTAAAACTATATTCATCTGTAGAGATACAAATATTAAAACCTGACTATATTTTAGAACGTTTCAGAGCTGGAGGTTATCTCAAAGACTCTCTAACCCCACATAATTTTTCGGAGGGATCACTGAGGGAGGCTGCTTTCTGTGTAAATCCTGACTTGTTCCTGATGATACATCCAGGCAGCAGTGGTTTGGGGATGAAGCCCAGGCCTCTGACTTCTTATCCAGGACTCTTTTTACTCAACCACATGCCCTCTCAGGAGTCTTTCTATTTCCTGACAAACATCACGACCCTCCTTGAGCAGGCAAGGGAGGATCAAAGTCCCAGTCTTCTGGTGGTAGTGGTATTGGTAGGTCTGATGGGGCGGCGTTTCACATTTATTGTGTTCACTCCTCAGGCCAGGCAACATTACAAATTCAATTCACATAACTGGAGTTATTTTTTTTCCCTTTAAAAATATGATTTCAGTGTTTAAGGTCATCACTTTGTACTATTCATAGTTACCCAGTTTTATTTTGTTTCATTTTAAAATAAGGCAAACTAGCTTTATTACTTTACAACAGAACAAAGAAGCTAGGGAGTATTAAAATAAGAACGATGGATTATTCTATTTGATGGGCAAAAGCCTTTCCTGGGAAACTAACTAATCTTTACCCCCTGGACACCCTGATTCTGCTTTTCCTTTGGCAGATCAAGAGTGATGTCAGGAGAAAGGGAAGAACATAGGGGCACACTCTGTTTGTCAAAACATCTTGAACAATTTTTCAAACATTTTGAGTTTGTTAAAATCCAGACTGCATAGTGCCAAGCAGTTTTGCTTAATTTCTAAGCCCCTGGGTATTTAAAGGGAAATTTAATCGGTATTTTTCTGAATCGTTTCATTTAGTTCATCAGTGTGCTGTTTCATAAGAGCGATTTGATGCCAAAGAAGTCCTTCTGTGCCAATTTAGAAATTTTACTCTGGAAGACTCTGAAGGACTGAGAGCAGAAAAAAGATCAGGGGCCCAGGGGTTCTAGAACCTCACAGATCAAGATCTAGAAACAGCTGCGGAGGGGTTTTGCTCGAGATCACTCAAGCCACCAGCAGGAGAGGTGGAATATCAAGCCCAAAGCACATAAATCTGCCCGGGGCACTGCTCTCTTCATGTTCAGATGACTTAAAATTCTGTGCTGGACAAACGTGAATTTCTGTTTAGCAGACTAGCCTGTTTGTATGAATGTAGCATTTTCATGATTCTAATTCATAGCAAGGACTATTTCTAAAATGTTCTGCAGTAATTGGCATATGCTTGTGCACCTTTGCTATGAGAAAAAGCTTTTGCTTCCTCAGGGTCAGGGCAAAAGCCCCTCAGGGGTCAGCAGTGTCCCAGAGATAAAACGTTACTGAAGTTCTATCTCTTTCACTACCTCCTCGCCTCCCCACCTACTCAGTGGAAGCACCCAGAGCCAGTTTCTACTTCTGTGCATTCAACAGTGCAACACACACACACACACACACACACACACACACACACACACACACAGAGATATTTAAATGCCATTTGTACAAGGATGTTCTGGATTTGGGGAATAAGCCAGTGCCCAGTAATAGTGGACATATCAAACCAATAGTGGTGTGGCAACATAAACGCAGAGGCTGCTGATGCAAAGGCTGGTTTAGTGCCTATTCTGTCCCAGCCTTGGTGCCCAGTGGTTTATGTCTCTTCAGTCATTTCATCTTCTTAATTATCCTGACAGTTTAACAGTATTCAGCTGATTTTATAGTCATAATACTGGTATTTAGTGAGGTGAAACAACTCGTCCAAAGTCACCAGCTAGTAAGTGGCAGAGCTGGATTTGAGCACAGATCAGAAAACAGTGCTATTTCAAAGTGCGTGCTATTTCCTTTTGTCATTCTGCTTGCTGCAAGCACTATTTGGTTATTGGGCATAAGTCACTAAAAGTGATGCAGCCACATGAATGATATTCAGATCTGGTTAAAGGGAGCTTAATTAGATACAGTTTTCAGGCAAAAATTTCAGTCCTGTAGCCCTTGCCTATCCTGTGGATGGTTATGCTCTAGAAGTTTATTATAATTCAGGTAGGTGTCAATAGCAGTGCATTCTTTCCATAGAAATAACATGGAAATGATAGGCTTCTGGGCTAATCCATAAAACCTTGTAACTTGGGAATGGGGAATAATTCTGGAATTAGGGACAGGGCCGGTAGCTAGTCACTTCATGGGGCAGTGCCATGGGAATAACTGGGAACATGAACGGTGTATGACAGTGGCTTCTGTGGATTACACGGCTCTACCATAGGCCTGGGAGCTCTTCAGCCAGAACTAGAGCCAATTCATTGAGCCTCAGACTTTCCATTGCTTTAGTTTGCAATGAAAAACTCCGGGGTAGCATCTGTTGTTCATCAGGAATGTGGGGAGACTGAAGATTTGTTCTCTTCCTTTAAGCCTTGGGATCTGAAAAGCATCACCTCTCTGGACAGATTCACAAGGCTAGCTCATAAGTAGTTTTTCACATGAACACTTCCATTCTTCATCTGTGGTTCTGTAAGCACCAAAAAGGCAGAGGCTTCATATGTTTTACCCACCTTTGCAAGGTTTGATAGCCAGCATATATGCTGGTATATCATAGGTCCTTAATATACATTCATCAAATGAATAAATCTTCAACAAATCCCCCATTCAGTTGCCATTAGCCTTAGATTTCATCAGCCAAATTACAGAGGAAGGAAAGTTGCCATATTTGGGTTACATTAGGGATGTGGGTGACTAGAATGCCATCCTCTTTCCC
>NW_006791562.1:1150331-1170765 GCF_000442215.2 Lipotes vexillifer
TAAGCTCAGACATCTCCTTCTCCAGAAAACCTTCTGCTATGCCACCTACCTCCAACAGAGGCTAGGCTGGATACTCTAATATTAGCCTCTGGTTGTGTGATTCGTTTTCTCTGATTATTTATCACTGCCCCATTTATTTTATTACTTTTTGCCTGTCGTCTCCTAGACTGGGAAACTCTTGAGATTTATTCCTCCTTGTAAACGCAAGAGCTAATCCAATGACTGATTCTTGGTGCTTAAAAGTAGTGCAAGCAGAATAATATCGACCTTCACCCTTGGGCCCCTAAAGAGGCCCGTGTCTTCATCCCTGGAAGCTGTGACTATGTTAGGTTACATAACAAAGGGTAATTAATGTTGCTAATCAGCTGACCCTAAATTAGCAAGATTACCCCTCATTATCTGGGAGGGTCCAGTGTAATCACAAGGGTCTTAAAAGTGGAAGAGGGGGCAGAAGAGGAGGACAGAGTTAGGCAGTGTGAGAAGGACTTGACCCTCCATTGCTGACCCAGAAGATGGAGGAAAGGGGCCCTGAGCTGAGGAATGCAGGCAGCCTCTAGAAGCTGGAAAAGGCAAGGAAATGGATTCTCCCCTAGAACACAGCACTGCAAGCATATTGATCTTAGCACAGTGAGACTTATGCCAGACTTCTGACCTATAGCACTGTAAGGTAACAACTTTGTGTTATTTGAAGAGACTAATTTGTGATAATTTGTTACACAATAAATACAACTGGAACCTCCAAATTTACCATTTGCGGTATGAATAATGGGCCTGTGCAGTGATATCCCGGAGAGAAATCCTCAAGTTCCCACATGTCCAGATGAGCGTAAGTCCAGTCTCTCAGGTCCCTCTCACTTATTTGTCCAGGAATTCACAAGTGGTTACCAGTGTCTGAACAACGAGTCCTGCTGTATCTCTTTGATTTTGCTGTGGTCAGAATTTAATGGCATGCATTTGGGGACTGGACGATGGTACAGTTGCCATCAGAAAGAGTATTAATGCCACCAGGTGCCATAATGTCTTTGCAAAAGGCTGCACCTGTTCTTTTATGGTTGACCTCAATAAAGAAATGTTCTATGGAAGAAAGAGTCAAGGGCAGAACCACTGTGTCTGCAAGGATGTGGCCAGGCTGACATTTGGCTCTGGCTACTACCACACATGTCAGAGTGGACAGCTGCCCAAGCCACTGATTCTTTTAGAGGAATTTCCTGGGTCACACCTAACCAAAGTCAGGGACTCTCGAGTAAGTAGGACCTCCCTCCATCAAATAGTGCTGTCAGGTTCCTGTCCTGAGGCAGCGTCATCAGCAAGGGTCCCATTTGAAGCCCTACAGCTAAGGCTCCTGGGTGTTGGTAAAGTTTCTGCAGATCCTAGCCCTCCACTCTAGTGGTTGTCCAAGGGGCGGGGGTCATTCCACAAGCCTAGAGTGGAGTCAGATCACTGAACCCCACTCTGATCAGGCTCCTGAGGCTCCACTCACACAGCTGTTTCTCCCAGGTACCAGCTGGTACACAAAGGGCTGTACCAGAACGAGCTCTGGTATCCTGGGCTTCAAGACCCATATCTAACATTCCAGGTCAACATTCCATTTTTCCTCCCCAAAAGTCAGTGCAGGGACTAGTCAGACATCCTCAGAGTAACTTTATTTTCCAAGGAGCTCACTGTTCTTTCTTGATCTACCCCAAAGTGTCTCCCTAACTTTGAATCTGAAATAAAGAAGCTAAGGTCTCCATTTCCTCCTTTCCACAAGACCCTGAGTTCCTTATGCACAATCCTCCCCAGACTCTGCCTTCTAATGCACACTTGAGGAAACAGACTGCCCCCCATCCCCCTGCCTCATAGGCACGCATGTGCACACGTGCAGGCGCGCGCGTGTGCATCAACACCTGACAGAAAAATTCTTGTACAACCTTGTATTTATATTTATGTAACTTGTGAGCTATTTCATAATGAGAAACATTTTTCAATATGTGGAGATAAGTGGAATTTTTCAATGGCAGATTCTTTCAGTGAAAAAGTCCTCCTTATCAAGTAGCTATCAATATATGTGTTGCTTGACTGACTGACTGATGAATGTGTGGATGAAAAGAGGAAATCCCTAAGGATTTTTAGGGTAACTGGAAGAAAGCAGAGCTCATATACTGGGGACTCACTGGAGGAAGATCGTTGGGTTACAAAGGGGTAGGTCGAGGAATTTGTTTCCATCTCTACTGATAGACACAATGTGAGGAATTCAAGAGAATGAGATACGTTTGTTATTCAGGAAAGGGGACAGTCCATTAGGGTGGAAAGGCCAGTAATGGTGACCTAACGGATTCCAGAGGAGTCCTGGAAGCACATTCTCCTGGAAGGGTTAATAGCTTGCCAAACGGTTCAACCTTCTTTGGCACTCTCCCCTCCCCCAAGTTAGAAGGTATAAATCATTGACTATCAGGATAATGAGAAGCAGATTGGCCTCTGCTAATTTCTGGGATGTGGAAGGTCTTTAGAAAAAGCCTCATAAGACATTGCTGAGTGTTATGAGCCCTACCGCCTTGATAGAGGGCACATGTGGGATGCAGACCGGGAAGTCTGGGTTCCAGCCTGGCAGATGCTGCAGGGGAGGGTGTAGCTGCACAGATAATACCTGTAAACCATCACATGTTCTGGGAGATGAGGACCCTCCTGCCTTTATTTGGAATATCAGAGCCAGGGACGAGGAAAATGTAGTCCACCCTCCCGTGCACTCTGTGTGTATATATCCTTCCCTAAGATTGAGGCTGAGGTCTCTTTCGGATACCTGTCTCCCTGTGTTCTGAATAGAGGCTGATCAGAGCCCCAAATCTTCACTGAATAAGTAGCGAAGTTGAAATTGCTGAGAATGCATAGAAACAAAAAGTGAATACAAAAATCTGCTTCATGAGAAATTAAGTTAGTATAAACCAGGAGGAAAGAGGCAAGGAGAAAGAAAGCTCTTTCTGAAAAGAGACCTGCCTATAGGTCCTGAAGCAGGAAATCCTGACTGGCAGGACAGAGCGCAGCAGCAGAAGCAAGGTGTCTGGAACCTGGCTTCCTCTTACTGGCCTCAGAAACTCTTTGTCTAGAGGTGGCATCTGCCTGTCAAGCCGGAGAGACCCTCTGCAGGGGCTGCCTTCCCTCAGGAGTGGCTGAATGGCTTGTCCACCTCTGGTGCAGAGTTGGACAAGGCCAATGTGGGAGGCGCTTCTCCCTGATGGATACTGCATGGGACCCCAAGACAACAATGGTTGTCTTGTGATGCCAGGAGCCTTTAAATTTCTTGTGACACAGGAGCCTTTAAATTTCATGGCCCTTCCATGCAATAGCAAAGTTTGAGTGAAAATGAATACTTTTTTTACAGCATACAGAGGAATGGATGATAGAGTGAAACAGAAGGTCAGATTGGAAGGGAGCTTAAAGATGGTGTCCTCCATATCTTTCACTCTACCTATGGAGAAACTGAGCTTCAGAGGGGGGGAAGACTTAAGCTGCCCATTTGTTGAAGTTGGTGGAATATTTTGGACTTTCTGAACAGTATTTGCCAATTCCTTTAGGTAGGCTTACCTTCAAAACATATTTTTGAAATGTATTTTATCCCTCAGAAACTGATTCTAATTGCAATGCCACAGGCAAGCCAAAGGCCAAGGGATGGAAAAGAAGCTGAGAGATTTTACACCAACAAGTTACTTACAGTATAATGGAACAATTAATTCTGACATGGAATAATAAATGCTATAGAAGGACATGCATGTAATTACTTTATTCTTAAAAGAAATTTACCAGGTGCCTACATTTCCCAAGGCAAAAACATGGCCATATTCCATAGAGTCAGAGTTGTCAGTTAAGTGGTTTTGGATGAGTAGGTGTTAGTATTTATACTTGATATATTACAATAAGAAAAGTATAACAGGATGAGAAAGAAAAGAGAGACAAAATAATTTTAAGCAACTTTAACTTTTATTAACACAATGAGAGAAACTGTATTATGAAAATTATAAAGATATTATGAATATTATTGGTTTGATACATAGGCTTAGTTTTCTTTGAATAGAAAAACTCATAGTCTACATTAATCATATTGGATACTATGGGTACCTTCTATGAATTTTTACCTGCCAGAAAATGTTTTGGAAGTAATTAAGTTAATATAATGAGGGTAATTTACAGTTGGTTAATTGTTCAATAAACCACATCAACAAATGTTTTTTGTAACCTGGTGTGTGTGAGTGTGTGTGTGTGTGTGTGTGTGAGTGTGTGTTGATGCAGGGACTGAGTGAGGGGAAGGGTGAGGTGAGCCTAGATCAGAATAAGAACCAGAGTGTTGATGAATATATATGTGAATATCATGAGGCAACTTTGGTGACACATTCTATCACGTGTGAGTGCTAACAGATATAACTCATGGCCAACACCACCTCAAGTTCTCAAGATGAGAGGAAATAACGTGTGACCTAAGGTCCTCACATCTTTGACCCCCGCTTTCTTTGCTCTGCCAAGAGCAATACGAAGTGGTCCCTACATCTTGGGGAGAGCCTCAGCCCTCATCCTCAAAAGCTCCCCCTTCATCATGTGTGCAGCAAACTCTTCGACCTCACCTTGTCAGCTGGCATGACCCTCAAGTGGAGGGAAATAATAAGATGAGGAAACAGGTTATTACCTCCCAACACTGGCTGCATATTTTGCTGAGACAAGACTGTGCCCTAATGGGGTTAAGGGAGCATTATTAATGTCAGCAGAAGAATAGGACGTGGAAGTTGTGTTTGGACATGGGCTGAGAAGATGAAGGATAAGGCAACACTCACACACAATCTGGTAGGGCCCTTAACAGGCTCCCCAAAACTTATCCTAATGGAAGCAAAGAGGGGCTGGAGATGGATATATTTTTAAAACTTCTCCAAAGTTGCTCTCCCAAGCAGATTCAGAGAATGAGTCATTTTATGCTCAGTTTCCTCCCAAATTTCGGCATTTGACTTAATCATTAGTTCTTAGATTATGTGGTTTCAGAAAACTAACATTGACCTGCATTGTGCTGGCCCTAAGAGGCTGCCACTCACTTTCACAAAAGGCAGTGATTGCCAGGTACTCTGCTACCTAAACAAACTTGAGAACCACTGGACTAATTGAATCCTGGTTCAAATAGTTATCCCATCACATATCCTCTTTCGTTCTGGCCCAGCCTAGGCCAAGACATGTGTGGAAGGGGCATGTTTACTGCCCACATAGCAATTTCTTTCAATGCTAGAGTGACTCTCAGCCACTGTCTTTCTACACGTGCATGCCTCGTTTTCTTTTTAGACTAGGCCAAAAGAGGAAACTCTGCTTTAAACTTCCTTCAAGTATGGCCAACATAGACTGAGTTTTGGTTGACTTGTTGGTTCATGAATTTAGAATTTCTGTGGGGTGATATAGAACCTAAAGCTGGTGGAGAAAGTAGACTCTTGGAACCAGGATGGACTTTAAAAGATGCCCTGACTTCGAAGACTGAGGGCTGTACAGCCAGAAACTCCACAGCACCTCAGGACAGAGATAGCAAGGCACACAGCTTCTAATCCCGCTCACGCATGAGTCACCTCCACACTGGCTGCTATTCCAGCTCTCCTGGCAGTTCTTCGAGCCTCTTGGCAATTTTCCTTATTTACTCCTTAATTCTTATCTGTACCATTGCCCTGATTTTGACTGTGACCGTTAGATTTTTGCAGAGGAATCCCCAGGGTAGTGTCAAAAAGCATTTGAGACTCTGTAGAACTGACCTATAATTGTTTTTCATTTTCACCAGAACAGGTGAGGTTATGATTGCTCCTCTTAAGGAAGAGACGGACTGCACTTAATATGTTCAGATCTGTCTTTGAGGCTCCCCATGTAGATGAGGGAAACGTGTCCCTCTGCAACTCTCAAAAAGCAAAATTATACGATAAAGAGAGTTGCACAATGAATGGAATTCATCATTGAATTTCTCCAGGAGAAGTTATAATTAAGTTGCAGTTCTCGGGATTGTGATAGAACGGACGAGTGTCCTTGACAGGATGTTCTCCACCAGAATTTGGCTCCCCTCTGTTTTGAGCCCCCCAGACACCAAGTGACAAATGCCATCTTGATGACCCAGGACTATTTGGATCACTCCACGCTGAGGCTAAAAGTAGCTCACGGACCATCTGTAAGTTGTAAGGATATTACATTTCTAAAGAAATAAAGGATACACAAAGCTGATCATTCAGTCAATAGGTCAGTCAGTTCCTTGGTGTCTCAAAGCTTCCTCTACTTGCTATCAATTAATTAAGGTACAGAGTAGCCTAGAGGGAGGAAGCACCCATCATTTTGACAGATAAAACGTATTTTGATGATAAAGCAGGCAGCAATGCACCAACCTGATTGAGCAAATGTCTCAGTATTCCTAGTAGATTTTTTTTTTAAGTCTCACAAATAGTCAAGGCAAAATTTCTTAAGATTAATTTGAATTTGCAGAAATAAATATCCTGTCTGTTTACTTTCTCTTTTACACAAATTTAAAAAGCTGGCCTTGGACTGAAAACAAACTTAGGATCCTCAGGGAATGTGCCGCCTAACTCAAGGAAGGCTTCTGTTTGGGAAACAAGACGCTGGCTTGCCTGGGATCTCCTGAAATACAACCGAGGCAGGAAAGAATTGTGAGTTGTGAGGATCATTGAGGCGTTTCACCCAGGGCTGGAAAGTGTCTGAAACACTACCAGCTGGATTCTCTCTTATCCAATTCCTGCATAGTTCTTTTTTTTTTTTTGGACCATTGTTTTAGAAAGTTCTTCCTCATACTGACCTAAACTCTGCCTCCCTATCACTCTGTCCCTTTGCTTCTCTTCTAAATTTCCTGGGGTCCCTTCTATTTAACAGTCTTTTAGGGACATGCAGACACTGCCTTCTCCCTTTTCCACCCCTCAGCTCTCACCTTCTCTAGGCCAGGCACGCCCAGTCCTCACAACTGTTCCACGTCAGATCTGTCTTCGCTCTCCTGCTCTCCCTTCTTTAGACCAATTGCAATTTGCCTAGAGAAATGTTTTCCCTCAAATAGAAAAAACACAATACTCCAGGTGAGTTGAACACATCCCTTATTCTAAAAACTGGGTATTCAACAACTACAAAGTCTAAATATGAATGTTTAAAAATGGCAGAAAGAGTAGGATTTCACTGATCATTAGACAACTTCAGAATTTTCTTTAAGACCTTAAGATACAATACCAAACAAGTAAAAGTGATAAATTGCAAATGTACATATACAGATGTAGACATGTGTGCACACAGGGTGGTCCACTTGACAGAGGGTCCTTACAAACCACATTAGGTCCAGAAGCTTCCAGAATGCCTTGAGTTCAATTTATGAGTAGGCTTTCTTTAGGAGTCTATAATGCATAAATAACTATTGATTAGCTTCCTAGAGACAGGTTTTTAGTAGAATTCTGAACAAGGACATTAGAGAAATGCCCCCAATGGGGTCATTTTTGTTGACCTGGGACTACATAAAAATGGGAGTATTGAATGCTTAATGTCACATTTTATTGCTTGGTTCAGCTAATTTGTCTTGTGGGAAGCAAATGTTTTTGAAAGCATTCCAGAGCCTTTGTAGTGTTAAAGCTCATTACCTTGGATTTCATATGAGCCAAAAAATATACAACCAACTAAGTGCTCTGAACCTCAGGAAAATTTCATGACTAGACAGAAGCAAAGCTGCGAGTAACATGTCATGCAGAAATAAGGTGAACTGAGCAATTCGCATTCTTATTAATACAATGCAGTATAATAAATTTGGGGGGATTCTTTTGTTATTCTTTTCTTTAAAAGTGCTAAAAATAATTTAATGAATGGATTAAAGACAGTATACCTTCTTTAGAGAAATTATATTACTTTTCTGTTACTCTTTAACCCTCATATGAGTGTGTGAGCTTGGGAAGAAAATGTACATATTTTACCTAGACAGAGTCCTTTTATAGACCAGAATACATTTTTCAGTTATCTACAATACACCTTGTCCTATGCAGGTCTGTTCATGTACATAATTCAGTTCTAACTCTTTTTTTTTTTTTTAATTAATTAATTTATTTTGGGCTGTGTTGGGTCTTCATTTCTGTGCGAGGACTTTTTCTAGTTGTGGCAAGTGGGGGCCACTCTTCATTGCAGTGCTCGGGCCTCTCACTATCGCAACCTCTCTTGTTGCGGAGCACAGGCTCCAGACGCGCAGGCTCAGCAGTTGTGGCTCACGGGCCCAGTTGCTCTGCGGCATGTGGGATCCTCCCAGACCAGGGCTCGAACCCGTGTCCCCTGCATTAGCAGGCAGATTCTCAACCCCTGTGCCACCAGGGAAGCCCCCAGTTCTAACTCTTGAAGCATTGTTTATCCCATTTTACAGATAAGGAAACTGGAGCCCCAATGTATCTATTCTGATTTTCTTTTAATAAGTGATTCACAAGAGCCAGAAGAATTTTACTGAATATTGTTGTTCCATCTAGTCCTCAAGATACCCACAATCTCACCTTATCTACCTATTTAGAACTATTTCCTATGCCTATCTTTAAGTCCTTCTGCTACTAAATCGATGGATCAGGTAACAGTCAACAGTTTGTATGTTCAGAATCCCACAATTTTGCCCCCTCAGAAATATCCTCTCTTATCTGCTCTGTCTGTTGAAATGATCCAACTTCCAGTCATCTGAATGATTCCTTCTACCGGAAATACTCTTAGCTGGCCCGTGGCGTGAGAACCCTCTCTGTGTCCTCTTCACTCCTTCTTCACAAATACTGAGGGGCGAGTCCCACATTTTACTACTAATGGGGCGAAACAAATCAAAGTATACAACAACCAAAAAATTAAATGTTCTTTTTATTCCACAGATAAGCTAAACTATGTATTATATTATAGGACTCTTTACCAAGAGATATAAAGTGTGGTCCAGATTATTCACAAAATTATTCTTATAATTTCCAGTCACTTATTGATCTTAACACATCGTTGGCATGAGCATTCCTTTTATTCAAGTGTCACTAATTAAATAAGGGCCCTGTTTGCAATTTTGACAGGGATATGCTTAGGTTTCCAGTAAATTTTCATTAGATAGACAGTCATTAGGTGGTTCAGTTCAATACGTAGAGAATTTCTCTTAACGTCAATTTTATTATTCATAGTGCTAAATCCTTTATCATCTTTAGGTAAGTTTATGTAATTATATTAAATTATTTTCAGTCCATATATTTCTGTCTACTAACAAATACCTCTACTATGAAGGAGGTCATAAAATCTAAAATCATTTCTTAGAATGGTATATACTTGTAAACTTGACTTTATTATGTTTTGTTCACCGTTATCCCACAGAGATTTGCAAGCTTTCTTTGGTCAAGTTTAATCATACATACAAATTCATTATATTTTTCAAATTTTTGTCATCAAATCACGGTTACCTTTTCATATATTAAACAATTTAATAGCTATTTCTCTTGGAATAATACATTGGTTTTTTTCAGATACTTTATCATCTTTATTTTTGTATCTTTCACTTCTCTTATACAGTTACTTTGTCAGTTTCTCTAAATAATAACAAAGATTCAAATTCTGTAAAGCTAAAGAAAGAATTGAAATTAGGATTCCATTCATTAAACTGCCATTTTCAAACTGTGTAATTTTTCCAATTCAGAATTTTTATTAGAGTGACTATTCAAGGCTTAGTTAAATATCAAAGTCTTTTGCAGCTCTAGCACTATAGGCCACATTTGAGGTTTAAACATTCCTTCAAAAGGCATGATTTCAGTTCTATCCATATCTCTCTGATGTTTATTTGATGCATAATCAATAAGATTTATTGACTTGTATCTTTCTTATGTTTTATCTACATCCAGATAAATGACTTAGATTGTACCAAACTAAGACATCCAGAAATATTCCTCAAACTGTGGATGCCTCTCCAGCCTTTCTCCCTAGCCATGACACCATCTATATAGCCTAACTCTTTGATCTTTAATTTCTTCATTAATGCATGGGGGAAGTACCTTCTCACGTGTATTTGTTATGAGAACTACCTGAAATGCAACTGTATGTAAACACATGACACACATCGAGCTTTTCACAAATTATGCTATAATCATTATTATCTGCGCTACACAGTTATTACTTCTATATGCCTAGCATCTTTGTGCCCTTATTGTAACAATAGAAACACTTTCTTTGGACACCTGCTCCTCTTCTACTCAAACTCTGGGTTTCTGCATATGCTGCCAATCCCATGACCCCATCTCCAAGACACAGCATGAGCACATGGCCCAGATCCAGATAATAATAATGTCCCAGCCTCTGGTGACAGCGACTGACCTGAGAATGGGAATGTGACCCAAGCTACAGCAATCCGAGTTTTCCCCGTGATCCTCTTAAGTGAAGCAAGTAGAGAAAATGCCTTTCCTCCCCGATAAAGGAGCATCATGGACGTGATGACTCTGCCGACCTAGTGGTGACCTTGTCCTCTACACTATCAAGATAACAGAGAGAGTAAAACCGACACCTAAGGACAAATTGCAGAGGCATCATCCTGGAAAGGGTGAGTCCCCTGTTCCAGAGGTTTCCAGTTACTGCAACTCTTCCATTAACTTTATGAGCTTTCATCTGTTCTTACAATGAACATGTGTTCAAGCAAGTTGGAATTCAGTTTTCGTCATTTGTACCCAAGAGCTTTTCTGACGAGCACATCAGTTTGCATAAAGAAAAGCAGTGCTGTCAGCAAAAGCAGCAGAGAAGACTCATTTCAGGTAACCTTGGTGGTGTCAGTGACTTTTAGATGTGGCAATCTCTCTACGACACGAAGAGGAACTACAGAGCCCAGGCTTTCCAAAACATAACAGTGTAGTTGAAAAGGAAGGAGGTAAGATGGAACACAGGTGCAGATCCTTGAAAGAGATACACTCCCCCAGATGCTCGCCTCCAGGCGTCCTGAGGAAGGTTATACAAAACAAGCCACTCGGGGCTTGGAGATAGTGCCTGGCAGAAAGGGTAATCTGTAAGCAGGACATTGCACTGCGCCTTTCCCTGACCTAAGGTGTCACCTGTGTGATGCAGATCTCTGAAGGTGCTTGGTTACAATCAATAAATGTTACTGTCCTTTTAGCTATTTGGTCTTGTACGAGACATCTAAATTTTCTGGGAATCGTCCCCATATCTGCTCAGTTCCAAAGACCAAGCTCTTCCTGGTATTGAATCAGTCCTGTTTGGGGTAAGGGAGGGCTGAGCAGTTAGGCATTTCTGCATCCGTTCGGCTGTAACGTGCCCTCTTGCAGGGGGCAGGCCAAATCTCCTCGAGTCTGGAATTAGAGGAGGCAGATCCCTAGATAGGATCTGGCGTGACTCTTTAGGCTTGAAGTGTCTCCTTTCAGTTGGCTTCAGAAGAGTTCTGACATTTCTCGCAGTTTCCTCCTGGATGTTATTCTCACCATAATTGTCCCCTCACCTGTGTGTGTGTGTGGGGGGGTCTCTCTTGCAAGGGTGTATTTCCTAAATTCCCACACACTGAAATACCCTAAGGCACTCATAGCTCAGGGTGAAAGCTTGGGGTTTCTTGTGTGAATTTTCATGCTACTCTCCATCTCCAAGGAGCAGGGAGCCTCCTATTTGGTCTAGGGTATAACCATGGGATGTTAGAGTGGAATGAGGCTAGAGGCACCATCTTCGGCACAATTTCATCTTACTGCTCTTGGGCATCAAGGGAGTGTGTCCCACACACGGTTAGTGACAGGGCTGAGGCTGATAACCCCAACGTCGTGACGCCAGTTTCTCTCCACGTACCACACACGTACCACCTAAGGACGTCTGAGCTCGGTGGAATTTTGCTCCGCACTGAAGCCCATCCTGAGACTGGGGTAAGGTCTTGGTCATGTAGTGCCTTGTCTATGCTCGAACTGTAGTGAGAGGCTGGGTTTCGTGAGACCCGCATGCCTGAGACCACAGAGTCCTAGCTGGTTGAGGCTGCAGCTGCACAGATTCATGGAGGGCACCGTCTGTGGGAGGCCAGGCCTGCGTGCAGTGCAGTGGGTGTCAGTCTAGAGCCACAGTGTGATTAAAGAGACAGAGCTCCTGCCAGTGTTGAGTTTCTCATCTAAGTCTGGCCTTTGCTCCTTAGACACACTTACATTGAGCACTTTCTATGTACCAGGCCCTGTGCTAAAACTGGGCATACGATACAAGAGAAATGACCCCATCCTCACTAAGCTCCTAGTGACAAAAGGATAAGTTCCATGTAAAACAGGGAATCCCTCCGTGCTGTGGAAACAGAGGCCACGTGCATCTCTCAATTCTTAGGCTTCAGATACTTTAACTCTCATCTTTCTTTGCTGGAGAAATAAGAAAGCACATAGCATCCATTTCTACAAGAACTGATCATGTCTACCAGCCATTTTATTACATTTTAACCTAAAGACTGGGGAGCAGGAGATTCGGGCAACAGGCTTTTTACAGGTGCCAGCGTCCATCTTCCACCTCCAGCAGCCCATGGTGCTTATCCACGGAAAAGTCCTTTTCACACCGAGCTGCCATTGCCAGTTCTCCTGGCTACCTCCTAACCTCCACTGTTAACCCAGGAGAGCATGGATCTTATATTTGTTCTTTTCATTTCCTGGAGCAAACATGGTCCTACACAAAAAAATAAAGGACTCTCAGAATATCTGCGGAACAAAGACAGTTGCCTTTCGTATCTTCTTTAACCTTCCATCAGTCCCTGGACCTCAGTGTACTTAGCAGTAAAATGAGGTCGTTGAGTCTTATGATGTCTACAGTTTGCACTCCACACTGACGTTCAGTGTTTTAATGAGGTACGAGAGATTAGCATGGACCTGGGCATCTGTGCGTGTGTGTGCGTGTACCTGTGTGTGCCAGGGCGAGGGCTCAAGTAATCATCCAGTGCCTTTGAAAACACAGCTTCCAAGGGTTTCAAGGTTAAGGCCAGGGGGTTACTTCTAGATCACGTGCAGAAAGCACCATGGGATAGAACGATACATGAGAAGGTGAGTATGGGGCTTTCAGGCATTCAGAAGGGAGGGACAGAGGAGGGCACTGCAAGGTAGGAAAAACGTCACACCATTGTCAGCACGAGATCATTTGTTCAATCCTCAGCATTTTCGCTGTAGGGAAGAAAGATAGGTTATCGCACATTTTCTTAATGAAAAAGTCTGGATTTTGAGTCCCGAATTTGTCATGTGTTTGCGAAAATTAATTCAGTTTTTGTATGTGCAAAATGGGGGGAAGAATACCTATTTCATAAAATAGTGGGGAGGAATCAGGAAGGATGTTATCAGTAAACCAGCTATTACAGTGCGTGTTACATAGTAAGTACTCAGTAATATTATTGTTGTTGTTGTTGCTATTATGTTCACTGTGGAAATTCTTTTAGAGAACAGTGCTCAAGGCCAAGGCATGCCCTTGGGAACAGGATCCAAGAATGGTGAGTTTGCCTTGTCTCCTCACTAGACCTGGACCCTGAGCTACAGAAACCAGACCTGAGGTCTATAGCCTAAGCCAACCTAGATGTGGAAAGCAAGGTGGTGGCCTTTAACATAAGCACACAAGGAAGCCAGCTCCTGCCACTAACTGCCTGGCCTGGGTCTTTGCTGGCAACTTGTGTGTTCTTGAGGAGAGGGGGCTTATCGCCAACACTGTCGAACCCTTCCCCCTTCTGAAAGCCACACTCCAGCTTCATGTGCCTCCCACACAGAGATCTGGCCCTTGTGCTTTTCATCTTGTGTCTTCTACACATGTGCTCCATTATGTTGCATCTTTTTCTCCTGAGGTTTCTGACTTGGCATCTTAAGCAAAGCCTGGTAAATGGCATTATCTACAAAATTGTCTATGCATGTGTGTGTGTTATGTACATGTTTGTTTCCATGGATGTATGCATGGGATAAAACACTCTTTGATCTGCCTGGGATGGTTCCAGAGCCTTTGCTAGGGCAGGCCAGTGGCTGATTCTGAAAACTTTCTTGTGTCCCTGGTCTCTGGGGCAGGAGGAAGGTTCTTCTACCCGCCCCCCTCCCATCTCTAGATTCAGTATTAGTCACAGTACCCCCTGGAGAAGCAAATTGGATGGAAAGTTAAATCACTTCGCACATGCAGAAGCAGCAGTGCACTAAACACTAACATGAGTGAAATAAATGAATAAAGATATGAAGCATATTATCACGTTTAGACGAAACTGTAGCTGTTACCAGGCATCTAGACCAGAGGTTTTTAAAAGTTGTTATTCTTGAAAAACATGATTGATTTTGGACTTTTTTTTTTAACTTCAGTGTCATAAACCAGACATCCATAATTATATCATTTGTCTTATACAAATGAAAAAGAATAAATTAAAACTGGACATGTTGCAAAAGGACTGTTGACATTATATACAAAGCCTGCTTATTGTCATAAGATACTCTTAACCTTCAAGCCAAAATCTTTCAAAACTATTAGTGTTAAATCTAGCAGCTGTTGTCAGAGTTCTCCTGTTCTCTGTTTTATGCACTGTGCTTTATTTGAAATGTTTGTTATATTTGTGTATATAACTCTCTGTGAGCTGTTCCTTGAAAGCTCCAAGGATTAAACATGAAGGTTGAGCCAGTTCAAAAGGAACAAAGTTAAGAAAATTAAAGAAAACTTGCTAAAATGAATGTTTAAACCATTAAAATATTTAGCAAGGTTTGCCTGGAGCTGTTTCCTTTATGTAAAACATGATGCATTTCTCTTTCATTCTTTCTCCTTTAAAACAAATGAGGTTAAGGAAAACATTCTTCTGCTCTGAAGGTTCTTTTTAAGCATTAGAAATTTAATATCTAAATATTTTATGCAAATATATATTCTCGATTGAGGCAGAACTATCTCAAACATCCTAAGTATTTAGGCTAGTGGATTATGGACTTAGTAGATAGGTGAAGGCGATGCAGAACCTAAGGGATTGTCCTCTTTGAACTTGAATCAGCCTATGACTTTACTAAGTCATTAGGAATTAACTGTATGGTAAGAGAGAATATAGTCTTTCAAAATGCAAAAGAAAAGATGAATTTGCAGGACTCAGTGTAGATTTATCTAGAATTCTGTGTTTATTTATTCAGTCTCTAATGAAGAGTGATTAATTGATATATTTGATTTCACACAAGAACTTATACTGTCCAGCTCTCTTCACCATCCCATGGCATTTGGAGTTTCCTCCCTGTCCCCCCTGTTTAGAAGTGTTAGATTTTTGATTTGTCCAGGCATCCACCCATCCGTCCATCTATCCAGTTAGGGGAAGTGTGGTGTGGTGGAAAGAGCACGAGCTTCCAATCCAACCATTCTGGGTTGGAATAACGTATACTAGCTGTGTGACTTACAAACTTAACTTCTCTGAGCCTTGGTTTCCTCATATGTAAAATATAATAATAGAATGCCCATTTCATTGGGGCGTCATCAGAATTATATAAGATAATATACTTAAAATTTTGTTTAGTTTGTTTGGTTTTTGTTGTTGTTGTTGTTTTGTTTTGTTTTTACTGCCTAGCTCAGTAAATGTTAGGAGAAAATATTCATCAACAAATATTGAGTGGGTGCTTACTGGAATAAGTTACCTCCTCCATCCCCTCAGGTCTATAAGCCTAAGCTAGAATAGGAAGCCTGTGGATTGTATTGTACTTTCGCAAAATCTCCAACCATCTTTGCCTAGGGCAGAGGGTTTCAAACTTTCTTGAATCACAGTACCCTTAGTGACTCAATAATTTTTTCAGGGTATCCCTAAACCAAAAGAAATACCCATTGTCTCCATTTGTTAAGTAAGTAGGTCCAAATAACTTAATATATATTTATGTCCTAACAATTTAGTAGCCATTTGAAAATGTATGTACATATTGTACCGTATAAAACTTAACAGAAAGAAGAAAAAACATTTTATTTCATTTAAAAAGCACAGTTACTCACTAGTGAGGTATGTGTATTTGTTGAGCCCTGTGCAACCTCACAAAACTTGGCATCAGATTGGATGCCACGACTCTCATTTCCTGCTCCACGCTGATTTTCATGCAGTGCTCATTTTTTATCTACAACCACCAAAAACCTAGCTTTGCAAAAATATGACATTATTAAAAGGAATGTGATACAATCTAATGTTGAGGCAGTAGTTCTCATGCTGTGTGACAGATGTCCAGTGTCACTATGCCCCCCTTGACATTAATTTTTTAATTAAAAACCCATGGCACCCCTGTGCATTTGCTGCAGCATGCTAGGGCATGTCAGCACACAGTTTGGGAACTGTGGGCCTAGAATATCCTCAGAAGAGTTTTGTCTTGCTTCTGCAAAGAAATTATCTTGCTTACAGCCCCAAATGTGGATTCCAAGGAAGACACAGGAGCCTGTGAAAAAAATGAAATAGTAAACTCCAGAGTTTCTGTACATTTGCATCTGTCCAATAGTTCAGGGTACAAGTTCCAGCCTCAGCTGTGTGTATTGTGAGCCCTCTGACTAGGGTGCTAAAGACAGAAGTCACATGGAAATATAGGAGCTAAAGAAATAAAGCCACCTACCAACCTGTTTAGCTGTCTGGGTTAGCCATCACTAAGTGGCTTTCCAACAGAAAGGCCAGTCATTCCACTTCCATCTTCAGAATGTTCACATTTATCATCGGTAGCATGAAGAGTCATAGAGTGCCATTTGCGGTCACCAACCAAATATCTACTTGCTCGGTGCCTGGCATTATGTTAACTGTCTAGGTCTAAGTTTCCTGTTTCTAAACCTTACTGGACACATAATCAAGATCATATCTTTTCCATCCCTTCCTCCATTCTGCCCTTCACAGGCCCAGCCCTTAAATTGTGGTTCAGTGTCTTTACAGTGTTATTTCAATTAGCAACTTTCAGAGGTGCCGCAGAGACATGCTCTGGGCTATAGTCTGTTTATTTTCACACAATTGAACGTACTTTTTTTGTATTTCAATTTAGAAACTTCCAGATGCCTGGAACTGTATTATATTCTGTGGCTGTGAGACGAAAAGCCTCTGACATTTTCTTTTGCCCTTAGATGAAGAAAAATATACCACAGTTTCTGTTTAGTTGCTCATTCAGCTAAAGTCTTACCTTCTTTGACAAATACAAGTCCTGGGCTTTATTTTGAGGCTCTGGGACCTTCAAGGCATGAAGAGGTCTCTGGGTAGAGTCAGAGGGAGAGGAGTTGCTGCAACTCTGGGGAAGCTAACTTCTCCTTCAACTCTGACTCTGACCTCTGGCCTCTGAACTGAGCGCAATAGAGGCCAGAAGACGGGGAGTTGCATGCATCTCTATCAGATGACATAGATGCCCTGTCGACTCGCCAAGGAGAAATGAGCTCCTGGCTTCCCAAAGCTTTGACTTTGCCTCTGACTTACCAAGAAGACCAGTCCAGAACTCCTCTTCCTGCTGGCGAATAGCTGCAAAGCCCTCCCCCAACACAAATGTACCAGAATAATTTTCCTGCAATCTCCAAGTTTAAAATGTCTGTTTTATATTTAAAGAATGCATCTTAAATATTGAAAATAAGAGAAATTGTTAGATGTTAAGGGAGAAAACAGAAATCCTACCAAGAATCTTATCGAGGTATCATCTTTCCTTCCTTTTTTTTTTTTTTTTAAGATAAGTTTTTTTAAAAAAAAAAAAAAAAATTGAACTTCCTGCATATATGGCATCCCAGCTCCCAGGTCCATCTGGAGTTCAGTTTAGATCCCTACACTTCCAGGGCCTCCAGGTCCAATGATAACATTGGACCTTATCTTATCCACCCCTTATCTCACTCTTTACCCCTTTCTGCCCACACGAGACCGTCTCCACTCATACTCATGAACAGTCCTGGCCGACTGTGTGAGGGGAGTTGCAATCTCCAGATGGTTTCAGAGCGGGAAGGCCTAATAAAGGTGGTGGAGAGAGTACGAAGGGGCTCAAAACACAGACACCATTTTAGGAGAGGGACAGCGTTTATATTCTCCAGAGCTTTCGTCTCTGAACCAAGTTACAAATACAGGTGAAGGGACAAAAGAGCATTCTACTTTTCTTTCATGTCAGGAAGCTCACTCTACTCCAGAAGCACAGCAAGAATAGATCCCAAATTACCTTTCTCAAAACATTTTTGCAAGACTTATGGTAAGTGGAAATTCCTCCCAGATTTTGGCAATATAGGGTAAGCTTCAGTTCTAGTTTTTGAAGCTGATGGGCGGGGGGGGCGGGGTGAAAGTTACTGGGGATGGCACATCAAACTCACACCTTGGAGACAACGAGAATTCAATGGTATTCGGGGACTGCTAACCAGATGCCGTTTGAAACCTGAATTTCATATAATTCTTTAGTAAGAATTTATCTACTTAAAAGTAGATAATGAGATATACCCCATGCAATTTGATTCATATTTGTAAGGGTCTTAGAATTACTGAGGATGGCACTGAAACTTACAAGTGGGAGAAAGTTAGATTACATGACCTATAGGAAGGATGCAGGCTGCTCTTTAGCCTTTCTTTTACTCACCCATTTTACTCAGTCACTGATTTCTAGATAAGTATTGGGTTAAAAAAATTAATTCAAACTTCTGTTAATTTGTATATGTGATGTGATTTATGCATTTTCACACTTTCCCATCTATATCACCTTGTTATTCTCCTTACAGGTAGGGAGAATGTGATAGCCTCATTTTACAGATGAAATTTGTTGTGAAAGGATTGGAGAGATTAAGTGGATTCTTGTCCCTCCACTTGTTAGTTTATTGATTCATTATCTAGATCATTCATTCATAGATTTAGTCATTCAGATTTTTTTGTAGAGACTATATTTCAGAGCCTGTGCTAGGTTTTGAGAATGAATACGAGCAGTGGTGTGCTAATAAATGTTTAACAAGAAGCTCTGAGTCGGGGGAGGGGGTAATTTGTAGCGTGTGACAATTTTGTGGTATAAATACTCCCACCATGACTGATTTCTAACTACCAGTGTAACATCATTGAACTCAGATGTGGGGAAAGATGTGTATAATTTGCTCTTACAAGCAGTATGGCTGGCTCCAGTACACCACAGGACAACAACTGTCTTAGTCTATTTGGGCTGCTGTAACAAAGTACCACAGACTGGGTGGCTTGTAAACAACAGAAGTTTATTTCTCATAGCTTTGGAGACTGGAAACTCCAAGATTAAGGTGCTGGAAGATTCAATGTCTTGTGAGGGTCCACTCCCTAGTCCGTAGATAGCCATCTTCATGCTGTAACTTCACATGGCAGTAGGGGCAGGGGAAAGGCTGTCTGGGGTCCCATACGAGGGGACTAATTTCATTCATGAGGGCTCCACACACATGACCTAATCATCTCCCAAAGGCCTCACCACCAAATACCATCACCTTGGGCATTAGGATTTAACATACGACTTTGGGGAGGGCACAAACATTTAGTCTATAACAATAAGGTATAGAAGAGAGTTTCTATATTTGAGCTGTTCATAGTATTAGGCAAGGGGCAGAATTGTGAAGAAGTATTTACAACATGAGATTTTATAAATGATGTAATAAAGGTATATACAAGGACCTGTAGGAGTCCTAATTTTCCTAGAATGGTTATCAGACAGACTTAATGGAGAAGATGATGTCTGAATTGAGTCTTGAAGAATGAGTATTAATTCCCCAAGTAGGCAGTGTGAGGTAAGGGCTTCACAGGCTGGGAGAAAGTCATGGGCAAGGGCAAGTGTCCGTGAGCATGGTGTGTGCCAGGAGCTGTGAGTAGTTTGTTGAGACATAAAGTGGATGTGTCCTGAGAGTGTCTCAGGAGATGAGAAGCAACATCACAAAGGAAACTTCGAATCGCGTTAAGAAAGTTGGACTTGCTTTATCTTGAGGGAACTGAAAGAGGGGTTTTATGTACATTTTTGGCTTCACTGAAGTATAATTGACAAATAGGAATTGTGTAAATTGAAGCTATACAGCTTGATGTTTCCATATATGTATCCACTGTGAAATGATCACCACAGTCAAGTTAGTTAACATACCCATCACCTCACAGTTATCCTTTTCTTTCTTGTGTGTGAGTGTGTGTGTGTGTGTGTGTGTGTGTGTGTGTGTGTGTGTGGTAAGAACACATAAGATCTACGCTTTTAGCAAATTTCAAGTATAAAATACAGTATTGTTAATTATAGTCATCACACTGTGCATTAAATCTCCAGAACTTACCTTACATAACTGAAAGTAGGTTTGTTTGTTTGTTTTTTAATACATCACTTTGCCTGCAGGATGGTGAATAGATTTAAAGGTGACGAGGCTTGTGGTGATAAGACAATCAGAGGATGCCATAGGAATTCAGTTGAGAATAAAAAGGGCTAGAAATGAAGAGGAAAGAAGGGTTTGATAATCAAGAAGTAGAATCAGCTGGGCAGACTGGCAGAACAGATACTGGAGCCCAATCCTCTGGGTCCATCCCATTAAGCCCTCCTGTCTCTCAGTGAACCGC
>NW_006791562.1:1170775-1172163 GCF_000442215.2 Lipotes vexillifer
TGCACGCCGTGGCTATTTCTGGGGGCGGGGCTCTGGCCAGCTCAGCAGCGCTTCCTGGCCTCAGGTCAACCCAGGTTGGAGACTGTGAAGGCAGAGCCCGCCCCCCACCCCACCCCCAGCTGCCGACCTCGGCAGACGGTATCTTTGTAACTGAGTGCTGCAAAGGTGGTTTGCTCCCTGCTCTGAAAGGCCACGCAGACCCAGGGCCACGCTACAGAGAACATGTGGTTGCTATTTCATTTATGCTTTATCATTTTTCATTCTGACATTAAAGCTTCTCTGCAGCAGGGCGAGAGCGCTGTACATTGTAAGGCGTAATGTGAACCGAGGGCTCCTGCTTCGTGCCAGAGGAAACGTGATTCAGAAACAATTTGAGGGCAACTGCAAGGTGATGTGGCCCAGAGAACCAGAAGCTATTGAAACTTTAAACATCATTTCTGGACAGTATAATGTGTTTTGCAGGGCAGCTTGGAAAAACAGGAAAACCCTCCTTGGACAATCCTTGGAGAGTTAGAACCCTTTAAATACCATCTGGAGCAAATGTTTCTTAAAGAGCCCCGTGCCCTTGCAATCAAAGACCACAACGTTGAGCTGGAAGCACCTTCATCCCACGGCCCCCCAAGAAAGCTGGGGTCACGGGAGTGGATGGACTTGCCCAGGGTCTCACATACCCTCAGTACAGACATGAGCCTCCTGACTTTCCCCACCCCATAGCAGGCTTTCTCTGCCAGTGGCCAACTCGTGCCAATCTCTCCTTGCTAATCTTGAGCCATTGAAAGGTGAATTTTCCAGGGGACACACCTGTCAAGATCTTCTGAAAAAGAGAAAGACAGCTGCCTATTTATTCTTGCATAGAAAATTCAGTCTGTGATATTTGCACATATCTCTTCCACTAGGGGGTGTGTTACTTGGCTGTGCCTCAGCATAGTGTCTGGAACAGAGTGGATGCTCCATAAATGTGGAACGAAGAGTGGGAGAAAGAGGAGGAGGAATGATGGGAGGGGAGGAAGAGAGAGCGAGAGGACCATGGGGAAAGGCGATTTTCAGTTTTGAGTTTTTACATGAGGAAAAGGAGAGTAATAAAGCATTCTGCAAATCGATGTGGTCAGAGATTTAAAAATAAAGACATTTTGTATTTACTGAATGGCTTCTTTTGAAATCTCAAATTCTGTTCATCAGTTCATCACTGAGAAACTATGTTTTAGCCATGCACCATGATCAATTAATAGCAAAACACACCGAGAGTATTGGTAAATTCAGGCTTCAAATACCAATGACTCTAACCAAATGCAATTGCTACTCCTTTGTGGGGTCCAGAACACCTCTCCCATATTTTTCTGTTTTTTTTTAATAATATCCAGTCCTTCTGACTGTGATGATTCAGCAGG
>NW_006791562.1:1172232-1174959 GCF_000442215.2 Lipotes vexillifer
AGGAATGGGCACAATATTCATTGTGGTATGTAAAATGAAATTTCATAAAGAATGCCTCATTCTAGTTAAGTAAACTTTTAAAAATTTAGAACGGTTTTAGATTTACAGGAAGCTTGAAAGATAGTACAGTGAGTTCCCATATACCCTTGCCTACTCTTCCCCATTATTAACATTTTATGTTGATATGGTTACAATCAATTGACAATGTTGACACATTAGTGTTAACCAATGTCCATACTGTATTCAGATTTCCTTAGTTTTTGACTCATTATCAGTTTTTTATCCTAGGATCCCACTGAGGAAACCACATGTAATTTAATTGTCATGTCTCCTTAGGCTCCTCTTGGCTGTGACAGTTCTCGTCCCACATTTTAATAGGAGTGAATAAAAATTTGCATTCGATGCTTAAAAGTGGTAAATAACCTTTTCTTGCCAACATGGGCTTGTACCTGTAAACACATTTTCCACAAATGTAAAGGTTTAAACATGTTTACCCTGTCACGGGTAAGTTAATGGCTATTTCTTTTAAATGAGATAAACACTTACTATACCCCAATGTTATAAACGCATTTTAGAATGTACAGAAATTGATGAACGTGTTGATAAGGAGTGGTAAGCAGCATATATACCCAATGATGTAACAGTTAATGTACCCTTGGTTGTCAGCAATCAAAATAAGAGGGTTTCCACTGCCAGTCATTGGAATGTGAGGCACCCAGAGTACCCAGGCTCCTAATTAGCATACATGCCCAGCTCCCAGGAGCATTAACCCCTGCACTGCTCCACAGCTGCTATCAGCTTTGCACACACTGACCATAAGGCAACAGAGACCAAGAAACATTGGCCGGGAGTGAGTAGAGGCCAAAGCAATGAGAGGCTAGCCAATTCCTGCACAGATGGGATGTACCTTATAGAATATCCTTTCTTGCTTGCTCACAGTTGCTACTTAGCTTGTTGAAGGAAATACATAAGTGAAAGCTATTTAAGCTAAGTGGTGGCTGTGTGCATCTCCTCTAGGATTCCTTGAATAAAACACTCGTGGCTGGGCTAACTGGAGTATATCCTAGGGACCTTTTCTACCAAGGAACCAGAACTAACAAGGAAGGCCCTTTCCGGCACTACTCCAATCTGTAAAGATGGAAACCCAGAAGTACCAGAATGCAGAAAGGAAGTTTATAATAGAAGCAAAAGAAGTTGGCACACAGAGTTCTTTCTAAAATCCCGCCCCTTTCCCCTATGTTATTGTTGTGTTTTCCCCCTTGTGAAAGATTTCTCTCATTTTATAACTAAAGGGGTTCTGACTAATACATTTAGTAAAAATATTAACTACTTAGGCATCTGGCTTAATACTACTCTTTCTTATAGTACTCAGGGTTTTTTTTTTTTTTTTCCTTCTCATATCTATCAGAATTTGTAATTATGTATTTATTAAATGTTATTTCCCCATTAGACTGTGTATAATGTGAAAGTGGGGACCATGTCTGTTTGGCTCACTACTGAACACACAGCGCCTAGCATCATGCTTAGAACAGAGTGAGCATTTAATAAATATCAGTGCATGAGTGAATGAGTGAGTATAAAAACTACACTAGATATCCAAGTTATTTTAATTATTGAAAGCAATAATGAACTTTCAATAACGTCCATAAAAATTAAATTAGGTAAGGGTATGGGAGTAGTTCTCAAAGCCCAAGGATTTAGACTACTGGTGCTTATGGATAAGTCATTCAAATTTAACATACTGGGTTATGTCACTGGGTTACTGTGTTGTGTAGTTTTTAGGGTTTGTGTTTTATGGTTTGTTTTTGAAAATCAAACCTTCAGTCTTGGTCACTGTAGCCAATTAAAATGAGGATGCCTGCAATTTGGATATAATATGACAATGATAGGATTCTTTCTATCTCACAGGGTAGTTGGGTAACCAAGTTAAAAATAAGATAGTTACTTATATAGTACCTTATACAAATACACTATAACAGTGTGAGAGAATAGAACTTTTACATGAAAAACACCACCACCTCTAAGAGCTGAACTGGTAAAATTAAATCTCAGTGGATAAGATAGGATTTCTGCAGAGGTCCCTTTAGGTTACAGAGTATCTTCCAAACCAAAGCAGAAAGAATAGAAATCCAACTGATGTTAGATTTGTGTGGTCTAGGGCATGGAAAGAAAAATTAGGCATACAAGTTGCACAAACATCATGGAAGAAAATATGTGTATTAGTTTCCTAGGGATGTACTAACAAAGTACTACCAACTGGGTGACTGATACAACAGAAATTTATTGTCTCGTGGTTCTGGAGACTAGAAGTCTGAGATTAATGTGTCAGCAGGATTGGTTCTTTTTGAGGGCGCTCGGGCAGAATCTGTACCATGACTCTCTCCTAGTTTCTAGCGGCGTGCTCAAAACCTTTGGTGTTCTTTGGCTTGTAGAATCATCACCTAGACTTCCGCCGCCTTCTTCAATGGTGTTCTCCCTATGTATGTGTCATACTGGGTTAGGGCCTGCCCTGATGACCTCATCTTAACTTGATAATCTGCAAAGACCCTAGAGTAAAGTCATATTCTAAAGTACTGGGGTTAGGAGTTCAACCTAGGAATTTTGAGAGGACACATTTCAACCCATAACAAGACGGACCCACAGAGAAAGGAAGCTTCACTTGGAGATTTGAAAAAGGGGAACAAAAAGGACGTTATCTGTTGCCCCTGCACAGTCCAGGGGAAAGAG
>NW_006791562.1:1174969-1185776 GCF_000442215.2 Lipotes vexillifer
TCCGGGGGAAAGAGTGCTCAGGGGCACTGGGCTTAGCGTTGATAGGTCTGTTTCTAAGGTAGACATGAAGGATGATCTTTCTCCTGCTCTCAGTTCTGACCCTATGCTTATGAAACAAAATTCTGGAAACTATTTCAGTGTTCCCAGTAGCGGAGAGCACAGCTGACTGAGGCCATAAGCATTCTTATCCATGCTGGAATGTTAATTCTCTGTGTAAATTACTGTCATTGTCTAGCCTGTGAACTTGAGTTAAGGTAAAACAATCCTTCTGAGTTCAGTATCTCTAAGGGTCAATGGCTGGAACAATTTTCTGGGTGTGTCACATCCCCCCATACGACTCGGATGGTATAGTCCCCTTGTTTCCTCAATGCTACGGATAATGGAGCACAACTTTCAATGTAGTTTAAATAATATTTACTAATATCTTCTTCTTATTTGTACATATGATCGTTCCTAGATATATGTCTCATTCATATCTATATTTCCAAAGCTTATAAAAAGGCTCAGTACATAATAGGAGCTGAGATTTTTTTCTATTGATAATAACAATAAATGTGCTAAAAAGAATATGGTTTCTCTAAGTTACTGGTTACCTAACTTTTGTTAAATCTGAAAAAATATATGCTGCCTTGCTTCTTCTAGATTCTTCTGAGTTATCTCCCATCATTGCACTGGCATTTGGTTTCCTTGCTGTGAATTCCTTGTTTTTCAAAAATCCCCCAAGATCATATCTGGCTTTATCAGTCTAGGCAGATGCCCTAGGAAGGAACCTAGAGGACGAGGCTACATCCTGTGATCCCATAGCACCCTGACCTTCCCACCTACTAAGACTCATCACACCTACAAACTATCTTAACAGCTTCGTTGAGGTATAATTGACATAAATAACCTGGACATAAATAGTATAATTTGATATCTTTGACATATGTATATACTCATGGAAACATCACCACAATCAAGATAAAGACATATCCATCGCCTACAAAAATCTGTCATACTCCTTTGTAATCTATCTCTCCTCCCATCCCTAGGCAAATCCTGATAGGCTTTCTGTCACTATAGGTTAGTTTGCATATTCTAATATTTTATATACATGGAATCATACAGTATATGCTCTTTTTGGTCTGTCCTTTTACACTTTGAATATTTTGAGATTGTATCTACGTTGTTAAGTATATCAACAGTTCATTCTTTTGTTTGTAAGTAGCACCTCATTGCATGGATGTGCTACAACTTGTGTATTCATTTACCTATTGATGGGCATCTGGGTTGTTTCCTACATTTGGCTTCTACAAATAAGGTTTCTGTGAATACTTGTGTACAAGTCTTTTTATGGACATATGGTTTCACTTCTGTTCAGTAAATACATAAGAGTAGAATAGCTGAATTACACAATAACTGCGTATTTAACTAAGAACCTGCCAAACTCTTTTGCAAAGTAATTGTCCCATTTTACATTCACACCAGCTCTGCAGGAGAGTTCAAGTTACCCCATATCCTTTCCAACACTTGATGTGACTAGTCTTTTTCAATTTAGTCATTCCACTGTGGTTTTAATTTCCATTTCCCTAATGACTATTGATATTGAGCATCTTTTCATGGGCTAACTTGGATTCATACATCATCTTTGGTAAAATGTCTGTTCAGATAATTTGTCCAGATTTTTTATTGAGTTGCTTATTCCCCTTTATATATTTTGGATATAAGCCCTTTATTAGATATATGATTTGCAAATATTTTCTTCCAGTTTGTAACTTTTTAAATTTTTTTTTTTTTTTTTTTTTCCTTGCGTTATGCGGGCCTCTCACTGTTGTGGCCTCTCCCATTTGCGGAGCACAGGCTCCGGACGCGCAGGCTCAGTGGCCATGGCTCACGGGCCCAGCCGCTCCGCGGCATGTGGGATCTTCCCGAAACGGGGCACGAACCCGCGTCTCCTGCATCGGCAGGCGGACTCTCAAGCACTGCGCCACCAGGGAAGCCCTGTAACTTTTTAAATTTATTTTAATAGTGTCTCAAAAAGAGAAGATTTTCATTTTGATGAGTCCCATTTTATTGATTTTTTTTTTTTTTCCTTTTAGGAATCATGCTTTTGTTGTAATATTTAAGAAGTTTTTAATCAACCTGTGAACATAAAGACATTCTCCTGTTTTAATCTAAAAGTTATTTAGTTTTAGTTTATAAATTTAAGGTATAAAATACTTTTTGAGTTAATTTTTATACATGGTGAGATGTATTGATTGAAGCTTAGGTTTTTTTTTGTTTGTAGTTTTCCAATTTCTTGAAAAAATATTCTTTATCCACTGAATTGCTTTTGTACCTTTCTGGAAAAATTAGTTATCCATATATGCATGGGTCTATTATTGGACCCTCTCTTCTACTCTGTTCATCTATTTGTCTATCTTTACATCGATATTACACTGTTTTGATAACTTGAGTTTTATAATAAGTTTTTACATTGGATATCGTTAGTCCTACTTCGTTAATTTTTTGAGGTTGTTTTGTCTCTTCTAGGTCCTTTGCATTTCTACTGAACTTTAGAATCATCTTCTCCATTTAAAAACCAAGAAAAAAGTTAAAAACAAACAAACAAACAAAACCCCTGGCTGTTTTAAATCGAGATTGCATTGAATCTATAGATCAACTAACTTGTTGAAAACTGACATTTTAAGAATATTCAGTTTTCCAATTATGAACTCAGTATATCTCTGGATTTTTTTGGTCTTTTAAATTCTCTAACTTCTCTCTCAGAAATGTTTTGAAGCTTCGGTATACAGAACTTGCAGACCTTTTGTCAGATTTATCCCTAAGTTTTTTTATATTTTGATGGTATTGTGTGCTTTTACTTCAGTTTCTGTTTGTTCATTGCTTGTGCATAGAAACACAAAGGATATTTGTACACTGATCTTCAATCTTGAAACTTTACTAATCTCACTCATTCTAGTAGCTTTTTGGGGGGTATATTTCATCAGATGTTTTACATAGATGGTCATGGTGTCTATGAATTTTAAAAGTTTTACTTCTTTTCCAATCTGGATGCCTTTTATTTCTTTCTGTTGCCTGACTTCACTGGATAGAATTTTTAGTACAGTATTGGATAAAAGTGACAAAAGTTCTGAGTAACACTGAGAGCTCTTTCAGTGATCTCATCAACTTAGCTTTTATAAAGTCTCCCAGTTCCTACTTTCTAAGTATTCATTCTAAGGCCCAGCTTCTGTATTTGTCAGTAAGGTGAACATAATAGCTCTCATTAAGTGCCTGCTTCTGTGCCATGTTTTTGGTTAGGCAACCTATGCATATTATGCCATGTCATCTTCAAAACAGCTATATAGGGAGACAACTTACACTGTGCCTACCACTGAGCATGGTGCCGAAAGCCTCTTCATTACTCTTAAAATAGTCACTTCAGAGATGAATGAATATTTGTGTTACTCTCTCTGTTTCCCAAATGAGAAAATAGGTCACTACAGAGGTTAAGTGTTAACAGACTCAATAGCAGTGATCACGGAACCAGGATTTAGATGAAATCTCTGAATTCAAAACTTGTAATGGAAGACCTTTCCTCAGTTTCCATCATCATCACCTATATGACTCTGTGGCTGAGTCATCTGTTGCCCATCGCCCCATGCTCTCAGTGATGGCATCAGAACTCTATAAGGATAATATGGAAGTCACTGTTTACACCCGTCTCTTTTAGCTGGGGGTTGTGCCCATATTGCACAAAGAAAGGTTTACATCAGATGAGTGTATATTTGTATGAATATGCTTAGATTTTTACTTATCCTTTAAGGGGCTAGATAAATATTCCTTGAAGCTTTACTCAGTTACCATTAGAAGGCGTGAAAAGGTGCAAGAGAGTGAAAATCTGTGACTCTACCCCTACTTCAGTCAATGCAACATTTATATCTATAGTATGTATTGAAATGATACTTCAGATTTTACTTTGAAGGTGATAGATCGATAGAGATAGGTAGACAGTAGATAGACGATACATAGGTAGGTAGATAAGCGAAACAATAAAACCTTTACCAAAATTCTGCCTTAAATAAAACCCCAGATTTCGATTTGCAGAAATTCTTCAAAATGAAATGGAGAAATATGTCATTCTACAGCTGACTTAGTAGAAATAAAACCAGCATTGTGTGCAATTACTTGTTAATTGAACTCCTCTTTTAAAAAAACCTTTGTAACAAACCCTACCCAACCCCTCAGTCTACCCTGGCCCAGTCCACAAGGAATAGCTTTCACTTGTCGTCACCACAGTAAGGCAAGTGAGAAACTATGCTGAGAAGGCACTGTCCCTGCCCTTCCTCCAAGGGCATGACTACCTTAAATAAATTGCCCCATGCTTGATACACACTTGTCAACCATATCTTTAAGCTTCTGAAGGACTGTCAACAAATGCGTGAATTGAGGTCAGGTTTACACATCTGCTGTCAACAGTCAGCAAATTGTTGAGACTGAATTTTTATTGCTAGTTATTAAATCATTAAGTGTCAAAGGTTTATTCATCCAAACTGTGCTCAGTACAATTCAATTTTATTTTTCCAAGGATGAATAAAATGTCTGGAAACCACAAGATCTTACAAAGCTAACAAATTATCACTCTTCTGAAAGGAACTCACAGCAGAGGCATGATTTATAACTTTAAGAATAATTATTTGTTTACAGATACCAAACTTCTTTGCTAACTAATACATACTTACTGACTTTACATTAACTTAATGACCCCATGTCCATCAATGAGGAAACAGAGGTAAACTGAAATTTACCGTGTCTTACGGTAAGGTATATAAGTTAAATTGCTTTCAGCTGCAAGTTTCAGAAAACTACACCTCTAATTACCTTAAATAATAAGGAAATATATTCTTCCTCATGAGAAGAAATCCAGAATACAGTGTATACGTTATCTCACTCATCATACAGTCTTTCTCAACTGGATCTCCAGAGAATTTAGCCCTAATGCCCTAAGTCATCTACTGAGTATAATGGATCAACTTTTCTCCTATGCGTCTAGAATGGTACTATTAGAACCACCCTTGAGAGAATTAAGAAAATAGCCACCTATATCATTTTCTTTGTTCGGTGGTTCCAAAGAAGAACCCCAGTTGAGGAAAGCTGACAACTTCAGGGGGAAAAAGAATTTTTTCCTCTGACCCTTTTTTAGGAGTAAGAAAAGAAGAAGCCCCTGCACATTTTTCTCCACATGTTCCTTGTCCAGTGGTAAATCCATTAAATTCAAAATATTTTTGCCTAATGAGCTTCCACAGAGAATCAAACATCTCTTGCATCTTGCAGTTCTTAAATCCCCAGTTGCCAATAATTTTCTCAGAATGGTATAGATTATAAAACAAGTGCTATGATATAAAAATGTGCCACAACTATTATTTCTGATTCTATAAGGAAGAAACATGCATCTGAATACAAAGTCTAGTGCTCCATTAGAAGATAATACCATTTGTGGATATTTTAGAATACTTTTTCTGATAGGTAGCTGTTTTGCAGCTGCATATCACATAAGCCACAAGAACTTCAATATATTGAAAGATTTAACCAGAACTAAAAAAAAAAAAATTCCCGAATTTGTCGTTAAGGGCCCTCTCTAAAAGTTGGCAACAGTGACTCAATTGCATATACTTTAGTAAACCATAGGAGTATATTACTAGAGATTCATATTTGATAACTTCCATCCATGTATTTCATAGTTGTTTACATATATATATGAATATCTGAATATATCCATCTCTCCACTTATTTATCTGACAACACCTCAAATGAATTAAGGTGCAGATAAGCTAACCCACTCTCCCAGGTTTAAAGAGAAGAGGATTTATTGCAAAATATCATCTGACTTACAGGATGCTTTGCAGAATTAAAAAGAAAGACGTGGGCTAAAGTAGAGCCAGACCAGTTCATAGATTCTTTTATTATCCGAGAGCCACTTACTGAATTGGGAAATTACTACTACTACTGCCAGCTTCAGAATAGGCTAAGTGGTATATATGTGTGGATTTTCTTAATACTACATTCTTTTGCCTGCCTTAATGTTTAGACATTAAGGCACAGTCCCATTCCTTTATTCCTTAGCTGCTGTAACGGCTGTAAATCAAAAGGCGATCTAGGCCCAGTTTTTTCCTTTAAATTCCTTAAATTAATTATCTTCTAAATATTCTGGAATCAAATTCAAAATGAGGTCATGTGGATTTCTCTCCCTCAAGATCAATTTGTACTTAAACATTTTCCAGTTTTTCTTTCAACACTTAGTGACTTTTAAAGACATGAAATTTCTCGTTGTATCTTTCCATAATTCTTATTATCTCCCCCTCCACCCTTCCTGTTTGACAGAAAAATATTGCAGAGTTACAGTGTCAGGTGAAGGAAGAAAAATGACAATGTTTACTTTGCAGAACTCTTCACAATTCTTAATTTCCTTGGCTTATATAAATGTGACAGTAGGAAAAAGTTAATAAACTAAAGGACTTTCCTCTGTACCAAGAGCATGGCACTTTAATAGAGTTTCCATTTAGAAGGCAGCAATTCTATAGTATCTTAAAGATAAGGTATTTCCAACTTCCTAAGCTATTTCCAGTTGCTCATGGTTGGGCTATGGATTGCAAGACACTTAAAAATAGCACTTTATTTAACAACTAAGGTTATTCCTAGAAATACACATTTTATTGCCTGTCTTCTGAAAACTTGGAATAATGCAACACTCGTCAAATAATAAGTTTTTTAGAGAGACATATAAAAGGATTCTATCCTGGCTGAGAAACCTGCTACTGCTGACCGTGGGCAAATCTTGTTCTAGAGATGCCACGATAATTAAAGTATTATGTTGACATACCCTTGGAGACTTACTCAGTTTAGGATTAGCTAACTCCAGAGAACAGGGGATTAGTAGATATTCTAAAATGTAGCCAGTATTGCTACTGCTCTAATGTTTTAAATTGCTTTACAGCAGCAGTGTAGGAAGTCTACTGGATTTATTGACTAGATAACTATCATCTCTGTGCAACTGAACACTTTTGGTATGTCTGACTAGCCTTGAAATATCTGCCATTAAATACTTAACCCAGTTTTGTGCTATTTTCTATTGAATTTGTACTCTGATATATATGGATCAGGGATTATGGAAGAAAAAAGTAGGCTTTTGTTCGTGTCATAGGTGAGCACAAACAGCAGAGGTTCTCTCTCTCTTGATACATCAGGGTTTAGAAAATATGTTTCTCAAATACCCTTCTTTTAAAATAGACCAAAAGATCATTAAAATTTAATAATTCAAGATTGGAGATAATATAGTATTAAGGTAATGATATTAAGTGTTGGAAGCTGAAGCGCATATCACCTAAATAATAATTGCAAATTTGGTGACAATACAGAAAGCGAATACCCAGATTTACTCTTGAGAGTACACACACACACACACACACACACACACACACACACACACCAATAATCTAGGTTTACAGCTGCAAAAATATTAACAAACACTCAGGAGTTAATCAACTAAATTTTTCTTATAATTAATAACTTAAAATTAGGTTATTGGAACAACATAAAAAAACAAAATCAGTAGTTTCTTCACATAGATACACAACTCAGTTTGAAGGTGATCTGGGATATACTCTATTCATACTGATAATAAAAATATCCATAAAATATCCAGCCCAACAAGAATGTTCAAAGCACACGTAAGAACATAAGAAAACTTTTAATAAGAAATTTTAAAATGAAAAAAAGGAAAGTCATCTTCTGTCCCTAGATGGGAATATTGGGTTTTATGGATGTCCATTCTTTTTATAATTTTTATTCACCAGGAATAATAAACATGACAACTAGTTTGAAAAAATATACATAGTTAAAATCCTGACTCATTTTATATGCCACAGTTAATTCTAAATTAATATCAAATTAAATATAAAAAGAGAAACTCTGAAGGAATCATAAAAAGAAATAAGTTCATAGGTACCTGATCTTGAGGTACATGAGGGCTTATGTGTAAAAAAATAAACAAAATAAAATGGCACCCAAAGAGTCAGTAAACAACAATAAGATAAAGAAAAGAATAATAATGAAATTGAAATATTTTATCACAAAAATTATGTTCATCAACATATCTTATAGACAAAATCTACAAGCAAGAAACCTGGGAAAATGTTTGGAACAGATATTAAGCTTAATAACTTAATATTTTATATTTCCTTAGAACTAAATGTTAAAAGTTTCTTGGATCACAGTGGGGGAAAAATATGGAAATGAAGAACAAATTTTAAAATATCCAAAATACTTACGAAAACAAATTTAATCCCAGACAAAAAGTATAAAAATTTTAAAGATACCATTCTTTGCCTGTCATATTAGTAGAGATTAAAAACACCTGGTGGGGGCTTCCCTGGTGGCGCAGTGCTTGAGAGTCCGCCTGCCGATGCAGGAGACGCGGGTTCGTGCCCCGTTTCGGGAGGATCCCACATGCCGCGGAGCGGCTGGGCCCGTGAGCCATGGCTGCTGGGCCTGCGCGTCCGGAGCCTGTGCTCCGCAAATGGGAGAGGCCACGACAGTGAGAGGCCCGCATAACGCAAGAAAAAAAAAAAAAAAAAAAAAAAAACACCTGGTGGGGTGAACATGTGAGCAGATAAAGACTCTTGTAAATCACCTAAATAAGTCGAAAATAGTTTACTTGGGGGCAAATTGGCAGAGTTCATATAAAGCCTTACGCTTTTTTAGAATTGCCCTAGAAATTCCACTGGAAAAAATGTGTACTGACAAATAATCAGAAATATATAGGTATATGTTTGATTACTACCTGAAAAGCAAGCAAAAATCTGAATGCCCAAGAAGAAAACAATAGTTGAATAAATTGTGAAATATCATAAAATGTAACATACTCCTGTTTTTAAGAATCGTGGAACAAAAGAGCTTTGTACAATTTTATTAAAGCATTCTACAATGCAGGATGTCTGCATTAGATGGAAACAACATTTAGGAAAACAGTAGCAACTTTCATTGCTGTGAGGTGGGATTATGAGGGATTTTTATTTTTTGTACTGTCTGTATGTTCTCAGTATTTGTCTAGAACATATACTTCTTAAGAAAACCTGAAAAGTTAACAGATAAAATGTAACTGTTGCCTCTACATCCTAAAATTAGACTGGATTTTTTTTATCTTTATATAGTGAAATAATAGGATCCCTGTATGTCAGAATTGGGCTCAAGATCATTTTAAAATAGTTTCTAACAACTTGGAGGGTCTCTATTTTTCTGTAAGAATTAAATGTAACTCACACATTAGTCAGCTGTGCGAGGATATTTTATTCATATTGATTTCCCCTTTTTTTTGGTCTATTTCAGATCTCTCAGTGCTCTACCTTATAGCAGAGAGGCAAGGAGCTGGCCTTTGGACTGAAACAAACTGGGCTGAAACCTTGTCCCTGCCAGGTACCATTTCATTGCCTATAGGAAAGTTACTTATTCTCACCAAGCTTTTGTTTTCTCATAAGAAGAATTGGGATAATAACACCTACCACATGGGATTATTTTAAGGATAACGTGAGATAATAATATGTGAAGAACAGATTGCAAGTGTTCAACAAATATTAACCATTATTTTCACTTTTAAGGGTACTATGAAAACTGAACGGCTCAAAACTGTGTAATTACACTACATTCAGCTTCGGTTATAATTACTACCTCATATAAGTTTATTCATTGAGCCTTTGGCTACGCCCCAGCATTAGGTGCAGCAGCTGTTTGGGCTGCATGAGTTTCATAGTTTATGGCACCACCTCAGTTGGAAACTTTTTTTGGTTTTTCTTCAAGATATTTGAAGTGAGCCCAGTCCAAGCTGGTGGGAATCATGGATGGGGCAGGGCACCTTATCCCGTAGACCACACCCTGGATGTGGAATCTTGGGAACTTCACGTTGCATATGGGGTGCTGATGAGTTGGGCCATCACTATTGGGCGGAAAAATACTGTAGTGAGCAATACGGTGTAAGATCAAGTACTTTTGAAAAAACAGCTTTATTGAAGTATAATTGATGTACGAAGAACTGCACACATTTAATGTATACAGTTTGATAAGTTTGGATACATGCAAACACCCATGATACCATCACCACCATCAAGGGAGTAGACATATCAAAAATAATTGAAATCAAGATCTAGAAGAAATAGCTGAACTCCCACGTTCATTGCAGCATTATTCACAATAGCCAAGATAATGGAAACAATCCAAGTGTCCATTGACAGATGAATGGATAAAGGATGGATAAATATATACATAATGGAATATTAAGCAGCCTTTAAAAAAAAAGAAGGAAGTCCTGTCATTTGTGACAACATGATGGAAGCTGGAGGACGTAATGCTAAGTGAAACAAGCTGGTCACAGAAGGATAAATGCTGCCTGATTCCACTTATATGAGGCATTTAAACCAGTCAGACTCACAGAAGCAGAGAATCCAAGAGTGGTTGCCAGGGCCTGGGAGATGAGAGAAATGTGGAGTTGTTCACTGGGTTTAAGGCTCCAGCTATGCTAGATGAGTAAGTTCTAGAGCGCTGCTGTACAACAGAGTACCTACATCTAACAACACCCTATCACGTGCTATGGTGATCTTCAAGATCAAGTACTTTCTAAGAGCAAAACTCCATTGCTTAAAGAAGAGGATTTCTTGGTGCACTTGAAGGCTGGGTTCAAAGGAAAACTCTAAGCAGGGAAGCAGCAGCACGTGTTCCCTCCACGGTGAGGCAGCCCATAGAGCGCTGTGCTTGGGGCAGCGGAAAAGAGAAGGGGAAAAGGAACCTCAGGGAAAGA
>NW_006791562.1:1185953-1186252 GCF_000442215.2 Lipotes vexillifer
GGAAAGAGGAGTTGCTGTCTTTCTTTAAGATGGAGTGTAACTGGAAACAGCCTCCAGCCAAGGTCAGGGTCAAGAGTAATTGAATCCTGGCAAAATGTGCTAGTTTATCTTCCCCCAATGAACGCCTGCCAAACAATATACACAGTGTCGCACAGCGCCGGAGAGTGTCTGATGCATCTCCAGAGTATTTATGGGGACTTCTGTTTTGAAGATAGTTTCTTAGGTAACAGAGTGAAAACATGTATGGATGAGCTCTCATTTATCAGTGCCGTGGCTTCCTGTAAAAATTAAACAGCAGG
>NW_006791562.1:1186262-1192428 GCF_000442215.2 Lipotes vexillifer
AAGGGACGAATGGGTTGGGGGTCCTTTGAAGATGGTGTATGCCTGACCGACTCAGCAAAAAGCCTGGCATCTGCATAAGTTACTCAGAGGTCCCGACCCCATGCTTCTAAGAGAGAAGAGACAACAGCAGCTGTAGGCCTGGGTGAAGCTGCTTGCTATGGTACTTGGAGCCCCTCTTGCTGGGGAGAACGCTTTGCTTATTCCAATCACCTTCCAATGTCCCTGTGTTTCTCAGACTCATTCAGCTGCTCTGATAGCTGGAAGCTGTTAGACTAGAAATTCTAGATGGTAGTGAGGCTTGAAATCATGTGCTTTTTAAAACAATCCCTTTAGTTCTATAGCATGAGCTGGTCCTCTGTTTCCAGAGAATGATTTTTGTCAGCAGAGAACAATCAATAAATGACCTAGGAACCAAGGAGAATGCTGACGGAGAGCAATCCAGAACACAGGGGACTCTGACGTAGGCATACAGGAGGCAGAACCAGGATATGCCAGAGGAGGCACTTCCTGGGTAATTTAAAATAATTATTTAATACAACAAAATGTTTTCTCTTCTATTAGAATGCCCCCCTCAAAATACTGATGAGCAGTATTCTATTGTTTGGATATACAAATAGTTTGTTATCCACTCACCATGAAGGACATTTGGGCTGTTTCCAGCTTCCTGGGATGATGAAGAGAGCTACTGTAAACGTTATATGCAGGTCTCTGTGTGACGTAAGTTGTCAGTTGTCCAGTGTGAATGCCCTGGATTAAGGTTGCTAGTTTGTACAAGTGCCTGTTCATAAGAAACTGCCAAACTGTTGTCCAGAGTACGTGAACAATTTTGTGTTCCCATGAGCAAGATATAAAATTCTAGCTGCTCCCATACTTGCCACCACTTTGGTGTGGTCGAGGTCTTTTTAATACTGTTTCAGACACTCTCATAGATATGTATCTCACCTCAGTTTTAATTTGCGTTTTATCAATACTAATGGCTGGTGATGATACGTAGCTTTTCATTCACATGTTTATTTCCCATTGATATAATCTACTTTGTGAAGTAAACGGTTTGCCCATTTTTTAGTTGGATTGTTTGTTAGTATTGAGTTTTGAGAGTTCTTTATGTAATCTGGATATAAGTCATTGGTTGGATATATGATTTCCAAGTATTTTCATTCTCCTAACAGTCTTTCCCAGAACAAAAGTTTTAATTTTTATGAAGCCCAATTTGATCAGTTGTCTATTTTCTTGATTTTTTTTTTTTTTTATCATGTCTAAAAGATCTTCACCCAACTCCAGGTCTCTAAGATTTTTGCTTGTATTTTATCTAAAAGTTTCATAGCTGCATATTTTATATTTATCCATGGTTCATTTTGAGTTAATTTTTATATAAAAGTGATGAGGTATTTTTTTGCATATGGATGTTAATTGTTCCAACACCATTTGCTGAAAAGATAATCTTGTTCCATTTAATTGAGCTTTTATTGTTTTCTCTTGGGCAAAAACTGACTAAACATTATTGGTGTGGGTCTATTTCTGGACTCTTTATTCTATTCTATTGATTTATAAGTCTATACTTTTACAAGTTTAGATTATTATAGCATTAGAGTCAATCTTAGAATTGAATAATGTGAATACTCCAACTTTCTTCTTCTTTTTTTGTTTTGACTATTCTAATTATTGTGCTTATCATATAAATTTTAGAATCAGCTTGTCTATACAAAAAAAAATTTTCTCATTTGTTTGAAATAGGTTTAAAACTATTGCTAAATTTGAGGAGAACTGACATCTTAACAATACTGAGTCTTCCAATCCGTGAATACTTAAGTCTTCCAATTATTTTGATCTTTGATTTCTTTCATCAGTGTTCTGCAGTTCTCAGCATGTAGATCATATACATGTTAAAGTTCTGTTAAAGTTATACCTACTTTTTTTGGAGGGGGGCTATTATAAATGGTATTATATTTTTGATGTTGAATCCCAATTACCCACTGCTAGTATATAGAAACAAGATTGATTTTTGTGTGCTGTCCTTTGCTCCATGACTTGTCATAGCAATCTGTTAGTTCTAGAAACCAGTATTTTTTTGGTATATTCCTTGGGTTTTTCTTTGTGGAAAATATTATTTCTTTTCTCTTGACTTATTACACTAGCTAAGACTTCCAGGACTATTTTCAATACAAATGGTGAGAGTAGGCATCCTTGACTTGCTTCCTTTCAATTTTAGTGGGGAAATCTTTCAGTCTTTTCACACTAAGTGAGTTTTGTTGCTAGCACCATTTTGTTGTAAGGAGATTATATAAGAATTTCAAGCAACAACTAGGATTTTTATTTCTTCTGAATGTTGTCCTTAAATGGTTTCATGAGTAAAAAAATGAGGAGTGGCAGTTGTCCAGACATTTCAATAGGAATAACAGCTAAGTTCATACATGAGCCAGTAAGGACAACTGCCATCACTGCTACCCAACCTACAACAATTGTAAGACACCATAAATTTTAAGATGCATTCTGATTTTACAAATGTTAAAAGGTGAAAAATATGTATCTTGGAGCTGGTAACCTGTAACTTTTTTTATAACAGGCTCTTACAAAATTAATCCTATTTCATGAGCAATTTCCCAGGTCATAAAAAATATTTATAGGCATATTATTTTAAAGGTGTCTAATATTTCAACATAAGGGTCTATCAAAACATATTTAATCAGTATTGTCCATTAAAATTTTATTTTGTTTTCAATTTTTACTATTATATATGATACACCGATAAGCATTTTTAGCATTGGCTTTTGCATTTATAATTATATGCTTAGAAGTAGACTTGATCAAAAGATAATTTGTCTAATTTTTAAGCTAATTGTCCTTCCAAAGGTATGATTTTGTACCGGGAGAAAGCCAAATGATTCCTGAGAAAATGCATCAGTGCTGATAATATATACTTGTATGCTAAGGAGAACTTTGGTTACCAGATGATGAAATATGAAATAAAATTTAAATGATCAGATTTTTCTTGTTCATCTGCACAAGAGTAGAGTACAGGCAGGGGACTATTCTTTGTTTTCTCATAAAATTTACTGGTAAGATGAGAAAAAAATCAATTTCATAACAATCCTCTTTTAACATATTTCCATGGAGGAACTATTGCTACAAATTGTAGGTTAAAAGGGGATGTTTACTGGATGAAGCATAAGGATTTTTATATCTGACACAGAGCAAAGTAATTTAATAGGAAAAAAATGCAAATTTTGAGTTGTAAAAAAATTGTAAAAATTTTATTTCTACTCAAATTTGTGAACCAAAATACTCCATTAACTCCATTCCATCACTATATGGGTAACAACGGGAAAGTCTGTTAACATGTCTTGGATAAGAATATCAGTTGTATTGGAGTTAAAACAAGTATGTGTTGCAATACGATTTGCTCCAATGTTTAGCTTAGCTTAGAAACGGAAAATGTTAACACAGTAATTTCAAACTGTTGATACTGGTTTGTATTTTGGGGGCCAGCACTGAAATTGATATAAACAAAAAGTACCTAACATTGGATTTTTAATTCATTCTATCTTGTGGTTCAAGCTGCTGGCTGTTTAAATGAGGAAGTAAGAGGGAAGAGATTAGGAATAAGTGACAGCCACATGCATGCATTTCTTAGTAAGTGTAATTATAAATTACATAGAAATCGAATAAAGAGAGGTACACAGTTTTAGAAAGGGAAACATACATACAGATGCAACATGCTATTGTAGAGAAAACCTTGGATTGAGTTAGGAATCTGACACTTAAAAACTGTATGACCTCACATTATTTCATCTGTGATGCAGGGATCTCTGACTGATTTACAAATTTGTACAAATCAGTAGATAGTTGATGGGAAAGTCTCTACTTTGAAATTTTTTATAACATCATAGACAAGTATTATTATTAATGAAGGACAAAATACGCATCTTTACCACTTAACAATGTGACCTTGAGCAAATAATTTAACCTTTATAAGTTTTGTCCTTTTACCTGGAATATTAATATTTACCCCCCGAAAGTTATTTTAAGGGTGAAATGAAATTATTTTGTGACAGGTGTGACATAAGGAAACAAGATTAGGACACTTTCAGACGCATTTTCATTAAAGGTTCCCTTTATTTTGTTGACTTGCAAATATTGGCCAAGCTCCTCTCCATAACGTTTATCAGCTTAGACTTTCCAAAGATCACCAAAGGATGATTCACGAAGATCCAGAACCCTGTTGTGGAATGTGTCCCAAGAATCATGGAAGCAATCTCTATAGGAAAAAAAGGTGTATATACCACACTTAGAGATATTATTCAGCTATCTCTAGGCCACGGGGTGATGTTAACAACCAACCCCTCACACCAAACAGAAATGAAGTTTTTAGGAAAAAAGGCTTCAGTTGTGTTAATGTCCTAATTCTCATGCAGATTTCCATTTTCTATTACTGAGTTACTTCTTTAACACCTAGAGATATTAATACTTTTCCATGCTAGTTCCTTTATTGTTCATGACTATTCCTATCAACCTGGATGATTTTATTTGAACTGATTGATCAATTAGCCGTTGTCCATAATTTTGTTTGTAATCGCGCCGCGTCGATTCTTTCAAGTGTAGCCTCATTACCTATATTTCTAAGAATTTTCTTCTTCCCTTTCTGGTACATCAGCCTCATAGAACCTCCAAATGCAGGTTTGTGGTGCTGGGGTTAAGGTTACATTTAGGGTTATACCTCACTCATGCAGCAGTGCGGCAGCGGTATTTGAATGCGCAGCCTGGCTAATGGGGCCGGGGTTTTATTGGCCTCCATGCATTTTGATTAGAAGGAAAGAAGAGGTCTCAGGAACCCCTAGGACCCTCTCAACTCAAAAGCCTTCCATTCTAGAGTTACATCTAATGTCACAGAATCAGATGAATACTCCTTCCGTTATATCTCCTTGTTGCCGCATTTAACCTTTTAACCTCCATGTGTACTTAGCCTTCAAAAGCACATTGTAAGTTAAAATTCAGTAGACAAGTATGAACTGCATTGTTAGTATAATTTAAAATTAGACCCTGTCTCTGTTGCAGCCAAGACCTTAAGACAAAAGGCGCCACCCCCATTCTGAAGGAAGCTGTGAAGCCACCTAAGCAGGACTCCCTGTGGGGTACATGCGTGTTACCCTGGCCTAGTCTTAAGTCTGGCCCCAAGAGGCCACCTGGGGAGTGAAGAGGCTCAGCCCACAGAGGCTGGAGGTTTTCTTACAGGTGCCCTCAGGCCGAAGGGCATTCTTAGTGACCAGCCAGGGTAAACTGCAAGGAGAGATCACCAGTGATGGGGGATGCTTCTCCAGAGAACCCACAGAAGCATCCAGAAGGGAAAGAACCCAGAGAGTACTGACAGCGCATATGCAAGAGGGCCAATCAAACAAGGCCTTTCCCGCCATTTACCTCATGTCCGTCTCCACTCTCCATTTCTGAAGGGATCAAAAGTCTTGCTCACGCTGGGGGAGGAACGGTGCAAACACAAACTAGAGCATTGGAGGAGGAGCCCACCATACCTCCCTTTTTCCACTGCAAGGCCCTGCCTGGAACAGGCCCAAGCTGGGGAAGGGAGAGATTTAATTTTAAGTGAAATGAAAGGAAGAGGTTTTTTTGTTTGTTTGTTTGTTTGTTTGTTTTTGCGGTACGCGGGCCTCTCACCGTTGTGGCCTCTCCCGGTGCGGAGCACAGGCTCCGGACGCGCAGGCTCAGCGGCCATGGCTCACGGGCCCAGCCGCTCCGCGGCATGTGGGATCTTCCCGGACCGGGGCACGAACCTGCGTCCCCTGCATCGGCAGGCGGACTCTCAACCACTGCACCACCAGGGAGGCCCAAAAGAAAGAGTTTTGACAACTATATATGATTGGACATTTTAATTAATGAAATACTACAGTTTTGTGACAAGCAGAAAACTAAGGAAATTTCACTCATAGCAAGTGACCAGAAAAGTCATGAGCTGTGTCATATTTCACAAATGTATGAAGAATAATTAACCCTGCAGAGCGGGTGTGACAAGGCAGTGAGAAACAGGGTGGTTTTCTGATTGTACGCTGCCATCCCACTGGTGCAAAGCAATGCTTTAAGCACCAAGGGCTGTAAATGGCGAGCAGCACCAAGGATACTGACGCAAATGCTCCTGTCTTATTCCCCCCCCCCGCCCCCC
>NW_006791562.1:1192688-1265974 GCF_000442215.2 Lipotes vexillifer
ATGCCTCCTTTACACGGCTGTTCTCATATGATTTTTTTAAAAACTATGTGTTGGTCTCAGAGAAATGATTTCTTTTGAAATGATTTCACAAATACCAAGGGCAAGACCTCATTTAGACAGAGCAAAAACTTCCCAAAGCCCAACGGAACATTCCTCTCAGGGCTGTGATTTCTGCCGGAGAAAAGGAGGTGTCTGAGATAAGCAGAGCAGACTGTGCTGGAAGAAAACAAACGTGTTTGTTGCTCTCCTGGTGCATATATTTCCTAATATAGTCCTGGACCTTGAGAACTCTGGCTGCCCCTGCCCTGGCAGAGAAACTCAGAGTGCTATCCTGTGGAACCCAGAGACCTATGCCCAGTGAGAACTCTGAACGGCCACGAGTCCTCCCTGAGAAGGATGCTCCCGGGTGGCCTAGAACAGAGGAGGCGCTTCTTGGGTCCTAGAGGGTGAGGGCTGTACACTCTCACATCCCTGCAGAGGCTGAACTGAATCATCGAAGACCACCTCACTTCTGACCCCACCTCCTGGGCCTCTAAAGAGGAAAAGTTCACTGCATTGAGGTGCATTCCTAAAGACTGCTCTCCACTTAAATTCGCTGTAGGCGGTTCAATATTCATGGACCACCTGCCAAATGGGAGGCTCTGCTGGGCACTGGGAATAAAAGACAAGTCAAAAGGACCAGTGATGTAACAAGAGCAGGGAGGTGACGGCAATAAAAGTGGTCATTGTCTGTCCAGAATTTGTTTTTATTGAAGTACACTTCCTTTACGATGTTGTGTTAGTTTCTGGTATATAGCAAACTGATTCAGTTCAGTTATACACGTATATATATATACATATTCTTTTTATATTCTTTTCCATTAGAGTTTATTACAAAATACTGAATACAGTTCCCTGTGCTATACAGCAGGACCTTGTTGCTTATCTATTGTAGAGAATTTAAATACGATAGTAAAATAGATTAAAAATGGGTCCACTTTTTATTATCACCATGTACCAGTAATTCTAAGTAACACTGGTGACAAAATAACCCTTCCCTGAAAAAATCTTTTGTTGCTTTAAATTTCAAACAATTTTTGTAACTACTATAGGATTTAAATTATATCTTTATATGGGGCATATGAAAGTATATATTTATATTGATTTATTTTTCATTTATTCATAAATATATTATTGTATTCATATAATATATTTATACAATTCTATATACTTATGTAACTGTTTATATTATATATAATATATTCTATAAATGTTTATTATAACAAATTTTTAAGTATATAGTTAATATATAATATAAAATATTATATTTAATATATAAAATATATATAATATGAAATCCCACATATGTGAGCTTCAGATGTGTACATTTTTATTACTTTTCCTTTATTAAACATTCTACATAGTTAATTCAGAGGAAACCCTTGACACACATACATTCACCTACACGTCTTTATTTTGAAAACACATGCTTAACGGTTCAGAACTGTTGGAGCTCATTTGTGTCCAGCCTCTGTGATAATAGATATTCTTGTGTTTAGCAGTAGATTTGAAATAAACAATGATTACATCATGATTTTTGAAGACAAAGAAAGAGAATTTGAGTGATTTCTGTGACTCCAAGTTTTATTTATTTTAAAAATGTAAATCAGAATATCAGAGTGCAGACTATAAGGTGAGGTATGATCTTTTCATTAGGTAAGTGCACATTTTGGTTCACTCATAAACATTTTACTGAATCTGAATAATTCAGATTGAAATTTATTTTTTAAAATAGTTAATTCTTTCAAAACTAAAGAATAAATCAATAAAATAAAACATTACAACAGTGGTATGACATAGTAATTATGCCTTTTGAGATCTTTTTTGTTAAAATTCATTTACTAGTTACTGGACAGTTATTTACACAAAATTGTTTTTCATGCTGTAATCAAAGAATCAAAATTCAAATGGTTAGGTAAACTTAACAACTGTTAAGTAGTTGCATTTTTTCATTTTTGAACTATATTATTAACTTTATTTTTCTGAATATGATTATATACATGAATAAGATTTGTCACTGGTATTTTTCGGTCCTTATTATTATTTGTTTTATTATCTGGCTATAAATGAAAATAATTTTGTCATGTAGAGATAATGGGTGTAAAAATTATCTTCTGTATCAAATACAGAAGGTATGCCACTGACCACAATATTCTTGACAATGACAAATGGTAAGCAGCTACTATGTGCCAGGCACTGTTTTAGGACTACAGTATACAGCAGTGAGCAAAACAGACAAAATGTCTGTCTTACTTAAGCTTATTATTTAGCAAAGAAAAGTAAACAATAAATAAAATAGCAAAGCAAATTATATAATATGTTAGGAAGTGATAACTGCTCTGGAAAATGAATAAAGCAGAGAAAGTGAATCAGAAACTGCTTTGGGAGGGGCTATGATTTTTAAATAAGGTGGTCGGAGTAGACCTCAATGAGAAGCTGTCATTTGAGCAAAGACTTGAAGGACGTGAAATACATTCTTACCCTCAAGGATTTCACAGGACAGAGTCATATGTCAGATCATCTAACAATCTCACCACTGTTTGCAGTGAAAACAAAATAATCGAGGTCCATGGAAATGACTTAGTTGAACAAAATTTAGTTCTATTTAGTATCATTTAGCTTTTTTTAACTGGAAAATAAAAATGTTTATATTTGAGAAGGTTTCAGTAGTCTGGATCTGTAGTGATGAATGACAATAGATATTTTATTAGAAAAATCTTCAGTGAATGCCTACTCTATACAATATATTTGGATAAGTATTGTTTGCATCTAATATGAACAGAATTCAATCTTTACTTCCAAACAGTCAAGCAAAGGGATAAGCTTACTATGCTGAGAAGGAAGTGCTATAAACTGTACAAAAGCGTTAAAGTACTGTGAGAAGTTGAGGGAAGGTGGGAAATCCTTGGCGGTTCAGTGGTTAGACTCTGTGCTCTCACTGCTGAGGGCCCAGGTTCAGTCCTTGATGGGGGAACTAAGATCCCACAAGCCATGTGGTGCAGCTAATATTAAAAAAGGAAGAAGAAAAGTTGAGGGAAGGCAAGGTTAAACCTGGCAGCGTGATGTCAGCGAAGGCTTTTACAGAGCAATGACGTTTAAATTGATTTTGAAACACACATTGATCTCTTTTCCCCTCCTCCTGCATTACGACATGCCACATAAGTGTATTGTTCTCAGTAGGAGCAAAAATGGTTTTGGAAATCTAACAGGGTGCCTCAAAACCTTTTCAACATTTTTGCTCTTTGATGTTGGGATTAACACTCCAAATATCAGAGGTGTAACATCTTCACTAATGCTAGTTCACAATTCAGAACAGCAAGAACATGCTCCCTAGAGAAGTCCTAAAGATCCATTTTTGGAAGAGAATGTCTGTGTTTATATTTCCAGTTTATAAAACATGTACCAATCACTTGGCTTCAGGTCGTGTTTACAGAAGAGAAAAACACCCGCAAAACAAATAAACTGCTGCTTGCAGTCTGGACTGACAATCCTTGGCTCTCCCGCTGCAGGGGCACTAGTTTTCCTTGCCTGATAGGAACCCCCATCAAGGGGTTTCTGTGGAACATCCATTCTTATAACCAAAGTTTAGTTCAGATTCCCTCCTGTCTGATGTGCTGACAACTGGTTGAAATTAGACCAAAAAGTGGTTCTCACTGAGTAGGTCCACTCACTAAGTAACAAACCCCAGGTACTTCACCCTGGGGCAGCATCTTGCATCCTGGGCAGTGAGAACGATTTCTTGAGTCTGTCCGCCAGAGGGAGGTTCAGATTAATGGAGACTTGAAATAGCAGTTCCTATTCTGATGCAGTTTCTCAAGAGGAGCGTGGCCTTTGGAAACCAGTTTGTCTATTTTGTCAATAAATCAAGTCTTGCTTTGTGAGTCCGAGGAAACAGATCATGGGGAGATGCATTAGCTGGTTCCTTTCAGCAGTTAGTTTGTTCATGAAAAACAAAACAAATTGAAGTCATGAATATTGGCATTAAATCTGGAGAGAAAGAGATCAGGAGCTGACGATACTGAAAGTAGAAATGTAAGAAAGGAAGTCTGAAGGAAGAAGTGTGAGGACTAACTGCACAGGTCTCTGAGTCAGACACAGGAAAAGATGAGGAAGCCTGTTCCCTGGATAGGTCCTGAGTCCTTAATGTCAGACCGAGCAGCTCTGACCTTTTCATTAACTAGAGTTAGCTTTTTGAGCTCCTAAAATGCAGCCATCAGCAACTCCCCAAATAAATTTCAAGGAGTCATGCTTTGTGAAACCCTGTCACCTTCATGGGTCATTACGAAAATGTTGTGTGTCGATTGTGCCAGCTGTAGAGTTTCATGTGAACCTACAGTTCTGCAGCATTCGAGAACAAACCTCTGCTCTAGTCGTTGCTGCTGGGCATGTAGTTAATTTTGAGTAATGGCCCTTTAGGACCATTCAGAATCAAGCACAAGTGATTCCTATGTAGCAGGGACCCAAGAAGTAGTAATTGAATGAATTCGTCAATTAAAATAATTTTCTTGCGCTAGAAGAGGAGCCATGTGTATGTGGTGTAAGGTAGTCACTAGTGTCTTTGTGTATTTTTCTTTCTGTTTTCTTCCTATAATGGCCCTAAAATTGTTGGGCCTCCTACCCTCAGGTGTCTGTGAATTTATAATCATTTACTGACACCTTGGACTTGCATTATAGATGGTCCTCAACTTACAGGTTACCTACAGGAAGAAATTCAGGAAGTCTCTTCCTTTCCATTTCCATGGATGAGTCATCTTTCTAATTCAGATGGAAAAAGATTCTAAATCTTGGTCTCTAGGACTCTTCTCCCATTAGAATGTAAGGCCTATGAAAGCAAGAGTTATGTCTGTGTTTTCCATTATTCTGTCATGTACCTATCCTAGTGCTTTGCACCAAATAAGTACCTGATAATTTTTATAATTTAATAGCAATATATATTTAATTTGTTGAATGAATAAGGAATAAAAGAATCAACACCTTTCTCAAGCACATCTCAAGTGAGTATTTGAGACTACCTCCCTACACATTAAGAAATTGTCATCCTAAATCCTATGTTCATCACTTCCTTAATATATTTTTATGGTATCTCTATATATTCTTTGAAAGTATTTATTTAGTTTAATAATTTTTAACTTTAAATAAATGTGTATAGTTTAAATAGCTTATAGTTTAAGTAAATGTGTATAGCACAGGGAACTATATTCAATATCTTGCAATAAACTACAATGGAAAAAATACGAAAAAGAATATATATATATATATATATAAATATAATATATATGTATAATCACTTTGCTGTATACCCCAACCTATATAACATTGTAAATTAGCTATACTTTATTTTTATTTATCTTTTTTAACATCTTTACTGGAGTATAATTGCTTTACAATGGTGTGTTAGTTTCTGCTGTATCACAAAGTGAATCAGCTAATATATACATACATCCCCATATCCCCTCCCTCTTGCATCTGCCTCCCACCCTCTCTATCCCACCCCTCTAGGTGGTCACAAAGCACTGAGCTCATCTCCCTGTGCTATGTGGCTGCTTCCCACTAGCTATCTGTTTTATATTTGGTAGTGTATATAAGTCCATGCCACTCTCTCACTTCATCCCAGCTTACCCTTCCCACTCCGTGTGTCCTCAGGTCCATTCCCTATGTCTGCGTCTTTATTCGTGTCCTGCCCCTAGGTTCATCAGAACCTTTTTTTTTTTTTTTAGATTCCAAACATATGTGTCAGCATACGGTATTTGTTTTTCTCTTTTTGACTTACTTCACTCTGTATGACAGACTCTAGTTCCATCGACCTCACTACAAATAACATTTCGTTTCTTTTACGGCTAATATTCCATTGTATGTATGTGCCACATCTTCTTTATGGATTAATCTGTCTATGGAAACTTAGGTTGCTTCCATGTCTTGGCTATTGTAAATAGAGCCGCAATGAACATTGTGGTATATGACTCTTTTTGAATTATGGTTTTCTCAGGGCATATGCCCAGTAGTGGGATTGCTGGGTCATATGGTAGTTCTATTTTTAGTTTTTTAAGGAACCTCCTTACTGTTCTCCATAGTGGCTGTATCAATTTACATTCCCACCAACAGTGCAAGAGGGTTCCCTTTTCTCCACACCCTCTCCAGCATTTATTGTTTGTAGATTTTTTGATGATGGCCATTCTGACCGGTGTGAGGTGATATTATTTTGAAAACACATGCTTAACGGTTCAGAACTGTTGGAGCTCATTTGTGTCCAGCCTCTGTGATAATAGATATTCTTGTGTTTAGCAGTAGATTTGAAATAAACAATGATTACATCATGATTTTTGAAGACAAAGAAAGAGAATTTGAGTGATTTCTGTGACTCCAAGTTTTATTTATTTTAAAAATGTAAATCAGAATATCAGAGTGCAGACTATAAGGTGAGGTATGATCTTTTCATTAGGTAAGTGCACATTTTGGTTCACTCATAAACATTTTACTGAATCTGAATAATTCAGATTGAAATTTATTTTTTAAAATAGTTAATTCTTTCAAAACTAAAGAATAAATCAATAAAATAAAACATTACAACAGTGGTATGACATAGTAATTATGCCTTTTGAGATCTTTTTTGTTAAAATTCATTTACTAGTTACTGGACAGTTATTTACACAAAATTGTTTTTCATGCTGTAATCAAAGAATCAAAATTCAAATGGTTAGGTAAACTTAACAACTGTTAAGTAGTTGCATTTTTTCATTTTTGAACTATATTATTAACTTTATTTTTCTGAATATGATTATATACATGAATAAGATTTGTCACTGGTATTTTTCGGTCCTTATTATTATTTGTTTTATTATCTGGCTATAAATGAAAATAATTTTGTCATGTAGAGATAATGGGTGTAAAAATTATCTTCTGTATCAAATACAGAAGGTATGCCACTGACCACAATATTCTTGACAATGACAAATGGTAAGCAGCTACTATGTGCCAGGCACTGTTTTAGGACTACAGTATACAGCAGTGAGCAAAACAGACAAAATGTCTGTCTTACTTAAGCTTATTATTTAGCAAAGAAAAGTAAACAATAAATAAAATAGCAAAGCAAATTATATAATATGTTAGGAAGTGATAACTGCTCTGGAAAATGAATAAAGCAGAGAAAGTGAATCAGAAACTGCTTTGGGAGGGGCTATGATTTTTAAATAAGGTGGTCGGAGTAGACCTCAATGAGAAGCTGTCATTTGAGCAAAGACTTGAAGGACGTGAAATACATTCTTACCCTCAAGGATTTCACAGGACAGAGTCATATGTCAGATCATCTAACAATCTCACCACTGTTTGCAGTGAAAACAAAATAATCGAGGTCCATGGAAATGACTTAGTTGAACAAAATTTAGTTCTATTTAGTATCATTTAGCTTTTTTTAACTGGAAAATAAAAATGTTTATATTTGAGAAGGTTTCAGTAGTCTGGATCTGTAGTGATGAATGACAATAGATATTTTATTAGAAAAATCTTCAGTGAATGCCTACTCTATACAATATATTTGGATAAGTATTGTTTGCATCTAATATGAACAGAATTCAATCTTTACTTCCAAACAGTCAAGCAAAGGGATAAGCTTACTATGCTGAGAAGGAAGTGCTATAAACTGTACAAAAGCGTTAAAGTACTGTGAGAAGTTGAGGGAAGGTGGGAAATCCTTGGCGGTTCAGTGGTTAGACTCTGTGCTCTCACTGCTGAGGGCCCAGGTTCAGTCCTTGATGGGGGAACTAAGATCCCACAAGCCATGTGGTGCAGCTAATATTAAAAAAGGAAGAAGAAAAGTTGAGGGAAGGCAAGGTTAAACCTGGCAGCGTGATGTCAGCGAAGGCTTTTACAGAGCAATGACGTTTAAATTGATTTTGAAACACACATTGATCTCTTTTCCCCTCCTCCTGCATTACGACATGCCACATAAGTGTATTGTTCTCAGTAGGAGCAAAAATGGTTTTGGAAATCTAACAGGGTGCCTCAAAACCTTTTCAACATTTTTGCTCTTTGATGTTGGGATTAACACTCCAAATATCAGAGGTGTAACATCTTCACTAATGCTAGTTCACAATTCAGAACAGCAAGAACATGCTCCCTAGAGAAGTCCTAAAGATCCATTTTTGGAAGAGAATGTCTGTGTTTATATTTCCAGTTTATAAAACATGTACCAATCACTTGGCTTCAGGTCGTGTTTACAGAAGAGAAAAACACCCGCAAAACAAATAAACTGCTGCTTGCAGTCTGGACTGACAATCCTTGGCTCTCCCGCTGCAGGGGCACTAGTTTTCCTTGCCTGATAGGAACCCCCATCAAGGGGTTTCTGTGGAACATCCATTCTTATAACCAAAGTTTAGTTCAGATTCCCTCCTGTCTGATGTGCTGACAACTGGTTGAAATTAGACCAAAAAGTGGTTCTCACTGAGTAGGTCCACTCACTAAGTAACAAACCCCAGGTACTTCACCCTGGGGCAGCATCTTGCATCCTGGGCAGTGAGAACGATTTCTTGAGTCTGTCCGCCAGAGGGAGGTTCAGATTAATGGAGACTTGAAATAGCAGTTCCTATTCTGATGCAGTTTCTCAAGAGGAGCGTGGCCTTTGGAAACCAGTTTGTCTATTTTGTCAATAAATCAAGTCTTGCTTTGTGAGTCCGAGGAAACAGATCATGGGGAGATGCATTAGCTGGTTCCTTTCAGCAGTTAGTTTGTTCATGAAAAACAAAACAAATTGAAGTCATGAATATTGGCATTAAATCTGGAGAGAAAGAGATCAGGAGCTGACGATACTGAAAGTAGAAATGTAAGAAAGGAAGTCTGAAGGAAGAAGTGTGAGGACTAACTGCACAGGTCTCTGAGTCAGACACAGGAAAAGATGAGGAAGCCTGTTCCCTGGATAGGTCCTGAGTCCTTAATGTCAGACCGAGCAGCTCTGACCTTTTCATTAACTAGAGTTAGCTTTTTGAGCTCCTAAAATGCAGCCATCAGCAACTCCCCAAATAAATTTCAAGGAGTCATGCTTTGTGAAACCCTGTCACCTTCATGGGTCATTACGAAAATGTTGTGTGTCGATTGTGCCAGCTGTAGAGTTTCATGTGAACCTACAGTTCTGCAGCATTCGAGAACAAACCTCTGCTCTAGTCGTTGCTGCTGGGCATGTAGTTAATTTTGAGTAATGGCCCTTTAGGACCATTCAGAATCAAGCACAAGTGATTCCTATGTAGCAGGGACCCAAGAAGTAGTAATTGAATGAATTCGTCAATTAAAATAATTTTCTTGCGCTAGAAGAGGAGCCATGTGTATGTGGTGTAAGGTAGTCACTAGTGTCTTTGTGTATTTTTCTTTCTGTTTTCTTCCTATAATGGCCCTAAAATTGTTGGGCCTCCTACCCTCAGGTGTCTGTGAATTTATAATCATTTACTGACACCTTGGACTTGCATTATAGATGGTCCTCAACTTACAGGTTACCTACAGGAAGAAATTCAGGAAGTCTCTTCCTTTCCATTTCCATGGATGAGTCATCTTTCTAATTCAGATGGAAAAAGATTCTAAATCTTGGTCTCTAGGACTCTTCTCCCATTAGAATGTAAGGCCTATGAAAGCAAGAGTTATGTCTGTGTTTTCCATTATTCTGTCATGTACCTATCCTAGTGCTTTGCACCAAATAAGTACCTGATAATTTTTATAATTTAATAGCAATATATATTTAATTTGTTGAATGAATAAGGAATAAAAGAATCAACACCTTTCTCAAGCACATCTCAAGTGAGTATTTGAGACTACCTCCCTACACATTAAGAAATTGTCATCCTAAATCCTATGTTCATCACTTCCTTAATATATTTTTATGGTATCTCTATATATTCTTTGAAAGTATTTATTTAGTTTAATAATTTTTAACTTTAAATAAATGTGTATAGTTTAAATAGCTTATAGTTTAAGTAAATGTGTATAGCACAGGGAACTATATTCAATATCTTGCAATAAACTACAATGGAAAAAATACGAAAAAGAATATATATATATATATATATAAATATAATATATATGTATAATCACTTTGCTGTATACCCCAACCTATATAACATTGTAAATTAGCTATACTTTATTTTTATTTATCTTTTTTAACATCTTTACTGGAGTATAATTGCTTTACAATGGTGTGTTAGTTTCTGCTGTATCACAAAGTGAATCAGCTAATATATACATACATCCCCATATCCCCTCCCTCTTGCATCTGCCTCCCACCCTCTCTATCCCACCCCTCTAGGTGGTCACAAAGCACTGAGCTCATCTCCCTGTGCTATGTGGCTGCTTCCCACTAGCTATCTGTTTTATATTTGGTAGTGTATATAAGTCCATGCCACTCTCTCACTTCATCCCAGCTTACCCTTCCCACTCCGTGTGTCCTCAGGTCCATTCCCTATGTCTGCGTCTTTATTCGTGTCCTGCCCCTAGGTTCATCAGAACCTTTTTTTTTTTTTTTAGATTCCAAACATATGTGTCAGCATACGGTATTTGTTTTTCTCTTTTTGACTTACTTCACTCTGTATGACAGACTCTAGTTCCATCGACCTCACTACAAATAACATTTCGTTTCTTTTACGGCTAATATTCCATTGTATGTATGTGCCACATCTTCTTTATGGATTAATCTGTCTATGGAAACTTAGGTTGCTTCCATGTCTTGGCTATTGTAAATAGAGCCGCAATGAACATTGTGGTATATGACTCTTTTTGAATTATGGTTTTCTCAGGGCATATGCCCAGTAGTGGGATTGCTGGGTCATATGGTAGTTCTATTTTTAGTTTTTTAAGGAACCTCCTTACTGTTCTCCATAGTGGCTGTATCAATTTACATTCCCACCAACAGTGCAAGAGAGTTCCCTTTTCTCCACACCTTCTCCAGCATTTATTGTTTGTAGATTTTTTGATGATGGCCATTCTGACCCGTCTGAGGTAATACCTCATTGTAGCTTTGATTTGCATTTCTCTAATGATTAGTGATGGTAAGCATCCTTTCATGTGTTTGTTGGCAGTCTGTATATCTTCTTTGGAGAAATGCAAATTTAGGTCTTCTGCCCATTTTTGGATTGGGTCGTTTGTTTTTTTGATATTGAGCTGCACGAGCTGCTTGTATATTATGGAGATTAATCCTTTGTCAGTTGCTTCATTTGCAAATATTTTCCACCATTCTGAGGGCGGTCTTTTGGTCTTGTTTATGGTTTCCTTTGCTGTGCAAAAGCTTTTAAGTTTCATTAGGTCCCATTTGTTTATTTTTGTTTTTATTTCCATTTCTCTAGGAGGTGGGTCAAAAAGGATCTTGCTGTAATTTATGTCACAGAGTGTTCTACCTATATTTGCCTTTAAGAGCTTTATAGTGTCTGGCCTTACATTTAGGTCTTTATTCCGTTCTGAGTATACTTTTATATATGGTGTTAGGAAGTGTTCTAATTTCATTATTTTACATGTACCTGTCCAGTCTTCCCAGCACCACTTATTGAAGAGGCTGTCTTTTCTCCATTGTATACTCTTGCCTCCTTTATCAAAGATAAGGTGACCATATGTGCGTGGGTTTATCTCTGGGCTTTCTATCCTGTTGCATTGATCTCTGTTTCTGTTTTTGTGCCAGTACCATACTGTCTTGATTACAGTTGCTTTGTAGTGTAGTCTGAAGTCCAGGGGCCTGATTCCTCCAGCTCCATTTTTCTTTCTCAAGGTTGCTTTGGCTCTTCAGGGTCTTTTGTGTTTCCATACAAATTGTGAAATTTTTTGTTCTAGTTCTGTGAAAAATGCCATTGGTAGTTTGATAGGGATTGCACTGAATCTGTAGATTGCTTTGGGCAGTATAGTCATTTTCACAATGTTGATTCTTCCAATTCAAGAACATGGTATATCTCTCCATCTGTTTGTATCATCTGTATTTTCTTTCATCTGTGCCTTATAGTTTTCTGCATACAGATCCTTTTTTCTCCTTAGGTAGGTTTATTCCTAGTGATTTTATTCTTTGGGTTGCAATGGTAATTGGGAGTGTTTCCTTAATTTCACTTTCAGATTTTTCATCATTATTGTATAGGAATGCAAGAGATTACTGTGCATTAATTTTGTATCCTGCTACTTTAACACATTCATTGATTAGCTCTAGTAGTTTTCTGGTAGCGTCATTAGGATTCTCTATGTATAGTACCATGTCATCAGCAAACAGTGACAGTTTTACTTCCTTTCCAATTTGGATTCCTTTTATCTCTTTTTCTTCTCTGATTGCTGTGGCTAGAACTTCCAAAACTACGTTGAATAATAGTGGTGAGAGTGGACAACCTTGTCTTGTTCCTGATCTTAGTGGAAATGGTTTCAGTGTTTCACCATTGAGAATGATGTTGGCTGTGGATTTCTCATATATGGGCTTTATTATGTTGAGGTAAGTCCCCTCTATGCCTACTTTCTTGAAGGTTTTTATCATAAATGGGTGTTGAATTTTGTTGATAGCTTTTTCTGCACCTATTGAGATGATCATATAGTTTTTCTCTTTCAGTTTGTTAATATGGTGTATCACATTGTTTGATTTGCGTATATTGAAGAATCCTTTGCATTCCTGGGATAAACTCCACTTGATCATGGTGTATGATCCTTTCAATGTGCTGTTGGATTCTGTTTGCTAGTAGTTTGTTGAGGATTTTTGCATCTATGTTCATCAGTGATATTGGCCTGTAGTTTTCTTTCTTTGTGACATCTTTGTCTGGTTTTGGTATCAGGGTGATGGTGGCCTCATAGAATGAGTGTGAGCGTGTTCCTCCCTCTGCTATATTTTTGAAGAGTATGAGAAGGATGGGTGTTAGTTCTTCTCTGAATGTTTCATAGAATTTGCCTGTGAAGCCATCTGGTCCTGGGCTTTTGTTTGTTGGAAGATTTTTAATCACAGTTTCAATTTCAGTGCTGGTAACTGGTCTATTTATATTTTCTATTTCTTCCTGGTTCAGTCTTGGAAGGTTGTGCTTTCTGAAGAATTTGTCCATTTCTTCCAGGTTGTCCATTTTACTGGTATACAGTTGCTTGCAGTCGTCTCTCATGATCCTTTGTATTTCTGCAGGGTCGGTTGTTTCTTCTCCTTTTTCATTCCTAATTCTGTTGATTTGAGTCTTCTCCATTTTTTTCTTCATCAGTCTGGCTAATGGTTTATTTTTTTATGTCAAAGAACCAGCTTTTAGTTTTATTGATCTTTGCTATAATTTTCTTCATTTCTTTTTCATTTATTTCTGACCTAATCTTCATGATTTTTTTCTTTCTGCTACCTTTGGGTTTTTTTTATTCCTCTTTCTCTAACCGCTTTAGGTGAAAGGTTAGGTTGTTTAATTAAGATTTTTCTTGTTTCTTGAGGTAGGATTGTACTGCTATAAACTTCCCTCTTAGAACTGCTTTTGCTGCATCCCATAGGTTTGGGTCGTCATGTTTTCGCTGTCATTTGATTTCCTCTTTGATTTCTACAGTGACCTCTTGGTTATTTAGTAGTGTATTGTTCAGCCTCCACGTGTTTGTATTTTTTACAGTTTTTTTCTTGTAATTGATATCTAGTCTCATAGTGTTGTGGTCAGAAAAGATACTTGATATGATTTCGATTTTCTTAAATTTACCAAGGCTTGATTTGTGAACTAAGATATGGTCTATCCTCGAGAATATTTCAGGCATACTTGAGAAGAAAGTGCATTCTGTTGTTTTGGAATGGAATGTCCTATAAATATCAATTAAGTCCATTTTGTTTAATGTGTCTTTTAAAGCTGTGTTTCCTTATTTATTTTCATTTTGGATAATCTGTCCATTGGTGAAAGTGGGGTGTTAAAGTCCCCTGCTATTATTGTGTTACTTTCAATTTCCCCTTTTATGGTTGTTAGCATTTGCCTTATGTATTGAGGTGCTCCTATGTTGGGTGCATAAATATTTACAATTGTTATATCTTCTTCTTAGATTGATCCCTTGATCATTATGTAGAGTCCTTAGTCTCTTGTAATAGTATTTGTTTTAAAGTCTATTTGGTCTGATATGAGAATTGCTACTCCAGATTCTTTAAATTTCCATTCGCATGGAACATCTTTTTCCATCCCCTCACTTTCAGCCTGTATGTGTCCCTAGGTCTGAAGTGGGTCTCCTGTAGACAACATATATACGGATCTTGTTTTTGTATCCATTCAGACAGTCTGTGTCTTTTGGTTGGAGCATTTAATCCATTTACATTTAAGGTAATTATCAATGTGTATGTTCCTATTACCATTTTCTTAGTTGCTTTGGGTTTGTTTTTGTAGGTCTTTTCCTTCTCTTGTGTTTTCTGCCTAGAGAAGTTCCTTTAGCATTTGTTGTAAAGCTGGTTCGGTGGTGCTGAATTCTCTTAGCTTTTGCTTGTCTGTAAAGGTTTTAGTTTCTCCTTCAAATTTGAATGAGATCCTTGCTGGGTAGAGTAATCTTGGCTGTAGGTTTTTCCCTTTCATCACTTTAAATATGTCCTGCCACTCCCTTCTGGCTTGCAGGGTTTCTGCTAAAAGATCAGCTGTTAACCTTATGGGGATTCCCTTGTATGTTAGTTGTTATTTTTTCCATTGCTGCTTTTAATATTTTTTCTTTGTATTTAATTTTTGATAGTTTAATATGTGTCTTGGAGTGTTTCTCCTTGGATTTATCCTGTATGGGACTCCCTGCACTTCCTGGACTTGACTGACTATTTCCTTTCCCATATTAGGGAAGTTTTCAACTATTTATCTCTTCAAATATTTTCTCAGTCCCTTTCTTTTTCTCTTCTTCTTCTGGGACCCGTATAATTCGAATGTTGGTGCATTTAATGATGTCCCTGAGGTCTCTTGAGACTGCCCTCAATTCTTTTCATTCCTTTTTCTTTATTGTGCTCTGCAGTAGTTATTTCCACTATTTTATCTTCCAGGTCACTTTTCCGTTCTTCTGCCTCACTTATTCTGCTATTGATTCCTTCTAGAGAATTTTTAATTTCATTTATTGTGTTGTTCATCATTGTTTGTTTGCTCTTCAGTTCTTCTAGGTCCTTGTTAAACGTTTCTTGCATTTTCTCCATTCTATTTCCAAGATTTTGCATCATCTTCTATCATTACTCTGATTTATTTTTCAGGTAGACTGCCTATTTCCTCTTCATTTGTTTGGTCTTGTGGGATTTCACTTTGCTCCTTAATCTGCTGCATATCTCTCTGTCTTCTCATTTTGCTTAACTTACTATGTTTGGGGTCTCTTTCTTTCAGGCTGCAGGTTTGTAGTTCCCATTGTTTTTGTTGTCTGCCCCCAGTGGGTAAGGTTGGTTCAGTGTGCTGTGTAGGCTTCCTGGTGGAGTGGACTGGTGCCTGTGTTCTGGTGGATGAGGCTGGATCTTGGCTTTCTGGTGGGCAGGATCACATCCAGTAGTGTGTTTTGGGGTGTCTGTGACCGTATTATGATTTCAGGCAGCCTCTCTGCTAATGGGTGATATTGTGTTTCTGTCTTGCTAGTTGTTTGGCATGGGGTGTCCAGCCCTGGAGCTTGTTGGTCATTGAGTGGAGCTGGCTCTTAGCATTGAGATGAAGATCTCTGGGAGAGCTCTCACTCATTGATATTACGTGGGGCCGGGAGGTCTCTGGTGGTCCAGTGTCCTGAACTCAGTCTCCCACCTCAGAGGCTCAGGCCTGACACCCGGCCAGAGCACCAAGACCCTGTCAGCCACATGGCTTACATGTAAATGTGTTAAATTCTCCAATCCAAAGGCACAGGGTGGCCGGCCTTCTGTGCTCCGCTCGGTCTTCCAGCCAGGCGTTGTCCACAGGCCTTGTCGATATGGAGAGCCTGCTTTGGATCCAGGTCCAGCTGCATTCCCTAGCCTCTAGAAGAAACTAGCTATACTTTAATTTTACAAAATGGTCAAGGGACTTGCCTGTTGGCACAGTGGTGAAGAATCCACCTGCCAATGCAGGGGACACAGGTTCGAGCCCTGGTCCGGGAAGACAAATGAACAAGCATTTGATGCCTTACATTTCTCACCTGTAAAATGGGCATGATAATAAAACAGTCATAGTGTACATCCAATGGCATTTCTATAAGTTCTTTGTCTGCTTTGTCCTTTGCTTCTCCCTCAATGTCAGGTTCTTAGATTATGCTCCTCCCATCCCTGTGCCTGTCTCTAACGTGGTCTATATCAAATTCTTGCTGGCTTGCTATTTAATATTTTTGACTGTTAGAAAATAATTCTAATATTATGATAATGATAATAATACCTAACAATTACTAGACAATGTGCCAAAGACTGTGATAAGCATGTTACAGATGTTACCTCATTTAATCCTCATAACCATTTTATGTAGTAGATACTATTATTATTATTATTTATGTGTGTCCTCTAGAAGAGTGATCAGCAAACTTTACCTGTAAAGAGCCAAACAGTAAATATTTTAGGTCTTAAGAATTATCAGTCTCTGCAATTACTCAACTCTTTGCCATTGTAGAGCGCAAGCAGAAAGAAAATAAGAGAATGAATAGTCCAATAAAGCTATTTACAAAAACAGGTCATGGCACAGATTTGGCTTGTGGGCTGTAGAGTGCCTACCCTAGAGCATGGCCACATATGCAAGAGTGGGAACCACATCTCACAACGCCATCATGTCTATAGGTTTACCATAAGAATTGACATGATTTTCTAGAACCTCTTACTGCAACACATGCTCTTCATTTAAATTTAGCAAATATTTATTGAGTACCCAGGGTATGCTAAGCACTACCCCAGGGGCCAAGGACTCAGAAATAAATTAGGTCATATCCTCTTGCCCTCTAGGCTCAAAGACTAGCAATAGGAAGATCAGGTAGACAAACATGGAACTCAGCAAATGCTATGATAGAAATATACAGCCAGTGCCACGAGACACAGACAGGTGACTCCATCAGTTCACAGATACCACCAGCACCAGGCACCTACTATGTTAGACTCAGGGATGGATATACGATACAGCGGAACAGACACAACCCTCACCCTCATGTTTTCCCTTTCCTCAAATGGGAAAACTCTCATTTCAACAAATAATTTAGTAAATATTTACAGTTGTGCAAAATGCTGAGAAGTACCAAGTACAAGGAGAGCACATGAACATGTGGAATCTGGGAACAGGGAATTTGACTGGATTATGAGGTGGGGGGACATGAACTGAAAGGCGAATTAAGGCCAGACCAGAAGAGCTTGAACACCAAGTTAAGGAATTTGGACTTTATTCTGGAGACACCTGGTAGGCATCAAAGATTACTGAACAGGTGAATGACAAGACTAGTCCTTTTGAAAGAAAACCCTGGCAACCATATGCAGAGCGCATTGAAAGTAGAGAGAGCCGAGGCCAGCAGCCCCAGCCTCATCATGGCCTTAGTGGGAAACCATTTAATGAATGCATGAAGGTGGCAGGAGGGAAGACTATTGAATAAACCCCAAATGAGATGCGGATACTCCCTGTACAGGCTTTAAATATTTTTAAATTAATAGCATATTAACTTTCTGTATAATTTTTGATATGGCAGTGGGATGTCAGTTATCTGTAAATTACATCATCATTTGCTAAAATGCACCGGGCTAAACCTGAGTCTTTCAAGTATTTAAACACAATACCTGCTATTTATTTGCCTGTTAATTTTCTTAGAATCTGCTTTCTACATGTATAGTTCAAAAGCAAAATGATCATTATCAGTCAGGGTGATTACAGACTGCAAGGTCGTGGCATTCACATATGTGAGATTTCTCCCATGACCTGCTTATTTGTTGCTCTGGACCAACTACTTTACAAAAAAATATGCCAATCATGTATTCCCCCTGCTCTATAAGAATTCTAAAGGCAGTTTTCTCATTCTGTGGCTTCACCATAGAATGGATCCCTCAAATTCAACCCTAGGAGTTGACATTGGACCCTTCTCTTTCTATATCTAGTTACCAAGTCCAGTTGAGGCTCTGTTCAAACTGTATCTCAGATTTAGTCATTCTTTTCCTTTGTCACTTCCGCCACGCCAAAGGATTAATAAATTTTGTTTGTCAGAAAAAAGAGATGGTGAGAGACAGTGAGAGTGTTGACAAGGGCAGTGGATAAAAGGTCCTGGCCCAAGCAGTGCCAAGGCTGGCATCTTCCTGGTGGCACCAAAGGCTTCATTGCTGGTCTGTAGCAAAGCAGGAATCCCCTTTGGGAGTCAAAATATCTCAAAGGCAGAAAAACAGACACAGGAGCTGTGAATAATGCAAAGTCTTGCAGGGCTGAATCCAGAAAAGAGATGATGCCTGTGAGTGAGGAAGGGGCTACAGTTCCCCTGGGGCTCTCTTCATGCACACATACGTGAACTGGGTATCCGCAGAAACACCCTCCTAACTGGAGGGCAGCTGATCACTTGTGCAGCAGTCATTGGTTTTAATATCTATGTCCTAATTTATTGGACATCTGCAGAACAACCAAAGAAAATATTCAAGTACGGCAATCTGGCTGCTTTCTGAGTTCATCAAATATCTCACACTCCTTTTTCAAATGTTTTCAGTTTTGCAAAACTCAAAATGCATTTTGCCAAACATGTTCTCTGTTAATGTTTATTTAGAAGGGAATTTAATCCGTATGCTGCTGATGCATTTACACTTAACTCATCAAAATGTTTTACTAGAGTCATTTGATGTCCAAGAAACCTTTTGAGTCTTTTTTATAAGCCTCTTCAAGCCCATTTTGCTTCGAAACAGGAAGTCGCCTGTTACTAACCATAAACGAATGCAATCCCCAGAGGATTTGGTTTCATTTAAGACACCGAGAGACCACAAGTTCTCAGCCTACCCTGAACTCCACAGAAAAGATTTTCTCCTGAATCTACTGAGAATGGGCCATGCACAGATGAGGTGCTGTTATTATTTTCCAAAACAAAGTCCTTTATGAAGAGGCATCTTTCATACAACTCCTGGGAAAGACAGTTACCAAAGCAGAGTGCTAAATCATTGGCTTTGCAGGCTGCACCTGGTCAATGTAACTGTCTCCCACGATCCACTTACAATTCAGAGCTCGTTTGCTAGTATTAATAGAACAAATAAAATGGAATGGGAGATAAAGACACCAGGATAGTGATTTCTTGCTTCAGGAAAACCGTCCTGGGTTACAGACCAATACAATGTTCCCAGCCATGAGCCAGGGAACCAAAGCTGATATAAACACAGCATCCAAGCCACAGAACATGACTTGTTTAAGGCTTAATTCTGTGAAGTAAGGCAGGAAACAAGATTTATCCTTCTGGGAAACTTTTGGCATTTGCCTCGAGCTGGGCCTGATTACTCTCTGCCGTCCTCACCACCCATTACAGCTATCTGAAGGAAATCAATTTTTTTGCCCAAACTAAGGCAAAAGAGAAACATCTCCATCTGAGTCCCACAGAAATCCTTCTGTCTGACGTGGCATTAAACAATGGGGAGCGAGCGGCCCTGTTCTGTGAGGATGGGCCGCTGCTATCTTAGGCCTTTTGGCTGTGAAGGGGAGTGAAACGAGTTGGGCGAAAGCCATTTTACAAACATAGTAAAAATAAATTTACTACATTCAATAATTGAATCTTAAACTTGTCACTATGGCAGACTCTAAATTATTCCAAGAGCCTTCACTGGGACTTGGCAAAAGCCGTGGGTGCTGGAGGTCAGTTTTCATGTATGAAATCCAGCTTAGGTTATAACTGCACAGGGCTACAGAGTAAACGTTCAAAGGATGAATGGGCCATTGAGAAGTAAATCTGACTCCCCAGACACTTAAATAAGTCCTGGAAGGGTTTAAGCCATCAGTTTGGTGGGCTACCAACAGAATTGGGCTATTAATACAAGAGAATTTGAGGTTGGTAATACCAGGCTTTTTTTTTTTTCTCTCTCTCTCTCTCTGTGTGTGTGTGTGTGTGTGTGTGTGTGGTGTGTGTGTGTCTATAAGAGTTTGTTTTTTAACGTGTCTTTATTTTCATGTCGCTTTAGTTGTATTAAGTGCACTCTGATTGGGCAGTGAAAGCTGTGTGACTTGGTCGTTGGCCCAGGCTCTGACTCCTGGGCACAGGACTGGAGTGTTTACACTGGAGGGGAATGTTCAGACTCTGACCCAACCAGGAGACATTTCGGTTAACATCTGGCTTTGCTTACTTGTCCTAAATATTAAATTATTAATGGACTATTAATATTAGACCATTTCATTGGTTCATTTTTTTTCTCCTTAAAATCATATTTAGAGACCACTTCCCTTAGAATAAGGTTTAAAAACTCTCTCCTAGTTTCTTTCGGAATTGGGCATCTGTAAAAATCTTCAGGGGACTCAAGCAAAAGAATTACCAAAGTAACAAAGACCCAAAGCTAACCCATTCTTTCTAAGTTACGTTGGGAAAAATGAATTTCTTCATTACTCAAAGTGAAGTGGTTAAAAAAACTTTTGTATTCAAATACTAGCATTACTGCTGATCGTTCATAAGGCCCTGAGAAGCCACCTGCTCTGGTAGCATATGTACCTGAATATGCTGCCCAGAAATAAATGTTTTACGTTTTTATTCATTTCAGTATCGTGAATTATTTTTTGAATGAGGTCTAGACAGTCACAATTGCCTAATTAATGTAGGTGAGATCACCTGTGCTTCAGAGCGAGACATATATGTATTCACTGATTCAATGCCAGTCTTCTCTTGCCAGAGTAAGTCATGGAAACGTCATGCCTAGTGATAGAAATGGCCTCAACTGGGAGAGACCATTTTACTGAATTTACCCAGTTCATCACCACACACATGCTTATAATATTTAAATGGAACAGTTTCAGAAAGTACATAAGTGCTTTGTATCATGGCATATGTGGTATATATTTCACTACTTGGGTATAAATTCTTAGGAAATGGTCCCCTTAGTTTTGAAGTGCTTTCTGTTTTCCAGAGGAATCCACAGTCTCCCATGGGTTCCACTGGGAATTCAAACTTGAATGGGTCATTTTGTCCCCATATCCGCCGTTCCTCCTGAGTCCTCAGTTTTTTGTTAACGGTACAAAGATACTACGAACTTCCATATTTCCCAATTTGAAAGTGAATAAATCGTCTCTATTGCCTTGGATCCAAATGTTCTTTCAATATTCCAGCCTGGAACAACTCAATATTGGCTGGAACAACTCAGGAGGAATTAATCCCTCACTAGCATTATGAGGTAAGCAACGCATGTGCAGGAGCTTTAACATATATTATGATTGTATGTGTACATATATACATGTATGGAATTCTATACTTTAACAGTTGCTGTGAATTATAAACACACTCATAAAGGCAAACCAAGATCATTATTAACAAAAAAAGTAAAAATAATGACTAAGTTGTATTTATTTAGGGCTTTGTGTTTTTACATGTTTATTTCCAATCAGTTCTCATGAAATACTTATGATTATTCTCCCTTTCTCTTCCCTTCTCCTCCTCCTCCTTTTCTTCCTCTTTCTTCTCATTCTTACTATCTTACAGTTTTGCCAAATAATACTTAGAGGTTAAAATTGCTTAGGTGGTGAAGAGTGAGTTTAGGCCTTGAATCAGGGAGGTCTGATTCACTCAAGCTCTTTTCACCAAAACCCTACCTCTCTGAGGTTTAACCCGTAATGTTTTTGTAGCTATTGTAGGGAAGCCATTCTGGTGGAAATTAACCCCTTCGTATGCATACAAACATGTCGGTCCTGTTTATGAAGAGCTATGAGGAAAAAGAAAGTCAGTATCTGCTTTTACTGTATAAAGACAGATCCTGCAAAAATACTTCATAATACCATACAATCAGGGCAGCTTCTAGGGTGAGGCAAGAAAAGCATGTAGGGCACAAAGTTGAAGGAGGCATGCACTCTTGGGGTGCGACAAGTGCAAGACTCACACCTGAGAGCAAACGCCTCCTTAAAGTTTTTCCCCCGGCACCTCACTTGCTCCCTCCTAGTCCTGGCCCCTGCAGGCAGCAACTGTCATATGCTGGTCACCTTCCTCTAGTTCCACAGAAATTAAAACCAATCAATGAGTGGTTTATTAAATATGTATTATGCGCTATAGGTTGAGGAAAAAGTCAGAACTTTTCCAGTTATATTGCATCAGCTTGTACTGGAAGAAAGTGTTAATCCAACTAGAAAGATAAGACTTACACATGGGAAACAGTCAAATCAGATGTATTGTTGACTCTGTAAAATACCGTGGTCCCGTGTGAGGTCACAGATGTCAGATTCAGGACGGCGGAAAATGGGAGACGTTATCGACCACGCTCTCAAGGATAAGCCCCTGTGCTGTAACTCACATATGGGTGGGTGAGGCAGGACCCTGCTGGGGAGACTATGGGACTCCAAGAAAGGCTGATTGATGTTGGCCGTAGGAAGCCAGTTATGTGTTTGAACAGGGGAACAATGTGCAGAAAGCTCTGTGATGGATTATGCATCCTTTTGCTGGAGTGGGCCAGGGTGATGGATGGATGGTAGGTCCATCCAAAGTAAGAATATTGTTTTAAAGTGGGGGCATACTAGTTTAAAATTTATTTTAAAGTGATTACTACTACAAAGAGGTTTTGATCTGTTACAGGGAAATTGGAGTTGGAAGAAAGGAAATAGTAGAGGTTGAAATGTCCAAATCAGCCATCTTATTTATACTATTTTGTCACGTTCCCACTTCTCCTGAAGTTGGTTCCACAGTGCACTTAGCCGTTGTTGTTGGCTCTGAACTCCTCATTGTCTGACCCACATGTCTGGCTGCTGGATCATGGGCTGCCTAATTCACCGAGCAGTTTCTGTGGGTGACTCTGGTATTCCAGACTAGATCACCAAGCCCTTCAAGGTCAGGGCTCAGAGCTCATTCTGGAATGTTCTATCATCTCTGTAGACTCTAGCAGCAACTGGGTCCATGAAAAACAGTTAATAAGGGTTTCACAGCTGTCTGCTTGGGAGAAAAGACATGGAGAGAAATTGAACTTGATTACCCAATGAGGAAAGGTCTGCGTTTGTTGTACTTTGCAATGTTTGGACTGATCTGAATGAAATTTCCAATGGCTAATTTCATTTCTAATCCTTACATGAGCCAGAAAACTCCACCTGCAAGGGAACCGTTTTTCATTGCCTTTCTTTTGAAAAGGCATTTCCTGTCAACAGGAGCTGTAGTAACAGGCAGGAACTGGTTACTTCTATGACACTGGTGGTTGCTTGGGAAGGAGGCCCAGGACTCAGGCTTCTGCAAAAGTTTTTGGCTTAGGGTCAAACCAGAATGAACAATTCAAGACCCACATGTCTCCTGATAGACAGATATCTGAGCTGGGGGCGCTGAGGCCCAAGACAGTTTACCAAGAAGGTAGAATTATGTAACCCTGTCACTCAGCGGGGCTTCTTTCCAGTTCAAGGTATCCTGGGACTAAACAGTACACATAGCAACAGAACAAACTGAATGTGTACCCTCTTTGCATTGTTAAATGGAGCACACTCCCCGTGTCGATGCATAAATCAACAAAAGCGCAACGGAGCGATGCCTCATTTATTTACCAACGCTGGGGAATGGACTATTTATTATAGATAAATATTCCAAACAACTAAAGCCTGTGACTTTAAGTGCCAAAACTTTAAAAAATGTTAACCAAGTATGATGAAAATCCTCTAAACATTCCCTACTGTCTTAAAGAAAGACTGTACTCAGAATATAGTTTGACCTTAGAAATGTTTGGAGAAAAAAAAAACGGAAGAAGGAATGGACAGATACACCATTAGATCTAATGTTTTAATGCTGATGACTAGTCAGGGAGAAACAAAGGGATTCTAAACTTAAGTTTTCTTTGCATTTTGAGAGGAGTCATTGGTGGACTGAAGGGGTAGTTTGGACACCGCTGGGGAGAAACTGCAGCCTTATTGTGTGTGGAGGGGGCAGCAGCAGGAGAATGCCGGCACTGCTGAATATATACACACATCACCTCACCTGATTCAGATCAGTTAGTTATGTCTCCTAGTAATAAAACAATGTGAAACTGAGGTGTCTTTGAGGAGACTGTGGAAGTCAAGAGAAGTACCAAAATACTAGAAATAGAGCAAGTGAGCTAAATATCGATCGGAAGTAAAATTCTAGAGAAAGACATTTCTGGGCACGTGGATAGGAATGTCATCCTGAAGGTCTCCTTGTCTCTCTGACCTCATGTCTGATATACTTACAAATCCTGTGAGCTTTATGTGCACAATTTATGCACAACTTGACCACTCCCCGCCTCTTCTCTGTTCCTTTCGTAGCCCAAGCCCACTGATGCAGTAGATGAAATCACTGGCTTCAAGTCATCACTTCTCTCTGTGTACACACTGTTGCCACATGGTGTTCTGATGGGCAAAGTCTACTTCCCTGGCCCTTGACTTTGAGCTCCATTGTGTGCCCTCCAAGAAAGAAAGAAAGCATGAGCTTGAAATGCGCCTGTCAGTGGAGCTTTCTTTCTGGCCTTTGCTGCCACATCAAGAAGAGTTTCCTCAGGCTCATTGGTGCACTCTTACCTGAGGTGCAGAACAGCATCATGGAGCAGACCTGAGGGAGATGCCCATCACAGTCAGACCCTGCAGCTTGAACGGGGCCCAGCCCAGCTTGGGCCAGCAAACCCCTAGATGACCCGCAGGTCCTTAAGAACCAACGCTATTGTTTCAAGCCATTGCATTTTTGAATCGTTTATTATACAGCCATAGCTTACTGACTCAAGGGGATTATTATTGCATTATCCCTCAGCATCTCACCGTCTTTGTCCTGCTCTGCTGCAGAGACCCTGGTCGCACTGCTCTTCCTCCAGCGTGCCAGGCTTTAGCAGAGACCATCTCCACCGTAATGCTATAATTCAGTTTTTCTAAACTATTGTTAGTGCAGCCAAATTGGAAAAACATAATTAAAAAGTATGGGATATTAACGTAGAACGAAGATTAAAAAGATCTTAGAAACATAAAGGCAATTTCAGTAACTCCTTAGAAGGGACAAATTCATCCTGTGAAGATTTTTGAGGCAGCTTAATGATCTTTAGAAGCCAAGAGTTCTGAAGCTATGTGGCCTGAGGTTACAACATGGTTCCATCAACTTACTGCTGAGTGATCATGGGCAATTATGTAACTTTTCTTTGCCTCAACTGGATTCTCTGTAAAATGGCCATAAAAATAGCACGTGCTTCACAAAGTTGTTATATGGATTAAATTAATGTGAACAGTAAATGCAAGACCTGGCAGATAGCAGACACTTGAAGAGCTGTAAGTAGAGTTTTGTTTGTCATTATGATGTTGTTACAATTATTCCAGACTTTGTGTATAGACTTTATATAGTCCGCTAGCAGGATTTTTCAAGAAATATTACTGAAAATTTTATAAAATACTTAAATTCTGAAATCACTGACTACATCATAATCATTGACAAAAAGAGTAGATAATCAATCAAACTATAAAAATTTAAATGAAAATGAGTTAAATAGTTTTCCCTAAAGATTAATAATTGTGTACTTAGAACACAGAATTTACAATAAATGTACAACTAGGAAGAATATTTGCCATCAAATATGACAGATAAATAATTAAATTTCTTTATAAAGAACTCATTCAGCTTATCTTAAAATGTAAAAATATAATTCATAGAAGAAAAAATACAAACGACTGAAAAGTATTTTTAATTGTACCAGTTTTATGAACAAGCAAAGACATGTAAATTAACAAATAATCCTATTTCCTTTCTTGCAAATCAAAATTATTGTAATAATAATAACAATAATAATAGTGAATAAGCGGAGAAAGATGAGGGGACTCAGTGTAGACGAGGGTGTGATAAATTAGAGGCACTCATGTCCTGCTTCTACGAATAGATATTGGAGCAATACTAAATTTTTAACAACGTATAATTTTTATATGTTTATTATTTTATATAATTTTTAAACAATTATTTTAAAATGTCCACTCTACTAATTTTACTTCTGAGACTCAGGGAAGAATCAGAAATGTAGATGACAAGGAATGTACAAAAGTAGAAAAGAAAGCATTATTTACAGACATGAAAAGAATATGAATGAGGGATATTGTTAAATAAACTGTGGTTTATTTATATAAATGGCTATTATGCAGCCTTTCAAATGGAAATACGTTTGTCATATTTTGTTGTAACAATAAGGTGCCATATCATTTAGACAGTACTGTTTTAAGCATATAAATATTATAGAAAAAAACAACTAAATGTGTTAACCTTAACACCTCTTTTGCTGTTACATATATTTAAAATATCTGTTTCTGGAATTTTCTGGCAGTTCAGTGATTAGGACTCCACACTTCCACTTCAGGGGGCACGAGTTCATTGCCTGGTTGGGGAACTAAGATCCCTGCATGCCGCGCCGCGTGGCCAAAATAATAAATTAAAAATTCTGTTTCTTTATGTATTTTTAAATTTTTAACTGTGACCAAAACACCCATGTAACATGAAATTCATCAGCTTAAGCATTTTTACATTAACAGGTCAAAAATGTTAAGTATATTTACATTGTTGTGTAACAGATCACCAGAACGAATTCATTTTTCAAAACTGAAACGCTATACCCATTTAACAACTCCTCACTTCCCCCTCCTCCCAGCCTCTGATAACCAGCATTCTACTTTCTGTTTGACTATTTTAGATACCTCATTTAAGTGGAATCATACAGTATTTGTCTTTTTGTGACTGACTTATTTCACTTATATAATGTCCTCAAGGTCCATCCATGTTGAGTATGTGGCAGGATTTCCTTCGTTTATAAGGTTGAATATTTATTATTGCATTGTACATATAGACCACGTTTTATTTGTCCATCCATCAAGGGACATTTGGGTTGCTTCCGCTTATTGGCCACTGTGAGTAATGCTTTCATGAACATGGGTGTTCAAGTATCTCTTCAAGACTCTGCTTTCAATTCTTTTGGATATATACACCCAGAAGTGGGATTGATGGATCACATGGTAGTTCTATTTTGAATTTTTTTAAGGAATCACGATACTGCTTTCCGTACCAGTTGTACCATTTCACAGCCCCACCAACAATGAACGAGGGTTCACATTTCTCCACATCTTTGCCAACACTTGTTCTTTTCTTTTCTCTCATCCTAACAAACAGATGTGAGACGGTATCTCATTGTGGTCTTGATTTGCATTTCTCTAACAACTTTTGATGTTAAGTATCTTTTCATACACTTGTTGGCTCTTTATGTATTTTTGAACATGTCGAAGTGTTTATCATTAACACGTATTACTTTTGTATCAAACAAACAAAACACTGTGAACTTCGCCTCCAGTTTTGTGACGTTAGCAAGAGCAAAAGAGCTTTCTTTTTCTAGGTCCCCAAATCCCCACTTGTGACATAAGGAGACTAGACTAGCTAATCCCACATATGACTTCTTTTGTTGTTGTTGTTGTTGTCGCACGCAGGCCTCTCACTGTTGGGGCCTCTCCCGTTGCGGAGCACAGGCTCCGCACGCGCAGGCTCAGCGGCCACGGCTCACGGGCCCAGCCGCTCCGCGGCATGTGGGATCTTCCCGGACCGGGGCACGAACCCGTGCCCCCTGCATCGGCAGGCGGACTCTCAACCACTGCGCCACCAGGGAAGCCCGTGACTTCTTCTTAATAAAGGAAATAATCTTTCCTCATTTTCTTCAGTGTTGTGAAAGTAGTTAGTTACATTTATAAATCTCCTAAATTTTGAAATGATTCTGAGAACAGGTGACTGGGTAAACTGATGATTTGGTCGTAGTTTTTTCAGAATTTCTTCTTCATTTAACATTTTCAGGGCTCCAGCTCTGTAGAAAGCATTAGACCAGGGGCCAAGAATACAGAGGTAATGCAGTCTGGACCCTGCCTTGTTAAGTTACAAGTCTATTTGGAGAGGCAAGCTTATAAGTAAATAATTACAATGCAACTTGAAGCTGATATAATACATGTAAAAATAAGGTTCATTGGTGTTTTACAAAGACGCAGACATCTGCTTCTAAGATGCTAAAAACGTGAAGACTCATCTAATAGTGGGAAAAAACTCGTAATAGTTGTCCCCCAGACCTTGGTGTTTACAAAATCCATGGCATTCAATTTAGTGAAAAGAAATGTAATATTTACCCAGCAAAGACAAAGCAGAATTTCCATGAGTATTTAACCATTACATTTTTTTTAAACTAACAAATGGCTAAAATGTTTTCCATTCAATCAAATGGTATTTTAGAAATTGTGGTCTACACAAAGGATGTCTCTTGCTGGGCAGAGTAATATAATACATTCTGTGTGGAGTAGGAAACTTTAATGATATATGCAGTTTTGTTATTAAAACTGAGTTATATATTTTGCTCTGCTCTGGAAAATTGTGACCCAGTATAACATATCTTCACATTGTTTATAACTTGAGGAAAATCAACATTTTGGGTTCCCGGTTCACACAGTAGGAATTACATTTGTTTTGGCCAAATATAATTTATATAACTGCAAGGAACAATAAAACATGAACTCCACGGTGTTTTCTTACCTAAAAATAATATAGACCTTGTAAAATTGAAGAGATTATTATTATAAAGGAAAAGACAGTAACTTAAAAGGCTGAAGCTCATTTTACAACACTCTTTAATGCCTGTGCAAATAGGCAGACACCTGTGTCCTCATTTTCCTTGACCCTAGCCACAGGACTGAGATTCCACATAGTAATAAACAGCCTTGCAAATAAAACTTTGAAATATAATTTGCTTGAACAAGCCCAGTTCTTCTATGTTGAAAAGTCATTTTCAAAGTGACTTCTTAAAATGACTCTTTATTCCCATGCCTACAAAGATCTTCTTTTGTACGTGATGAAACATCTGGTCCATCTTGTTAATAAGGCCTCAGGTAGTAAAGGGACTATTCTGAATTTAGAGTTGGGAATTGAATGAATGAATGAAAGAATGATTAATCAATCGTCCAATCAATAATTAGGCATTTATCTTTAAGGTCAACTAGCCTATGCAAAGTTGACCCTCCTACTTCAGTATCATAATATAAAATGTGATCCTAGTCTCAAAACTGTGGGCGTGATAAGGAAGAGCGAAACTTCCTTTGAGGGGATATTATGTGCAAGAGTCACAGTGAACACGTATTGTAAAACTGCTGAATACAAAATGGATCAGACAACTAGAAAAAGTACTGACATTTTGTTGGCAAGTACTGTGTTCAAGGAACTGGTCAGTGGTATCTTATTTAATATGTAAAGTCTAGACAATTCCATGAAGTTGGCAGAATTATCTTACAATGTGAAGAAACTAGGGCCATAAATTTTAAACGACATCTTCCAAATCACATAGCCAAGTATGTGGTAGAGTTGACCCTGGACCACAAGTCTTCTGATTCTACATACTGCACTCTTGCCACTACACCACTTGAGAATCTGCTGAGTGAAGACTACAGGCTAGTACAGTCACAGCATAATCAGATGGCAGGTGGGCCTAGCATTCCTACTAGATGACACCTATCTATTCATGCAATTCTTACCTTTCCTCAGGCTCAAAACTTTTTCACTTACTTACAGAAGCAGATTTTTCTGCTCTGTGATTTATTTAGATTTCAAATTCTTCAGATTCCCAGTGTAATTTTTGACTTGGTCTTTTAAGTCTTAATGTCTATTTTAAACTGGGATTTGAATTATATTTAATAGTATTAGGGTTTCTAACTGCATTGATTTTCTTCTGAAGCAATCCATTCTTAATACTTATTTAGACAGAGAATCCTAAGGAATTGTAAATGGTGCAGACTTGTTTCTCAGGAGCCAACATGAGAGTCCATTTTCCTTTAAAAAAAAAAAAAAAGTTTGCAGCCTCTCCAGGCATTGAATCATCTGGCTTGGGGCCAGGCACTAGAGGGTGCTTTAGAAATATTATTTGATGATGAACTCGGATGTTGTCCACTTGCTTTTCAGAAATCATTCCTGTAAATCACGGCTTTGAAAACTTGTCAGCATTTTGCTCTTTCTTTTGTGGATTCCTTCAAAGGGAGAAGGAATGCCTGAAAAGTAAACATTAAACAGCCATAACTGCATCCCAAGGAGTGCGGAATAAAAAAAATTATAGATACTTATAGATATATAAATATTTCTGTGAGATAAAAAGAGAACCCTGTGGATAACTCACAAAGAGCCTACTGGAACTTTATCAGTCGACTGGGCTTTGTCAGCGTAAAGCAGGTTTGTGAGGGGGGCCAGGGCAACATGTGTTTCTCCCTATTCCATACCCTTCTTTACTGGAAGCTTGCTGTAAGCATAACACCTCACATTTGTATGAGACTTCTTTTTTTTTGTCACACTTTTACATATATTATCTCTCAAGTGATATTCACAAAACCTGTATAGTGAGCATGACTATTCCTATTCTCTAGATGAAAAAAAAAAAAAAACTGAGGTTTAATGAGGATAACTATTTCACTCAGATCTATAAGGTTAAGTGGCAGAATCAGATTTTAATTATAAGACTTTTTCCCAGTCTATAGGGCAGCAAAACCCGTTCTTCTTTTTTTATACAGTTAACATAACCATATTTCTTCCCTTCTTCCTTCAGACTTTGTCACCATATGTATCTTGCCTTGTTAACGTCTTCAAATTTTTAATAAAAATAAAATCCATAAACACCAAAAACCAGAGGGCATGAAATATAAAATAAGGACACACACACCTCCTTTGCTGTTGGAAAAAGAAAAAGCATAACCTGGTAGGGGAGCTAAAAATGTCCTGTAGAGACGATGGTATGAAGCGCCATGAAGCAGAGCCATGAGTAAGGTATGGTGTGTGGAAGAACCTTTCCAATTAGGAAGAAATCTAATTGGAAAGATAAGGAAGGGTTTCTTAGGAGAACCAGTGCCTTTCTTTAGGAGAACAATGCCTTTCTTTAGGTCTTGAAAGACAGCAAGATTCCAAAAGAGCACCCTAAGCTTTGGAAATAAATAGTAAAGACAAAGTTGGCAAAGCTCAGGGCATTTGCAGAAAACAATATTCAGTTTATTGGAGGATCGCTTCCTGAGAAGAGGCTGGCAAACAAGCTTTTCACCAGGTCTAGAGCAGCTCTGTCCGAGACCAGGGAAATGTTTTCTTTACTTTTTTTTTCTTTAAAGTCTTAATTGAATTTGTAACAATACTGCTTCTGTTTTATGTTTTGTCTTTTTGGCTGTAAGGCATGGGGGATCTCAGCTCCCCGACCAGGGACCAGGGATTGAATGCGCACCTCCTGAATTAGAAGGTGAAGTCTTAACCACTGGACCTCCAAGGAAGTCCCAGGGAAATGTTTCCTAATAGGCATTGTCCGAAGCAGTAGCCATGGGCCACATGTGGCTACTGAGCGCTCGAAAAGTGGTTGGTGTGACTAAGAAACTGAAAACTTTGTTTAATTTACTTTTATTTTTAATGTAAAATCACATGTGACTAGAGCCCACCATTTTAGACAGAGCGATTCTAGGGGCCTTGGATGATAGACTGAGGCAATCACAGAATCCTACGGTTACCCGGGGCGGGGGGCGGGGGGGGAGGAACAGATACTTGCTGACTGAGGAGAGAAGTGAACTGAGAGACTTGGGAGAGGCTGAGATAAGAAAAATAAGGGCTGGAAGAATGGAAAGTTGGGATAAAAAGAGACATCCGGTTATAATCGCTGAATCTGTGAACCACGGGATTCAAAATGCAACTGCTTGCACTCATTGGTGTAAGAAAAGTTTGTTCTTCACCAAATTTATGAACTCCTCCAATGTCAGAATGATGTCCATTCTTTCATCTCTCAATATCTAGTAGCCAGCCCCATGTCTTCCACAAAATATGTTGTGCATATGACTATTCTGACAAATTCAACCACAGTTGTGCATTTATATGTTTGTTACAGTTAAATTAAAATGTCCATTATCTAAACCGGATGGAACTAATGAGTGGAGATAGTTAATTTTCAGTCATTTAAACACAACATATATAACCAGGTAAGTCTTAAAAAATGTATTGGCTTGTGTGTGTGTGTGTGTGTGTTAGTCTGTTTCACCCAAATCTTTCTCTGTCTCTAAAGTACTTGGAATTTAAAAACTCCAATATGGTTTATCAGACACATTATCTGTATTCTTTTAAACCCAGAAGAAATAATATTCTTGTTTCAGCTTTATTAGATTCTTAAATTATGGATAAGGTATTCCGTAAAACTTGCTAGTGCCCACTCCTCATTCTAAGGCTGAAAGGATTATTAAAACCAAAACAGAAAATTGGGTTCCCCCAGACTGTAAGGAATTGATCTCCCAAGATTTAAGATCATGGTATCAAAAGCACAAGTAAACACTGGTACTGAACTCAGTAAATGGTTTTCCTGCAATACTTTGCAGAAAAGAATAAAACCACAGCAGCAACAGCAGTGCAACACCTTACCCCCATTCCCACAAGCTGAGCCGCTAATTAATTTTTTTTACCTGCAAATGGACTCATCATTTGGATACCTTCTCAAATAAGTCTTAAAACACTTTTGTACTGGTGAATACTCATGTGCGGATGTCTTGGGGATGAATGGGCACCAAATAGCCTTCCATGAACTGTGTTACAGGCCAACGTTTACCAGATGACCTGGCCTCTCTTCTACCTAAGGATATGAGAAAAATATGCAGGATTTAGGAAAGAAGGATTGGGACGTCAGTTGTTTTTCCTTAACACTTATTCAAATTGTACCCTGGCTAACCACACCTAGTACAGATGGAGTGGGTTTATCCAGCTCTCCAAGCAAAAGCTATCTGTGTTCTAACTAACTCCCTAAAAGTCTTACTTTGGAGATATTTTTTGCAACTCATCAATAACCTCTGTGGCTCTTGCCACAATCATCCCCTCTCCCCGTTTTTTAGACCTGAAGGGAAGGTGAAGGTAAGCTCAACAGCCACTGAGTATCTTGGAGATGGAACTCCAGAGAGTTGTACTCCTGTGTCTTCTTTGCTCACAACAGCGAGAATCTTCAAATTTCTAGAGATACTGTTTCCTAGCATCTTAATCTCATCCAAATGGTATAACATTTCTTTGAAATAATGGCAGCAGGACTTTGAAGGGGTTTTAGTTCTGAATCCTCAGTTATGATTTTATCGTTTGAGGGAGTTTCCTTACCAAAAAAAAGAGAAAGAAAGAAAAGCCATGATGTGGAATTGTTACCTTTTTCTATGTATTACCTGAATTCAGGCAACTGACTACATAAACCTAAGGAAAACAGTGACGTTATCAATAGCAATGTTAGTCAGTGCTGAAATTGTTCCTCCAGTCACAGAATCCTGAGATCTTAAAACTGAAATTGACTGTAAAGAAGCCACTTCAAATCATTCTTACAAATGACTGTACTATTGCAAGTATTAAATGCCTGGGAGCAGAAATGGGAAGAATGCTCGTTCATGTTCTGCTCTTCTTTTTTTCTTTCTTTCCAAATGTCCAAGTAGCCAAGTCTCTGGTATGTATCAGAGGAACAGGCAATTTTCAGAGTGAAGTCAACTGAAAAGTATGTAGATGGCAGTGTAAATGTTAGGAGAGTTTGGAGGAAAGTATGCCAACTATGTGCTGTTTTTTGCTACAGTAAGTATAGAACCATCTCTTCAATGCCATTGGCAAGATCCTTGCCAAGTGGAATACCCTATTTATAACCCTATCAAGAAGAGGAAACAGTGCCAGGAACAAGATAAAACTATTAGCTGTATTAACAAAAATACTTAAAAGCATGTTTGTATTTGAAAATAAATGTTAGTGGTTAAGCAAAAAAATATAAGTAGTTGTATATCTGGGTGTTGAAACCTGTTGCAAGACCATTAATTAGTCATCATCTTATCTTCACTGCCATATCACTGCCAACTTGCCTGTTTGAAGTCATAAATGGAGCTCATAAATGGACTCTTTGGGAGATATGGGCAAATAAACAATTCCCCCTATTCGGTAAATAGTTAAGAAATCTCCCTGGGCTCACATGTTTTTTTTCCTCTTGTTGGCACTGTTGATTCAGTGCCCATCTGGGACGTCCTCCCAATCTGACTTGAAGCTGCCAATCTTTCCAGTGCCAAGTATGTAGGCTGCAATCCCAGAAGTGGGAAAAATAGACCAAGTCCAAGGGCGTGCCATCGAGTGTGCAGACTCTGGTCACAAGGGTGTCACACTGGGAGGGGCCTGGCAACTAGCCTGCGCCTGCCAGCATCAAGACACGGGCCAGGAGCTGCCACCCCATGTCCTTTCCTCCCACCCATTACCCTGGGGAGCAGCACGTTGAAAAAGCAAGTGGCTGAGGGAATGGCTGGACTGGTGCCAGGGTCAGCTTCTTCGGCCTTCCTGTTGTATCAGTGAAACTTGGTATATGCCATACTGTCCTCCCCTGTAAGGACTGGGCAAGCATCAAGATACAGTTTCCTTTTCCTTCCTTGGTTTTGTCACTTTCTCTTCTCCACCTACTTCATCTAACCTGGTAGAGTGCAAAGACCACAGGGTATGGGATCAGACAAAATCAGGGTTACATCTAGCTCTTTTACTAGCTCTGTGTCTCTGAAGGTAAAACAAACAAAACATTTAACTTATCTAAGCCTCAACTTACTTTCCACTCATGGTGCCTACCTTGCTGGTTCGCTGTGAGGTTTAGCAGAGGTGATGTAAGGGCCTAGCACCGGTTCTAGAACATGATAGGCAATAAATATTAACTTGCCATAGCTAGAGGCACTACATTAGACTATGGCTATGCCAATTGATTAATGATTTATTCATCTTGTTATTTACTAATCGAATTCATTTATCATTATATTAGATAGTGATATAGAATACTACCCTGTGTCTACTTATTCAAGTTATATGATAATTTTATAAACAATTATATATACTTATTTAAGATATAATTGCCGGACTTCCCTGGTGGCGCAGCAGTTAAGTATCCGCCTGCCAATACAGGGGACACGGGTTCGAGCCCTGGTCCGGGAAGATCCCACATGCCGCAGGGAAACTAAGCCTGTGCACCACAACTACTGAGCCTGCGCTCTAGAGCCCATGCTCCGCAGAAAGAGAAGCCACTGAAATGAGAAGCCCTCACACCGCAACGAAGAGCAGCCAGCCCCCGCTCGCTGCAACTAGAGGAAGCCTGCGCAGAGAGACAAGGACCCAACGCAGCCAAAAAAAAAAAAAAAAAGGTATAATTGCCACACTTATGTATTATTATATTTTATATTATATATTGTAATATATAATACATTATATATTATGTATTATATGAGTCTGTATCATGTATATGCCCTATATCATTACATGACATATAAATATATATATTTATATAAACATTACATATATCACACATATTGTGTATTATTTTATGTTTTATAGATCATTACATATTATTATATTATGGTCATATTATATGAGTCTGTATCATTTATATGCCCTGTATCATGTTTTATATATCATATTTATACATATTATTTATGTTTATATAAATTGTATATATTTATATGTAATTTTATCATTTCATTAAATAAGTAATATAAGAATGATACAATAATTATATGATTAGTACATTATACATAGTATAATGTGTATTATGTTGCAATGTAGATAATTTGATTATATGATTATTAACATTTAAAAAACAGATTTTAATATTCTATTTATATATGCTATTACATAAGCATAAATGTAAACATACATACACGAATGTAATTATTTAATAATCTCTAGTGTACCTGGGCCACAGCTCTCATGGTTAAGAATTGCCACAAGGAGAGGTAGTAAAATACCAGGAAAAGACCATGTGTCTCAGACTAAAAAAAGCTTAAATCCAGTCCGTACCAGGTGTGGGAATCTGGGCACGCCAAGTAACCTCCCCGAGTCCCTGTTTCCTTACTCGATTAGAAAGAAGGGGGCGGGAAACTTGCAGACTTAAATCGAAATAATATATGAACAGTGAACAACACAACTACCAGCACATAAGTAATCAATAAATGAAGGATATCATTATTCATATTATTGTTCAAGGTAATTATTATTAAAAGCTAATTATCATTGTTTTCAATGTAAGTCTTAGAAATACACTCAAGAAGCAGCCCTTTACCTATGGGGACTTCTCCCTGCAGAGCTGGCTACTGCGATGTCTGTTTTGCTTGGGCCTCATTTGGAGAGCAGGGCCACTTATCCTCACTTTCTAGTCGTTGGAGAATATTCAAACTGATATCCCTTGTGGGATAAGATCTTGGGGACAAATATTTCTTCTATTTCAAGGTTTCTTAAATTTCACATGTGATTTAAAAAGCAAATAAGCCCCTTAATTGCTTCGTTAAGCTAGTCAACACTAATTAAGAAAAGTCAAGAGGAAAAATATTAGAAACTGCTGTGCTTGATTTTTAGCCTTCTCTCTTTCTTCCAGAATATGTCTTGCTCTGCTGAGGAAGGGGAGTTGATGATTTTCTGTGATAGGACCCACTCTGACCTCCTCAGTTCTGAGTTTGAAATTAAGCTCTAGTCTTTTGGGCTTCAGCTCTGTTTATTACTGGTGAAACATGATTTCCCAACCCCATGAGAAAAATGCCTAAAATGCCTTGTAAAGTAGCGCAGGGGGTAATCCGAACTATTTTGTTGAGTTAGACTCTTCAACAAGCTTGAAACGATCATCAGTTTCTTCTCCTTCGGCACAGTCCAGGAGCTTAAGAACAGGGGCGCAGGGGTCACAGGAGGGGGCTTAGGCTTAGAGTGGGAGATGCTCTGCACGTGAATATGTGAGTGTGTGCACATGTGTCGTCACACATGTGTGCATTCGCAAGCACAGTGCACCTTTGTGCACGTATGTGGTGGGGATGGGCGGGGGGGGCGGAAGGAGATTTACTTGTCTGCAAGACAAGTAGAACCTGAATTCAGCCTTTTGCTCTTGTTCAAACTTTGGGAGAGTTATTCCTCGTAGCTCTGCTGAAGTTTATGAGAAAAGTAAGTTTTTGTTGTAGATTTTCCTAGAGCTAACTAGGCCATCTCCCTGGTTACATCAGCTCCCTTGGAATCTCTCAGATCCGGAGAGGATGATAAAGTAAATCCAGCAACCTGCCTTAACTCTCCTTTATGGTAGTGAATAGCTTCTATGTATTGAGCACTTCCTGTGTACCAGACTCGGTTTAGGTATGTTATAACCATGGCCATAATTCTCTCAGTAACTCCTTGAGGTACATTTGTTATTCCCATTTAATTGATGAAGCTACCAGGGGTAAGAGAAATAAAGAAAAGGGCTCATGGCCTCAGAGTTGGTAGGTGGCTGAGCAGGAATTAGAACCCCAAGCCGCCTACTGCAAAACCAATGTGATTTACTCCTTACCCGGTCATTCAAAAGGCTCTATTATCGTGATCCTCTGAGTTAAACCAGCAATTCTTCTGGTCCCAAATGAGAAGAATCAGAGTCCCTTCTTGCTCCGAAAATGCTACTTAGAACAGTGCCTCAGCTCAGTGTATGAACAACCCCTGCAGCTCCAAAGCTGGCTTTCCCCAAAGCCTTCAGGACCTTGGTACGTGTGGAACCCTTCAGAGGAATTTGGGCTGCTTATGGGAATCTTCTAGAAGACAGAAAGTGTGAAGGACTCAGGGATTAGAAACAGAAAGAATTGTGCCCACCTTCTCACTTGTATGAAGGAGATCAGGCCTGAATTATTTAGGGTTGTAGGTGATTTCCCCTAGATGCATCAGCTCTCATGGACAGCCTCTCTCACTGGACTGTGAATGAATGGGAAGGATAAGAACCTCACCTTGATCATAACAAACTCAACAAGAAACCCAAAACTGTAAGACTCAATCAGCTATTTTTCAGGCATTGAAAGCATTCTAAGGACACTGTTGCACGGGCCCACTGGAGGAACAAAAGCAGGGTGTGTCTTGAGTGAAGATATAATGTGGAGGCCCTCAGTGGATGTGGTCCGGAGTCCAGTTCATAGGTTTCAAAGGGGTTCCATTAACTTCGTACTGACTAGTTCAGTGATATTAAGAGTATGCATTTTGCTTGGCAAGGCATGGCAGCTGGCCTCTGCCTGTGACTGGCACAATTCTGGGGGTTGAAAGGCCTACCATTCGATAGATCTACTGCAGTTTCCTTGGGGCCCGGGACTTGTAGGCAAGGATAGATTCCAGGTTCCATGCATGGTGGGTCTGAGCCAGCTGACAGTTCCCTTGCCTTGGACTGAGAAGGACAAAGTCTGTGGGGTGTGGGGGGTTTGTGGGGGGGGCAGGAAGGGCATAGCCTGTAGCTCTGATGCTTCAGACACGTGGACATTCTCTTTAGAAAACAAATTACCTCTGGCCAGGGACTGTACGTAGATAAACTAAGGCACAAAGTGTGCACAATTCAAAAGACTACATTTGTGCAAATACGGACTTTAATTAAAACAAGCATCTAAAACGGACAAACCAACCTTACATTTTTCCTTTCATTTCTCAGTGTTCTGAAGATCCACAGCAACTGATTATAAGCCTAAAAAATTTTATCAGGTAGTTATCAAATAATTCCCATAAAGAATATGAGTTAGCATCAGAAGATTCTTTCTCAAGAAGATCTTTAATGAGAGTAAAATGAGGTCTTAATAATAACAAACAGTTTCTGGTGTTTCTGTGTGGCCACTATTGCTATAACCCTTTGCAAATCAAGGGCCAGAAATCAAGTTCAAGCAGGAAGAATGTGTGATGAATTCTGCGGGGGAAAGGAGCCTGCAACATGAGTGGACCTAAGAAAATAGGTGTGAGAGGCTATCCGAGAGCCTTGGTCGTCATCCAGAAGGTGATCTCTGCTACAGCATCTATCAGTCAGGCAAAGAATCCAGGCTCTGTAAACGTAACACAGGATATACCCAGATAAATGGGCTGAATTCCTCACAGAGCTGTGATCCTGTGGGTGCCCTGGACACTGAACAGAGTAGGGGTTCATGACTAAGAAATATATAAGGGTAGATCTCTGTCCTCTGAACAAGACCGGGGGAGTAGAGATATCAGCAGGGTCCCCTGGGGAGCACCAAGCCTCAGCCCTCTTTGTGGCCTAAGTGATTAGAAGCTGATGAGTGTCTGGCCATCAAACCCAGTCAATGCATCTCAACAAGGATGTGTGATATTCTAAGCTCCACTGGCCGGAAGACAGAAGTGGTTCAAGGCTCCTGATAACCTTTGTCATGAGCAGGACTGCTTTGGGTCCTGGGTACTCTTAGGGCCCCTACAGGTTCAGAGGATTGAGCCCTAATGACCTGAAGAGGGGAGCCAACTAGAGGGTGAAAGACTTCCTACACCAGCGCCCTGGAAAGCCAGCAATCCCAGATCCTTTCATTGGAGGCTCTCCCGAAAGGAGAATGACCCCATTCTGCAAGCAGAAGGTGAGCATCACACGGGCCTGTGAAGAAGCTAGAGTGAAAAAGAACCAACGTAAGGACATGGGCCAGTGGAGTGAGAGGGTCAAATCTCAGCTCTAATGCACTCGTGGGCAGGCAAGACTGATGGGCCCCTCGTCAGAAAGGGTCTAGACCAGCCATGGATTTTGACCTTCCAAGTCCACAAAGGCGTCCACACACTACAGCGAAGCATGTCCCTGCAGGTGCCCCCTCAGAAGACGCCTCCCTTCCCACACGAAGTCCTGGGAAAGCCACGGTGCTTCTCTTCTTGTGTTTCAGTCTGCTCCATCTTCACTCTCCCCACTGACTCAACTCCGTGGCCGTTCCTCCACACTCCAGGCCTTTACCCAGAACCTTCTCTTTGCCTGAAATGCCCTCTTTCCTCTGTAGTCATTCTACTCCTCTTGGGGCTTTGAACTAAAGCCCACCTTCCTCCCTATCAGCCTTACTTTAGTTTACATTGACTTTTGCTGGCGCTAATATCTGAATTATGTATTAAGTCATCATTATTTAGTAGGTTTTCCTAGAAAGCCCATGGAAAAAGGTCAGATTCACATTAAACGATAAATTAAAGCATAGGAAGAGCCCCTACAGACCACCTAGCCCCACCATTTCCCCGTTCAGGTGAGCAGGCAGCGGTCCAGAAGGGAAAAGTGACTTTCTCAAGGTCACAGGAGAATCAACAGCAGGGGAAAGAAAAACTCCTGTCCCCTGACTCTCAACCCAGGACGTCTTCCATGACTTTCTCTTGCCTCAGCAATTCAACTGGAGAGCCAGACTCAGCACATTTATAATTTATATTTCACGTTTTCAGAGAATGTATAAGGGATGGGTCAGAGCTCTCTCCTGATGTTCCAGTAGCTATGAGTTTTGAGAAGGTCCCTGCTTTTGCAGCTCTGGCTGAATCATGAGGTTCTTGAATAAGCAGGAAGAAGCCAGGCCTGGGTGAGGCCACCTCTAAGGTACTGCACCGCTCCCAGGAGGGAAGAAGAGGAGATCCATTATGCTAGGCTTGAGATTTCCCCCTGTGTTCCCTTTACGGCCTCCTCCTCCACCTCCCGTCAAGTTCTGGGATATGAATGTGCTCAGGGGTAGGGAAGGCTGTAATCCCCAGGGCCTTGCACTATAAACTTCATTTCCTCCCTTTATTGCAGTTAACTGCCCATGAACTCTATTAATATTTTGCAAATTGAGATCCCTAAAACACATGTTAGAGTTAATTTTAACTTCATGCTAACTAGGAGGTGGTCAAATTTTCACAACAAATTCCAAGGATATTTTGATATGCCTTGGAAAAAAGCATTTAAAGGTGGCTATGGGGTGTTTGTTTGTTTGTTTTTTTCTGAATGCACACATTTCCTTGCAACTCCTGTTTTTAAGGAGCAGGCAGGAGGAAACTGTTTTAGACGAGGCGGAGCCAAAATACTAATAAGTGCCTCAACTGTGATGCAAGAGTGGCAGAAGGAAGCATCCGCCAGGCTCAGAGAGGCAGAGAATCCCCTTTTTCTGAACCTGCCATAGTAGGTCTTATTCCCCCTTAGTCAACAAATGCGTGCTTGCTTTTGCACATGGGATCATTTTTCCTTAGAAACACTTTACCATTCCATAAACACAACTCGTAAGGTCAATGCTTTGGGTTTTATAAGCTTAGTGGGAAAAACAGATTTTTCTCATCTCCAATTAGGCCAAATGCTTTTTCATGGAATAGCATCACAAGTATAACTTCTAAAACCCATCAGTCAGAATGAAGAAATGCTTCCTTCCTCCCTTCCTTCCTTCCTTCCTTCCTTCCTTTCTTCCTTCCCTCCTTCCTTCCCTTATTTCCTGCTTTCCGCTTGACAAGTATTTTCTGAGTACCTACATGTGCCAGGAATTGCTCTAGCCTTTGCAGATACGGTGGTAAATATATCCCTGGAAAACACTAACCACATGATTCCAAATTTAATCATTTAATTACCCTACTAAGTATGCAGCCATTGAGGTGGATACTCTTCCCCAAGATCATCAATCTATTCAAGGTATTCATCTCAACAGAAAGATTTGAGAAAATGTTCAGCTACAGAAAAAAAATTTTAAAAACACCCCTTCTATTAATCAGTGGGTCAAATCACTTTTCTTAAAGGGTTTTTGTTTCCCCAAATGATTCCCCGTTTTCTCTCAACCGTGATCTTGCGTTGAGGTTCACCTAAATCTTGGTTACTATAAACGAAGAGATGGTGTGGTGTAGTGACAGCATTTTTCCCCACAACTGATTCTGAGACAGATGAGGGGAGCAGGGCTATTCCGGAGAAGAATGTCCAGCTTCCTCTGCCTCCTGCCCTTAGAGTAGCCAAGGTCACCCCTGGGCCATCAGGGGAGAGACCCTTCTTGTCCGTATGTAGCCCACTGAGCTCACTGTCCACCCTCTCCTCCTCTCACTCCTACCTTCCCCCAATGTCTGATTCCAGTACAGCAGGTAGCATCCTTAACATGTACGTGCCATCTTCCCTTCATACCTTCAATAAGTATTTAGTCATTCAGGGAGAAGGGCATCTCCAGAGGCAAAAGGAAATATTATTTGTGAAGGACCAGTGGCCAGTGAGATAATTAATAAACAGGACAAAACTGTAGTTACATTTGACCGAGCACCGGTGAACATGCCACAGATTTTATTCATCAAATTTCATTTTGCCAAGATGAAAGCGTGGGAGGTATTCTGGTAAACTTTTTGGTGTCAGAACCCCTTTACACTCTTAGAACTATAGAGAAACTCAGAACTTTATGTACAGATTATATCTTTCAATATTTAGCATATCAGAGCCTAAACTAAGGACAATTTTTAAATATTTATTAGTTCATTTAAAAATAACAGGAATGAACTCATTACATTTTGATATAAATAACAATTTTATGAAAGTAACTGTAACTTTTTAAAAAGCATATATGTGGAATCTAAAAAAATGGGTACAAATGAACTTATCTACAAAACAGAAACAGAGTCACAGATGCAGAAAACAAACTCATGGTTACCAGGGGGTAAGGGGGAGAGGGGTAAACTGGGAGATTGGGACTGACATATACACACTACTAAGTATAAAATAGATAACTGATAAGAACCTACTGTCGAGCACAGGGAACTCTACTCAATACTCTGTAATGGCCTGTATGGGAAAAGAATCTAAAAAAGAGTGGATATATGTATATGTATAACTGATTCACTTTGCTGTACACCTGAAACTAACACAGCATGGTAAAGCAACTCCTATTCAAATTTTTAAAAAGACTGGAAGAAAAACGAACAGAAAACAACAATTAAAAGTTAATAAAGGGCTTCCCTGGTGGCGCAGTGGTTGAGAGTCCGCCTGCCGATGCAGGGGACGCGGGTTCACGCCCCGGTCTGGGAGGATCCCGCGTGCCGCGGAGCGGCTGGGCCCGTGGGCCATGGCCGCTGGGCCTGCGCGTCCGGGGCTCCACAGTGGGAGAGGCCGCGGCGGTGAGAGGCCCGCGCACAGCAAAAAAAAAAAAAAAAAAATAAATTCATTTAATGTTTGGTTTAACGGAAGAAGGCTGATTCTCATGTCTGCGTCTGCATTCAATCTATTATAGTATCACACATCGTGTAGCCTCTGGAAAACTCTACTGTACACTCATGAGAGACCATGCATCACTTAACCTATCTGTGCCTCAGTTTCTTCACCGTTAAAATGGATATAATAATAGTAACTACTTATCTGAGAGAAGAATTCAATGAGTTTGTCACGTAAGGTGCTTGGAACAATACCTGGCATGTGGTAGTAAGAACGTTATTCTCATCAACACCGTGGTTACTAGCATTTACTCTGCTGAGCCACTCCCTGAATGAGGCAGGACTTGTGGGGTCACCCTCCAAGTCTAGATGGAAGAACACTCAACACCTACAGGCACTGCACCTAAAGGGAAGCCACATTCCTGTCCCTCTGTTTTCTGTGATCTCCCACTGAGACAGAGCACTTGGGGCCTTTCATTTGTAAACGCTGGCCTAGGTTTGGACAAGTGGTCCTGGGGTTACTCAGACTCAAGGCTGTCAGACCCATCCACATGGGATTAAGCAATACAGGTATAGCCATAGAGTCCCTTGCACGATCATTCAAGGTGTTGGGTCGGATAGAAACTCAAGGACCATTTTGTGCTACTCGCCTGCAGCTGTAGGAACTTTCCGTGCTCCGTCTCGGTGTTCATGCTCCGGCCTCGGTGTGGGCACTTTCAGGGATTAGAAGGTTACCTAACTGAGATGTTCTCTTAATTGAGAGCATGTCAGGGGTTTACAGACCTTAGTCTTGCCTCTCTGGAGCTTCTCCAGAGCCTTTTCTTCGCTAAGTCTCCTTATCCAATTTCCTTATCCAGTCCATTCCCTCAGTGACAGGGTTTACTACTATTTCTATTTCTAGTTTACTACACTATTTCTATTTCTTCTGCAGGAAAGAATAAGGCTGAGAGGCAGGGGCTTTGGCGATAGACTCAGACTTGACTATGAACTGTGCAACTTTAACCAAGTTACTTCACTACTCTGAGCCTTGGTTTCCTCAGCTTAATAATAAAGATAAATGGAAATATTATCTCACAGGTTTAACTGAAGACCGTGTGAGATATTGCACATAAAGGGCCTTGCAGGATGCTCAGCCTGGCAAGTATGGGGTTGACCTAAGGCTGGTACCTAGAAACAGAGACTGAAATGGGGATTAGATTCCTTTTAGGAGAAAAGGAATGAGGTGAACGGGATTTGACAAGAGGGGAGCTAAGCCAGTCTGTGGTCTCAGCTGGAGCCCACCTTCAGCCTGATCCCACAGTGGACTCTGGAGCGTGAATCACACCCTTGATTCCTACCTTAACAATGGAGCTCGACGCTTTTACAATTCTGTATCAGGGAGGCAATGACTGAGGTACGACAAGTGGAGGAAAGGGGATGGGGTAGGGGAGAGGGGGGCTGGGGGAGGTGCATAACGTCCTTGATGATGCAGTTCTCAATCAATAGAACGTAATCCTCTAGAGAAGGGAGAAGCTGTGAGAAACGGGACAGGCCCAGGAAAGAGGATGCTGGGGTCGCTAACAGCATCTGTAACCTGCACACTGTGTCCTGCCCAGACGCCCGGGCTTCTCACAAGGTCAGTTCATCCAGGCACAGCTTCTCCGAGATTCTGGTTGATCACAACTCCTGGGGAAACATGCTAGAGAGGTTTTGTGGGACTCACCCCAGGTCTGACACTGCAATTGGTCCTGAAAGTATGAGACTCGTCATCTCCTGGTCCTGCATGCTTCCAGATCCGTCTCCCCCTTCTCTTGGTCGGCATCTCACTAGATGGCTTGCTTTGTGTGTTAACCCATCTCTGAGGGTCTGAGTCCCGGGTCACCACACCTTTAAGCTTGTACATTTAGTAAGTGCTGGGCAGAGCAGAAGAGGTTAGTGGATGACCTGAGGCCACACACACTCTGCTGCTTCGCTGGGAAACAGCAGCCCTTCCTCCTTTAAGATCAGAGTTAATTAGAGCTGCTGGTGTGGCAACTACTTTCTTTGCCTGATGGTCTAGTGATGCAGTGGGCCCCAAGTGACCTGGGACCTGTCATAGCTTTAAGTTATTACAAGTCCTATGTTTCCTGGCGGAAACAGCACCCGGAATCTAAAGTTTCAGGGACTAGAAGCCTATATTCCCCAGGTAGTTCACTGGCAATCACAGTAAGCAGGCACCCAAAGAAATTCACGACAGGGCTCAATAATCAGAGTTCCTTTCTCTTTTGAGAGAGCCAAGGTCCCCCCTGCACCTTCCAGTGCAGTCCAGTGATTTCCAGGGCTGCCCGGGCTGGTCGACAAGGTGCACAAGGCTCTACTCCCAGCTGAGAGAGCCCGCGGCCGTGCTGGCATCTGGGCCCTGGGCCCCCTCAGCTCAAGTCAGCAGCCCCCGAGCGTCCCAAACCTGCTGCTGGCCTCAAAGTTCAACCCGCTTGGCTCAGGCCCTACATCACTGGAGGACACCCAGGGCTTCAAAGGAGGGCCCCTCAGAGCGGCCCCCTCCTCCAAACGCTTCTTGCCAAAGCCCAGCTGAGGCAGGCTGGAAGCTAAATATTTGGATTGAATGGGAGGGAGAGTCCAGTCCCTCTGAGGGGTATTTTACCCAGGCCATGAGGAGAGACGCAGCTCACAGCACAGGCATGCTGGGCCTACGGCACTGGAAAGCAACGGGGTTGCTCTGTGACCAGCTGGCTGGCAGAAGGGGCAGCCTCGCGTGTGCCCAGAGCTTCCCAGCCTGCCTCCCCCACCTCAGTTCGTCCCCTTCACCAGCCTGTGAAGCTCCAGGATGGGCTGGCTCGCCCCTTGTGTGTGCCAAAGTGGAGCACCTCCCCCAAAAGGGGAGACGGCCTTCTCGCGTTTGTACACCACAGGCAGCTTGAGCCTCTAACGCAGGCCTTCTGCGGGCAGGTTCCACCCCCTTCCTTAGCATTCAAGGGTTTCTGCCTAATAATGACCTTGCCCAGCGTAAGCACACATAGGCGGGTAGGAAGAGCACGGATTTTGGAGACAAGAGAACTTGCCCTGTCAGTTCTGTGACCTCAGACCTGTCACAGTCGGCCTTTTGGATGCCCAGTGTCCTCTGAAAACTACAGGCAATAATGGAATCCCTCCCCCAGCCCCACCACTGCACTACACTGAGGACTAACTGAGTCAACGTGTATTTTAAAAGCTCTTTCCACGCTGCATGCACCCTGCACCAGGCAGAGGACAGCAGTGATTGTGCTGAAGAGTTGATCATCACAGCCTGAAAGAAACTGAAGGTGGCCGTGACCTTAGACCTACCTCCTCTTGTCTATTGCCTGCATTTTGTAACAAACTAGCTTGCTTAAGCTGACCTAGTAAAATAGTAGCAAAGCCAGGCTGAGATCTCCCAGGCCTGAGCTGTTCCATTACCCACCTCTTTCTCTGAATGTTCCCAAACACTTAACAAGCGCAACATTTGTTCTCTGTGAAGTAGATGGGATAGATTAGTTTTAGATGAAGAAATGTGACACAGGGTTACAGGAATTACCTCAAACAGCGTGGTGAGTAAGAGGTGGCCTGGGGTCTCACTATCCATTTGCCCAATTTCATTTTAAAATTTAAAGGAAAACAAAAGCTAAAACTGCTCACCCCAAATACTTGCCATCCAAATGTTAGACGGTCCCTCTTTGCACAGATCTCCCATCCACTGCAGATTCCCCTTTATAACATCCCTGTCTGGTAGGCGGCCCACCTCTGCCCGACGAGCTCCCGTGTAGCCCCCATCAGGCAAATAATTCTGTTGTTAAACATCCCTGACTTTAACGTTTATGAACAGCCTACTGTGTGCAGGGCACTATGTGTATTGATTGTTGGGAAGCTCTCCCATGGGTTGGAACACGATCTGACGCCCTGTGGCTGGCGGCCATCTTGCAGTCAGACTTGACTCCAACTGCCCAGTGTGATTGCTTTGCTAAGGAATTTGGCAAAGTTAACCATTCCCTTCTTCTTCTTGATACTCCGTCTTCCCTGTGTCTCCTGGCAATCAGGCTCCAGGTTCTTCTCCTATACCTCTGGCTGGTTCTTTTCAGTCTCTTTCACTGGCTAGTCTTCTACTTTCCCACCCCTTAAATATTACTGTTCAGGACAGTGTTGACTCACAGCAGAGAAACGATTCCCAAATAATAAATCAGCCCAGACCTCTCTACTGAGCTCCACATCAAACAGCACAAAGACGTCTCCATTTGGATGTCCCACAGGCATCTCAAACTTGCCATATCTAAAGCTGAATTTCTCTTCTCTAATCCCCTGCAAACCTCCTCTCTATCCTGTACGCTTATTGCTCTGCATCCAACCCCAAAACTTGGACATCATCTTCTCCCCCCTTTCATTTGTACATGGTCTAATTCCTCACTTCTGCACCCACACAACCTCTTGAAGCTTCCCTTCCCCCCAGCCCCATTCCTACTGGTTTAGTTCTGACCCCATGTTAGTTTCCCTAGAGTATGTACCAGGCTTCCAGCTTGCACCCTGGCCTCCTCATACTTAAGACAATAATACAGGAGTGATCTTTCTAAAATGTGATAAGTTTGGTCACTCTTTCCCTGCTAAAACCATTCAGTGACTTGCATCTTCAAAGAATAATGTCCTGGGACTTCCCTGGCAGTCCAGTGGTTAAGACTCTGGCTTCCACTGCAGGGGGCACGGGTTCCATCCCTGGTCGAGACACTAAGATCCCATGTGCCGCATGGTGTGGCCAAAAACAAAAAATGTCCAAATTTTATATCACGAGCTAAAGGAGGCTTGTGACCTGGCCCCTGCCTGCTTTCAGACTCATTCTTATTTTCTCCGCCCAAGTCCTCTGAAGTCCTCTTACACTTAAGTCTGGTTATTTCTTAAACATGCTGTGCTTTCTCTGGCTTCTGGTCCTTATCAAACTCTGTTTTCATTTTCTGGGATGCTCTCCCTTTCAAACGATACATTTGATGATCTCTTGATTCCTGAAGAAGCATCTCCTTTGTGAAGCCACCCCCAACCTCCCCAGGTAAGGCTGGTCTTCTCCCACGATACATCTCAGCCATGGCACCAACCTGTATAACATGGCTAGTCACCATGCATCTCCTCTACCTCATGGTGACATCCTGATGTCATATACTGATTTTTATTCATCTCTCTGCATTCTGTTGCTTAGCACAGGCCTCAAACAATGTAGAGGCTCAAAAATTATTTGCCACATGAATTAGTTAGTAAGCTGAGTAAATGAATGATTGTATCTCATGCCTCTGCACTATTTCATTTGCTTACTGCAAAATGCTTAGACATGAAATTGTTCATAATTCCTCAGCCAGTGGAACCGTCTCTTTATCATTTAAATTTTTTGGGGGGGGGGGGGGGCTGAAAGCAAATTAACTAGAATGACCTTTCCATTTACAGCAAACAGTTCAATGGAAACATGAGTGACATGGAGACAACATTTTAAAATAGACTTGCATCTCCTGTTCACTGACTCACAGCTCCCCAAGGCATCGTGTGTAGGAGTTGTCACTCCTGCTCTGTCCATCCCTACTGCAAACCTGGAAACTGGTGGTAGCATATTTCCCATCTCTTCCCTCTGCCTCCTGATGGCTGCTTCTCTCTGTGTTGCCTAATTCATTATTAGCACATACTGCCTGCCTGCTTGAGCTGGTTTTGTCCTTTCTTGCTATTGAAGGCTTCAGATTTATTCCCAACCTGGATAATGATCAGCTCCAGGTTAGGAAAATACGTCTTTCTACACTACTCTACCCTCTGACCTACAGCAATTTTCAGAAGTTACGCTAAGGAAAAAAAAAAAGGGGGGGGGGGGGGGCTTGAATTAGATTTGATGTAGTTTGGGCTGATTTTCCAGTTGAATTCTTTTTATGTTGCCTCTGCTATACCTGCTGACTTATCCTAATGCAAGATATTCACCAACATATTTTTTCTTCCTATCCCCTCCTGCACCATCCACTTGCCCAGTTAAAGCTATTTGCCACAGGGACTATTTGTCAGACTAGAGTCAGAGACTAGAGGAGCTAATTCTGAACAGTTAAATTTAACAATCTTGATGTTATGATTAAGACAGAAAGGTTTAGAAACCAAATGTGTTTACAACTGTTGGGATTTCCTCCACACTTAACCTCAGACAATCTGGAAACCCCCCAGTTGGGAGAGTAAAGGACAGTTAGGGGAAGTCAACAGTTCAGATATTGGTCTATGGCTGGGCCCCGTCCACTCCCTGTGGGTTAGCTCTTAAGGGAGGATTATTAGGGAGACTAGAGCTTCCCATGTAAGTCTGAGCATCAAAACTATCTTCTTCACCTTCCTCCCAGAGATGTGGGCATGCCTTGCTACCAAGAGGCTGACTGGGCTCAGGCTGCCTCTCAGCGGGCCTCCAGTGGGAAAGTTCTGTGCTGTGATTACTATTTGTACTAGTAATGCTTTTAGGCATTGGAAAAAATCCTGAAGATATTTATTTTTTAGATAATCCATAAAAAAAAGTAAAGGAGGGCAACTTTTGAGAAATAGATGCGGGGAGAGAGACAGAGAGATAACGAACAAAGGACACAGATGGGAGACAGAAAAAGAGATACGGGGGGCAAAAAAGGGTGAGAGAGCTTCTCTGCAATTCAGCGTCCCCAGAAATACATCCTGAGAAGAATCCCTGCGTGAGTGATTTAATAAGGAAGGGCTCCTAGGGGGACTGGTAAAGGAGAAGGGGGGCATTTTTACATTTACAAAAACCGTAAAGAGGAAATCTGAAGGGATTTGAATGCAGGGATGCCAGATTTAGCAGCTAAAATACAAGACGCCCAGCTGACTCAGATTTTGAGATGAACAAGGGATAATTTTTTAATGTAAGTATATCCCATGCAATATTTGTTGTTTATCTAAGCTTCAAATTCAACTGGGTGTCCTGTATTTTACCTGACAGTCCTATGTGGGTGGAGCCCTGACACTGTCCACTACAAGACAGAGTGTGGAGGGGAAGGCCCCACTGCTCTCACTCCCTGGGTGCTGAGTTCTGGAATGCAATTTGGGGGCCAAAGCATTGGGATCAAAATGGTTGGTAGAAACACCCCATTTTAAGGCCACTGTCCTTCTCCCAAGTCTTCAAATCCAACTGTAGCTGGAGGTGATTCTTGGACACATTTGATCTTACAAACACACACACACACACACACACACACACACACACACACACACACAGAGGATGACAATCTATTCCCTCTGATTTCAACAGTAATGAACTACCATTTTAGAAAATTTGGAAAATATATAGGGAATTTAGAAGAAGAGATGAAAGATAATCCATTATTAGTAGAATGGCAGATTTCTTCCTGCTTTTTTTCTGGGTATACATAATTATGAGGTTTTGTTTTCTTCTCACATATTTTTTTCAAAATTGAGACTATACTCTACTTTTTAAAAATGAGCATTATTAAGTTAATGCACAGAAATCTCTTGCATTCCTATACACTAATGATGAAAAATCTGAAAGTGAAATTAAGAAAACACTCCCATTTACCGTTGCAACAAAAAGAATAAAATACCTAGGAATAAACCTACCTAAGGAGACAAAAGACCTGTATGCAGAAAATTATAAGACACTGATGAAAGAAATTAAAGATGATACAAACAGATGGAGAGATATACAATATTTGTGGATTGGAAGAATCAACATTGTGAAAATGACTATACTACCCAAAGCAATCTACAGATTCAACGCAATCTCTATCAAACTACCACTGGCATTTTTCACAGAACTAGAACAAAAAAATTCACAATTTGTATGGAAACACAAAAGACTCCGAATAGCCAAAGCAATACTGAGAAAGAAGAACGGAGCTGGAGGAATCAGGCTCTCTGACTTCAGACTATACTACAAAGCAACTGTAATCAAGACAGTATGGTAGTGGTGCAAAAACAGAAATATAGATAAATGGAACAGGACAGAAAGCCCAGAGATAAACCCACACACATATGGTCACCTTATCTTTGATAAAGGAGGCAAGAATATACAATGGAGAAAAGACAGCCTCTTCAATAAGTGGTGCTGGGAAAACTGGACAGCTACATGTAAAAGAATGAAATTAGAACACTCCCTAACACCAAACACAAAAATCAACTCAAAATGGATTAAAGACCTAAATGTAAGGCCAGACACTATCAAACTCTTAGAGGAAGACATAGGCAGAACACTCTAGGACATAAATCACAGCAAGATCCTTTTTGACCCACCTCCTGGAGAAATGGAAATAAAAACAAAAATAAACAAATGGGACCTAATGAAACTTCAAAGCTTTTGCACAGCAAAGGAAACCATAAACAAGACCAAAAGACAGCCCTCAGAATGGGAGAAAATATTTGCAAATGAATCAACTGACAAAGGATTAATCTCTAAAATTTACAGGCAGCTCATGCAGCTCAATAACAAAAAAATAAACAACCCAATCCAAAAATGGGCAGAAGACCTAAATAGACATTTCTCCAAAGAAGATATACAGATTGCCAACAAACACATGCAAGAATGCTCAACATCATTAATCATTAGAGAAATGCCAATCAAAACTACAATGCGATATCATCTCACACTGGTCAGAATGGCCATCTTCAAAATATCTAGAAACAATAAATGCTGGAGAGGGTGTGGAGAAAAGGGAACCCTCATACACTGTTGGTGGAAATGTAACTTGATGAAGCCACTATGGAGAACAGTATGGAGGTTCCTTAAAAAACTAAAAATAGAGCTAGCATAGGACCCAGCAATCCCACTACTGGGCATATACCCTGAGAAAACCATAATTCAAGAACAGTCATGTACCAAAATGTTCATTGCAGCTCTATTTACAATAGCCAGGAAGCAACCTAAGTGTCCATTGACAGATCAATGGATAAAGAAGATGTGGCACATATATACAATGGAATATTACTCAGCCATAAAAAGAAACAAAATTGAGTTTTTTGTAGTGAGGTGGGTGGACCTAGAGTCTGTCATACAGAGTGAAGTAAGTCAGAAAGAGAAAAACAAATACCGTATGCTAACACAGATGTATGGAATCTAAAAAAAAAAAAAAAGGTCATGAAGAACCTAGGGGCAGGACAGGAATAAAGATGCAGACCTACTACAGAATGGACTTGAGGACACGGGGAGGGGGAAGGGTAAGCTGGGACAAAGTGAGAGAGTGGTAGTGCATATATGGACATATACACACTACAAAGTGTAAAATCGATAGCTAGCGGGAAGCAGCCACATAGCACAGGAAGATCAGCTCGGTGCTTTGTGACCACCTAGAAGGGTGGGATAGGGAGGGTGGGACGGAGGGAGATGCAAGAGGGAAGAGATATGGGGATATATGTATATGTATAACTGATTCACTTTGTTATAAAGCAGAAACTAACACACCATTGTAAAGCAATTATACTGCGATAAAAATGTTAAAAAAAAAAAACTCAAACTATAAAAAATGTCAGTAAAGTAGCAGAATAAAAAGACTAACATACAGAAATGAAAAGTCTTCATAAACACAAACATAACCAGTTAGAAGAAAAATCCCATTTTCAACACTAACGAACATACAATCCTTGGGAAAAATTTAACAAAACCTAAAAAAAAAAAAAAATAGAGCATTATTATGAGAATTTCCTATCCTTATTATTTGAAAACATTACCTTTAATGAATGCATGTTATGTCACCTGGTTAATTTATACTTCATTAATTCCCTTAGACTCTGAGGTTATTTCTAATTTCTAGATACTATAAATGACACTGGATAGCTACATAAATATAAATACTTGTCAGCATATCTTACTGTTTCCTTGAGATTGTTCCTACTGCTCTTTATACCCAACTTTAGACTTATGCTTTTCTACTAGAGCCTGGAGAGGTGGGGAGTTATTTAATTATCCAATGCTACAGTTTTTCTATTAGGATAGGATTGCTTCTGCTCACCATGAACGTAATATTCAGGTGCAGTGGATAGGATCAATTGATGGCTTCAATTCTCTGGAGGCTATTAGGAGAAACAAAGGATACAAAATCATGTTCTGGATGGCTCTGGAGGTGGAAAGAAGATTAAAGTAAGGAGTGAGGGACAGACAGATTTAGCTCCACATGAGGAAAAGTGTCCTGAGGTCTAGGAGGAAACAGAAATAGCTCCCTCGAATAACAGTGAGCGCTGGCTTGCCGAGGGCATTTGCGGGCAGCAGCGTGAGCACCTATCCTGGGAGAAGCGGCAGAACACAGCAGCTGAGAGCGGGGGCTCTGCAGCCAGAGGGCTGGGGTTTTAATCCCAGCTTTGCCATGTTCTGGTTGTATGATCTGGGGCAAGTGGTACAACCTCTCTGTGCTACAGCATCCTCATCTGAAAAATGGAACAGGTCCTAATGGCTGTTGTGAGAATGAGATCAATAACTCATGTATAGCACTAGAATCATACTAAACATCTGCTGAATGTTCGATAAGTGTTAGCACTTGTTTCCCCTGTTGTTACTTACTGTAGACAGGCTTGATTATGCAATATAATTGGCCAATAACTCTTAGCACTTGGGAATCTATACTTGGTCTCCGAAGGTCACTGTTCCATTACAGTGACACCAGTCCAATGGACGCCACTAGCATTCTGCAGGGTACACTCTGGTTCTGTTTGTTTTCACATCTGTGTGTCATTGATTACCTTTTTATGAGCAAAACTAACTTTAGCCCTCTGTCCCTTTGCAGCCGTGATGGAGGCCAAGTGTAGCTTTGTAGCTTATCCATTTTGGAATCAAATAGCTGCCTTGTAAAAGTAGTGTTGCAATCTTTAGATGCCCATAAAGAGGGATTTGAACATTTATCTCACATCATGTGATTTGGTAAAAGTAAACAGAAAGTCTTTCAGTTGAAGAGTGGAAGTGATGACTGAGTGAAATGATATAAAACAGGAGAGTTAGGTTGAGAAAGTGTTCACTGTAAATACATGAAGGGGCAAAGTGGGGCTGGTACGAGAAAAGTCAGGCTTTTGTAGGGCAAGCAAGACAAGGAGAGGGGCAAGTAGGTGTTGCCAGCAGAAGGTGAGAACCCCTCTTCCCTGTTTATTTCTCATTTCTTGCCTCCCTCCCATAAATATCTGGGAGGATATACTACCACAGAAGGTATCTTCTCCTTGGAAAACCAAAGCACCGTCATTTCTAGGATTGAAGTCCATGAAATCCTGCAGACCACAGCGAGTATGATCACACGCTAACTCACTAAGGCTGGATTAGGGAAAGCCAAACACTACAACCAGTCATCCCTTTAAACTGCCTAAGACTGAAGCCAGCTAGAGGACCCACTTCGTATAGTAGAGAGTGAATGTTAGGAAACCATTTTAAAGGACAGCCCATCGTTAGACGTAAAAATGAAATTGCTAAAATTAAAAGCTCAGAGGATGCATTAAACAGCAAATTATTGTAGCGGGAAAGGGATGAGAATTGGAGAGACAGAGGGGATGGGGGTGGTAAAGACAGGGAGAAGACATATCGGTGTGATGGGGACTCTCCTCATGCACCATGTACCCAGTAACGCTTAGAATCAAGAGAAAAAGGGTCAAATTTGCTTCCAATGACTCACAACCCACCGGAGCTTCTGGAGTTCACCGGAGCTTCTGGAATTCTTTTGTCCAAAATCCTAGAAATATCCAGCCCGATAATAAGGCACGTTCACAAGGAAACTTGTAGCCTCTCACTTTGTTAGTGTTTAAAATATTGCAATGTCTGAGGATTTACAGCTGATTTGCCTTCTTTTCAGGATGTGCCCCATGGATAGATTAGCATGACGGTTAGAGAGGAGACACCATCCCTGGACGCCTTAGACCATCGGCTCCCGTGACCTAGCACCAACTCACGACAAAGACTCTAAAAGCTTATCTTACCCTATATTGTGGTCACAAACATTTGTTATTTGAAAAGGCTTGTAAATTTTTTTAAAACGTCAACTCCGGAACAACATGGGAATTGTAAGCCTAAAACCCAAGCTGCTTTTAGAGAATGGCTCCTGGGGGACACCTGAGGGTTACACTGTGGACTCTTGATGTTTTCAGTTAAGGACAGTCCCCAATTCCAGGGGAGACAGAGAAAGCCCAGCGGGCATGGATACCCACGGAGGGACTGAGAGGTGGGCGACAGGAAACCCCGCAGAGAGGGTCTTGGTGGAGGGGACCAGGTCAACAGAGTGTTTGAAGAGCTGTTTGCTGGGGGTGGTATAAATATAGGGAAGATGTAAGTGGTTTTCTTGGTGACATGTGAGCGTTCCCAGAGAAGAGGAGGAAAAAGTGGCAGTAGTAGCTGTGTGTTTGTTATCGGTGGGAGTGATGGTGGTGGTTTTAACCTCGGATTCCCAGCCTGCCGAGCCGGGCTTGTCTAAGCACGTCAATAACTGCACGCGCTCTCCTCTTGTTGATAAGGCTGATTCTACACCTCTGATAGGCCGCCAGCCTCCCTCCAACCCCCCAAAATATCAGGGAGACATTTCGTGGATACCTTTCTTCTTTAGAGGTGACCCTGAGCACTTCACCCACCAGCTGGAGGACGCTGGCAATAAATGTTAGAGGGGACAGAGAAGGTTCCCAGAGGGTGAGGATATTAGGCTTAGACTGTGCCACTAGTATAAACTCTATTCAATTTAATTCAACCAACACTCACTGCATACCCACCAGTATCCCCAGACCATGCCAGCCTTAAGATGATTCTGACATGAATAACAAGAACAGTCTTTCCTTCCGTGCCTCCATGCTCTGAAAAGTTCCTGGAACACCTGTCCTTCCAAGTATCCCCACTTTCGAGAGGCATCAGGATGTGGCAGGAAGACCACGGGCTTTGGAGGCAAATCTGGATTCTGCTACTACCTAGCAGCGTAACTGTGAGAAAGATACCCCATCACTCTGAGCCTCAGTGTTTACATTTGCAAAATGTGGATGGGATCTATTTTAGATCATAGCTGTGAAGGTTAACTATCGTGCAGATAAAGCAACTGGCAACCTGTCAGGTTCAGAGTAGGTGCTCAATCAATGGTGCCTATTATTGCCGTCAGTTTCCCTGTGGGGCCCCACCCCTGCTTCTCACTGCTCTCGCTGTCCCTGAAACTGTCCTTGTCGTCAGGACTACCGTTATTCCTGTTCCTTTTGCCACCATCCAAAGGTCCCCCAATTATGGGAACAGTTTCCCCAGTAATTATAGCTGTTCATAAGGCTTTTCAAAAGCTAATCTGGACTTTGGGGTATTGTCATCCCACAAGAGAAAAACTTGAAACGAGTTACCAGGAAGCTACTTGAAAGGCAGTCAAGTGAAATTGCTTTGTTTCATCTCAAGCATATTTCTTCCAAAAATTTGGCCACTGGAACTTATTCTCTTCCTGTTCAAAGCCAGTATATTATTTACCCAAGATTTTTTTCTCACTTTTTATATTTCTTTTATTACTCCCAATAAGCCTAGTACAATGCCAAGCACATAGTAAGCACTCAGGTACTTGATGGAACATGTAACAAACCTCACACACTGGACATACTTAAGATAAAATACAAAATGAAACTAAGAATGACATGTATTCATTTCTCTCTTTATTTTCATATAGCACCCTGTTCAGATGCCCTTACAAGCCCTTAACCACACTTTATTTGGATTGCCAATTGGGATTAGGCCTTTAATAGTTGTTCCAGGAACAAAATGATATATTGCAACTTAGAAAATGAAATAAGTAAGATAAAATATGATGAAATATCTAAAAATGAAGACAGCTCTGACAAAATTTTGACAATTCACCAACATAAGGATATTTTTTTTTATCATTTGCCTGGAAATGCAACTCAATATTATATTCAGTTTATTTTAGAATAGCTATCTTTACCTGAGAGTCAATACTCACATGTCACCAAATTATTAATGTTTTAAAATTAATTTTTTCTCAATCAAATTTGCATATATGAAGAGAAGTAACACACTGGACACCAAGTTACAGAATGTAGTCTGAGGCTTATGTGGAATTATAATTGCTTTCAACTATTACTGAAATCTCTTTTCAAAGACCCTAAGGCAGACTTTATCTCTTTTATGTTTCAAGCGACCTCAATTTCCAACCTTCAATCCTCAGACACCTCCACTTCTTCCAGAATAGTCCCTCTTCCCTGATACTATGACCCTCAGTGCTTGTGGGAGGTGCTATACGTAGAAACACAAGTCATCCTCAGGCTCTGTCCTCCTGCTCACTATTTGGTCGGGGCATCAAATACTCACCAAACTATAGTACAATTGGCTGGTGACACGTACCACAGAACAAGGTTATTACAGGTTCTCAAGAGGTACTGGGATGAGAAAGGCCAATCATGGTTCAGGAAAAACCTCACAGGATAGAAGACATTTGAGAAGGCTTCAGGTGAGATTTTTTTTTTTTTTTTTTTTCTTGCGTTATGCGGGCCTCTCACTGTTGTGGCCTCTCCCATTTGCGGAGCACAGGCTCCGGACGCGCAGGCCCAGCGGCCATGGCTCACGGGCCCAGCCGCTCCGCGGCATGTGGGATCCTCCCGAAACGGGGCACGAACCCGCGTCTCCTGCATCGGCAGGCGGACTCTCAAGCACTGCGCCACCAGGGAAGCCCCAGGTGAGATTTTGATTGGCCAAAGAGGTGTGCAGATATTTTCAGGCTTAGGGGTCCACGTGATGTGAAACTGCACAGTCTGTTCTAGGATGCGGCAAGTGGTCCTTATAATGAAAGAACACAGGATGTTTGCAGAGAAGTTAATGGGACGAGCCTACAAAGCATCACTGAAGACACACTGAAGAACCTTGAAAGCCTTGGATGTGTAATAATGAGGTAGTCTTTTTCTTATAAGCAGTAGGAAATTAATCAATAGGTTTTAAGCAAGACAGCGGACATAAGGAATGTGTAATTGAGAAGGGCATTTTGTAGAGGCTAACAACGAGGATGAAATGGGAGAGCGTATGGATGGGACAAGTAGAAGAAAGATTCTTAGATAATGCAGTTTTGAGCTTGCTCTGGAAGGAAGATAAAAAGTTTGAATTCAAGAGAAAGGAGGGATCGGGGAAGGGAAGTTTTGCTGTGGCAGGAATAATCATCACAGCTAGCATTTTAAGTGACTACTCTGTGCCAGCACTCTGCGATCTCGATGCATGCCCTGTACAAGCCTAGGGCATGGGAGTGTGCACTCTGTGCCCCAAGTTCCCAGTTTGCATACCTGGCTCATGGAGGTCCATACAATTATCACAAGAAATTACCAAAGGAAAATCTCTTCCAGAATTGCGGGAGAAATCATCTTCAAAACCATCTTAAGAACCATCCAAAACAGCACATAGCCTTCCTTCATAGTCATTCCTGGCTTTCGAGCACAACAAGGTATCTCGTATTTTATATCTTGACCATGGTGACAGAAGCAGATCGGTGCATGTGATAAAACTGCAGGCAACCTAACACACACACACACACACACACATACACACACACACACACACACACACACACACACACACACACACACACACACACACACACACACACACACACACACACACACACACACACACACACACACACACACACGTAAACCTGAGAAATCTGAATAAGACCAGAGGATTGTACTAACATCTATAAAACCTAGTTGCGATGTTCTACTATGGTTTTGCAAGACGTTGCCATTTGGGGAAACTGAATAAAGAGTGCATAGGGTCTCTGTTTTATTGCTTACAACTGAATGTGAATCTACAATGATTTCAAAATGTTTCATTTTTTTAAAAAAATGGGTCCGTGGATCATGACTGAAAAATGTCTGAAAGCTGTCTTTCTCATATGCTTTCCTATACAGTAGAGACTGGAGAGTGAAAGGCATAGTCCCTTGAGACTAGGGCTCCAAATGTGATATAGATTGTAGATGCACTCTGGGGATGTTAAGAAGGTATTGAATAGAATATGGTGAATATGGTCATGGAGGCGTCTGCCTAGGCCCTCCCCCCCTCCCCCCCACCCCTGGTTAGGGCAGGTATTCCGGTACCCAATCACTAGCTTTGCAGTATCAAGAGGCACTGCATGAGCATCAGTCATTTTTGTCAGTGCACAGGAAGCAGACATGGTGTCCCTCTAAACGTAGCAGTTCTGAAGGTAGTTTCTGGATTCCTGAATTATGATTAAGACTGGGTGTTCCTAGGGCCATACTCCAGTGTATTTTTCCAATTCTCTGTTTTCTCGATGGTGAGAGAGGTGGCAGTGACTCTGATGGCCCACTTCAGTGGTGTCGCTCTGGGATTCATGCCTGGAGACCTACCTGAAGACTTCCAAGGGCTCCCTAAGCATGCACTTCTCTTCAGGACATCTCTTATGTATAGAGAAGCTAGAGGTGGGGTTTTTGCCTTTTTTGTTTTTGTTTTTTACCTTCAGCTGAACTCTGATGCTGATGCCCTGGGACTTTATAAGCCCAACCTTCTACCACTGGATTCCCTTCCAAATGAGATAGCCTCAGTCTACCAGTCTAAAAATGTATACAGACCGTTAGCTAAAGTCATAGAACAGTCAATGGGACTTTGTAACGGCTAGAATTCTCTGGGGTGTTATCTGAAAGTGAGAAGAAAAGGCAGGAGGAAACAATGGGGTCTTGGTTCTGGGGAATTTTTGATGTTTTCACCTCTACGGAGATGGGGGTATCGTGGATGGCAGCACAGGTGAAAAGTCCCAGAGAGACCTTAGGGAATACTGGATGCTGTTTCAATAAAATTACAATAATATAGAATGAATAAATCTTCATATCTAATGCACAGCATGATGACTACAGTTAGTAACACCGTATTATACACGGGGAATGTGCTTATATAGTAGATTTTAGGTGCTCTTACCCACAAAAAAAAAGAGATAAAAGTGAGAGGAGATAGATATGTTAATTAGCTTGACTGTAGCAATCATTTCACTGTGTATCTCAAACCATGATGCTTTACTTCTTCGATATATAATACAATTATTATTAAAAACATGAATTTAAAAATTTTTGAATACATTCAAACTCTTCAGAGTTTTAGAAATTTGTTTGTTCTCTTGGTGAAAATCTTAGTGCGATTGTGTCGTGCATCCCACAGGAAATTAAAAGCAGCTGAGAGGGCTTTTAAGCTCCTATCTATGGCCCTCGTGATAGTCCTTCTCTCCATCCCTTAAAATTTTAAGAATCTCCCCTCCACAGTAAATAGAACAAAATGGACGTGTGCTTGCAGGCCAGGTGAATGGACCACCTGGAACGGGTGAGACTGGGCGCTATTGCTGTGGCTTCAGTGGGGCTCCGTGGCTTTCATGTTTAGAAAGGGGAGGCTGGGAGCGGCTGGGCCCTGGAGGAGGGCTGCCTCCTCTATGGCCTTAGCTTCCCCGTGTGTTTCCTCCTTTCCCCTTTCTTCCCACCCACCTTTCATCATCCTCAGAAGCCCATGTGTGTGAAAAGCAACAGAGGAATGTGGGTGGGTTGACTTGTATAATTAAATCCATGTTGTATCGTGTTCTTTAGAATTAATAAGGAATTCATCCCATTGAAACTCACCATGACATCTTCCCTCTGACTCAGATTTCTTTTGCTTTTCTCTCCTTTCCTTGGCTAAAAGCATTAGACATGGGGCTATGGTTCAAATTAGTATCTTACATTTCTCTCCTCCTTTTTTTTTTTAATTGAACTTCTCTGTTCAGTGAAGAGTTTAGTTTGTTTAGATTTCATTTTTCTTCCATTCTACTCATCTGCCATTGTCTTTTTTTCTTCCTTCCCTTGGAAAACTTACTCAGCAAAGGAGCAAACATGAGAGCTCTTCATTTCGCTTTTGACTGCGGAGCTGGAGAAAGTGCGCTGCTGGCCAAAGCTTGATAATCCAGGCACTGTCATTTGAGGCTCTTCGTTCCCTGGACTTTCATATCCTGACCCCATGAAAAGCATGCTCTCACAGATGTCCACTGAGGCCAGAGGGAGCTGTTTCTGTGAGGCCACGAGACAGGGAGAAACAGAATAAACCGCACTTCTAAATTCCTGGGTCATGTTGTGAAACACCTTTTTATTGGGGGTAGTAATCTGACTTCATTCCCTTATAAAAGTAGATTTATGTGATGGATGCATGATATATATTTTTCTGCCACTGTTCTTGTGGGATAGTGGTTCTATCAGTTAGGATTAGATTCAACTGTGAGTAACATAAACCTGAAATAACAGTGGCTTAAACCTGGTAAGTTTTTCCTTGTTCACGTAGAAGAGACCGGCTACAGCCGTCCGGGGCTGGGACACTGGCTCCGTTCCATGAAGTCTTCCTCGCAATCCTGGCCCCTGTACAGCTGAGGGTGTGGCCCTCAGCCTCATGGTCCACGTAGGTATACTGTCATCTCAAGAACGTTCATGTGAACCATCGAAAAGAGCTCATCTGCCTCCTTTATAAGCTTCTGATCACAACAGGGGGCCTCAGTTCAGCTGCAGACAGGAGATTTGGGGCTCTGGGGTGAGACCAACACAGGCTTGAGTCTGGCTGTGCTCGCCCACCGGATGTGCAGCACGTGTGAACAAATCCCTTGACCTCTATGAGGTTATGTATAATGTATGTATGTTTTCTCATATGCATAATGGAAATTATATATCTTAGAGCAGTGTGGGTATAAAAGAAGATAACATATGTAAAAGAACTGGCCCACTGATTAGCACGATAACAGATACCATTTTACAGAGCTTTTAAATTTCTTGCTGAGAGGTTTTTCTGTTTTCGAAGAAAACTAATCCCATGTTTAGAGACTGGTGATTTTGTCCTAGTGAGACCATCCCCCAAAGTGGGCGTCCTTTACAAGCCCTTCTCCCAACTAGAGAAGAAAGCGAACTCGAAGTGGGCAACCCCATTGGCCATTCTACCTCCAATGAAACAGGTTTCACTCCCCCTGTACGTTTCCTCTGCAGGGGATACTGTGGATTGGTGGTAAATATCCATTTCCCATTCCCTTCTATTGCCATATGTTTTTAACCTGCAAGTTGAGAGATCCACTGGTGGGTTGTGAAATCAATTTAGTGGGTCATGACCAGCACATTTCAATGAAAGGATAAAATAGAATAGGTTAGGGAAAATCAGGGTGCATCACAAATAATTAATATGTATTTTCATGACATGGATTTCATATATGTGGGTGTGTTCATGTATGTGTATTCTATGTTATAAAGTAAAAAGTATTTCTTAAAATGGGTTGTGAATCCTGAAAAGGAAGAATAATGTAGGAGGAATCACTCTACCTGACATTAAAGCTTACTATGTAGATACAGTAATTAATACAGCGTGGTATTTGCAGAGAGTTAGATGCATATATCAGTGGAACAAAATAGAGACTCCTGAAACGGACCTCCGTAAGTGTGCCCAACCGATTTTTTTACAAAAGTGGGGAAGCAATTCAAATGGAGGAAAATCCAATTGGCCTTTTAAATTCAAATGACCTTTTTAAAAAATGGCCCAAGAAGCTTGTCATCACATCAACATTCGAAGCAGCAGCAAGAAGACACGAGAAGCTACCATGCGTGCCCACTGTCTTTTAAGAAAAATATCTAGGAGCTTCCCTTGGGTCTTCATCTATGCCCCACTGGCCAGAACTTAGTCACATGGCCAAACCAACTGTAAGGAAACTCGAGAAATGTCATCTTCATTCTGAGCATCACACATCCAGTTAACATTTCTATTATTCTGTAGAAGCAGAGAAAAATAGATATTGGTCAGCAATTTACTATCTATCTGTGCTACACAAAGACATCGTGCAGGTATGGAATTCCATCTCTCTTGGGCATCAAAATGAAATTTCCACAACACACATTTGACCTCTGATTAAAAACCTCAGATGTCTCCTTAACGCACAAAGTCCAAACTCCTTCATAAGGATATTTAGGTTCTTGAACATTTGGCCCAAGCCCAGATTTCCATCCATTCTCTGCCCACCACACTCGCAAATGCTAAGACTCTACCACCTCAGTGTTCCTGCTCAAACTCTCCCCTCACCCAGATTGTACCCCTGCAGCCACTCCCTCCTGTATCTGACAAACAAGGCCTCGTCCTTGTAGACCTAGTGAAGTCGTCATTTCCTCTCGCTGATGCCCTTCCTGTGACTCCTCCAGCCCAGCAGAAGTAACTGTTCCCTTCTCTACGCTTTCATTAACCTGCACGTATGTCGATCATGGCACTTAACCTCATGTCTTAACTGAGACTTATCTGGTTTTTGTTGTTGTTGTTTTGGTTTTGTTTTGCTTTGTTTTTTGCTAGGGACTGGAAGCCCCTCCAATACAGGGCCTATTTTCCTGATATTCTGTTTTCACAGATCTTGGAATCTCTCCACAACCTTAAAATTATTTGTTGAATTACTGAGAGGTTTCTCAGGGCCAAAAAGTAGAAAGAAAGAAGAAGTATCTATATACAACAGGTGCGCTTTGAATGGACAAAGCTGGTATTTCACAGGTTCAGTTGTGAAGAAATAACCTGTGCTTAGAGAGTGGCACGGACATATATACACTACCAAACGTAAAATAGATAGCTAGTGGGAAGCAGCCGCATAGCACAGGGAGATCAGCTCGGTGCTCTGTGACCACTTAGAGGGGTGGGACAGGGAGGGTGGGAGGGAGGGAGACGCAAGAGGGAGCAGATAAGGGGATATATGTAAATGTATAGCTGATTCACTATGTTATAAAGCAGAAACTAACACACCATTGTAAAGCAATTATACTCCAATCAAGATGTTAAGAAAAGAAAAAAGACTAAGGTGAAAAGGATGATTCTCTGACATTCTGAGGTTCCTATTTTACTGCAGTGGGCAAGTCAAGTTCAAAGTGGATCACAGGAAAGTCCTCCTGGACCCCATGTTCCCTTCGTGGGCACACTCGTCTGCTTGAGGGAAGGGGGTTTTCTTCAGATTCAGCATGTAAGGACAGAGCAGCAAGGACAGCTTCAAAAAGAGTCATTTGTCTAGGTATGTATTTGGAAGAAAATCCTCTTCTCTCTAAGGGAAAACATGTTTTATTCTTGGCAGTCATGCTTTTTCTGCATAGAAGAGTATTTTATTTGTAAATTTGTGCTTGACATCCTTTACATCAATAAAATTAATTTTATGGGTTTTTTTGGGGGGGCATTTAAATAGAAAAACTTTATACCCATTGAATAACACCTCCCGATATCCCCCTTCCCCCAGCCCCTGGCAACTACCATTCCACTCTCTTCTATGAGTCTGACTATTTTAGATCCTCATGTAAGTGGAATCACGCGCTATTTGTTCTGCTGTGACTGGCTTATTTCACGTAGCATAATGCCCTCTAGGTTCCTCCATGCAGTCACATATGGCAAGATTTCCTTTTATTTTTTTTAAGGCTGAATAATATCCATTGTATGTATATACCACATTTTCTTCATTGAGGGACATTTAGGTTGTTGCCACATCTTGGCTGTTGTGAATAATGCATGCCTCCTTTTTCTGAATGAAATACCAGGTGACGTTATTCAAATGCACCCCCCCTGTTGCTTGGCCTTCATGAGCCTCAGTCTCTTAAAGTTGTAACATTTAGATTCCCTACTATGGCAGAGAGTGTTTTATTTATTAGACCTGTGTGTGCTCCTTTATATTTCTGTCTTCTAATTAGATCAGCACCATGTGACTCATTTTAACCAATAGGCTGAGTACAGAAGTGACATGAGTCATCTCTTGCCATGATAGGTAAGATACAGTGTCTCATATCTTTGTCTTCCCATGAGGGACACCTGTTCCAGGTGACATAGTTACAAAATGGAGGAAGATTTTACATGAGTGTGAAATAAAGGGTTAAGCCACTGAGACTGGGGAGTTTGTTGTAGCCAGTAGGATTAATAACCATGTCTAATACGCTGACAGTGTAAAGGCTACTAGGAGGATTAAACAGAACATTTAAACACAAGCTTGAGCACAGTGTTTGAGAGAACTATACATTAGCCATCTGGTAAAGTAAGGTTGCCATTATGTAATAAAATAGTTACACTGAAAGAAAAATCTCTGGAGGACAGGAAACCTTGGCTCCAGAGTTGTAGAACTTTAGACCTGGACTTAGAAGTCATTTAATCTAGTGCTTTTCAAACTTGTTTGATTATAAACCTCAGGTTCTTAGGAGAAAATACAGATTTCTAGGTCTTGCCCCCGGTTATAATGAATCATAATCTCTAGGGGAGGTTTTGATCGCGATTGTTTTGTTGGTTTTTATACGGAAGGAAAGTGAGTCACAAGAGGTTAATGACATTCCTAAAGCCACAGAACTGATTATTCAGCATGCTGGGACTAGAACCCAGCTTCCACAGAGACGAATGCTTTACTTCTGGGCTCACATAATAACGTTCTAATAGAGTGAGGCCGAGACTGACCTTCCGTCCCCCTTTTTTCTGATAAATCATGTCAAGACCTGCAAATGATTTTCCCCCTTAACAATGAAAAGAAGATGTAATTTTAAAATTACCTTGGATGTACAGTAAAAGCAGCATTCCCATAATCAATCATCTAAAATCATGGGGTTATTTGGAGCTATTTGAAGGAAAGTAAATTGAAAACATGTTTTTAAACAATGCACCAAAGAGTTATCAAATCATAAACATCTAGATTACTTTAACATGTTGATTATTCCACATTTAGGGTCTCCTTACAATGTAACTCTGGCCATGAAGAGACTTGGAAAATTCAATGAATCCCTTCCTAAGTTGTTAACTGTATTGGGTTCAATCACTTGGCCATGTGGGAACAGATGTTAAACTTAAAAGAAAAAAAAAACATATATATATATATATATATATATATGTACACACACACACACACACACACACACACACACACACACATACATACGTACATACTTAATTTCTGGAGCTATTACTCACACTTTTCACTAAGCAGAAGACACAGAGGCCTGTTATTAGGACATGTCTCCGAGGATACAGAAATAGGTTAGGGAATGCAGTGGTATAACACTGAACACATTAAAACCTATCTGGAACTTTAGAAATCAAATACACAGACATTCCATAATAACCCTTGGGTTTTAGCATAATGCCTGAACCTGAAAATTCATAACTACACACTCACATACATACGTACATACTTAATTTCTGGAGCTATTACTCACACTTTTCACTAAGCAGAAGACACAGAGGCCTGTTATTAGGACATGTCTCCGAGGATACAGAAATAGGTTAGGGAATGCAGTGGTATAACACTGAACACATTAAAACCTATCTGGAACTTTAGAAATCAAATACACAGACATTCCATAATAACCCTTGGGTTTTAGCATAATGCCTGAACCTGAAAATTCATAACTAAATAATGGCAGCACATTTACGGCATAAAATGCCTTAAACCATTTGTTTATTATTATATGTGGATTTTAAGTTTCATGTTTAAGAAAATTGAAAGCCTACACTTTTTTCCCCCTTTGAGGGGTGATACACCAATTACCTTTGAGAGTCTTTGTTTTTCTCACTGGAAGAGAGCTAAACCAAGACTGAAATTTATGTTAGGACATCTGTTCGGTTATCAAATCTATGATCATACACTCTTGTTAAACCAAATTAAATTAATCTTTGTTGAAAAATAAATGATGTAATTCCAGGAAGATCTGTTTTACTCCCAGGATGGTGTCCTGGTTTTTCTAAGTAGCTTATAAGAAAGCAAGTCTGAAAGAGGAAATTGCCTTGAGTGTGGCAGGTGTCTAGAAGGAGCCACTACCCATGAGTGATCTGTGATCTAAGGGGTCATCATTATAAGGCTAAATTATATGAGCATTCTTCCTGAGACCGGATTCAAAGGCTGAACTCTAAAATTAATCTAGATGTTATTTCTTCTTTGAGTTCTAAAACAAGCCCAGGGAAGATTAGAAGTCATTCATCTGACTGAGAATAAAAGTGCATCCTCTGACTTTTCTTGGAATGGATTCCTTATGTGGATGCAATGTGAGTTGAATTGCATCTGGTTATTGTTTTTAGAGAACTTTGCTGAAATTCAAACTGAGCCTGTGTATTGTGAGCTGATTTAGCAGCGCCTGCCCATATGAGAACCAGGATGGAACTGGGAGCCGTGACAACTAAGAATTTGCGCCGCAGGCCAGGCACATATTAAAGTGGCATGGCTCCGGGGCCAGAAGGGGCGAATGCAATGCACTCCTGGAAAGACAAGCCTTCTCTTAGGGCCCTGACAACAGCCAGGAGGGAGACAGAATGATAGCAGCATGGTGGAAAGAAGACAGAATTTGAAATCATAGCTGAATCTTAATCATGGCTCCACTGTGGAGGAGAGAGATGATTTCTGAGTAAGTTTTGTGACCACTCGGAGCCTCAGTTTTCCTCCTGGTGAAACAGTAACAGTAGTACTTGCGTTATGGAGTTGTGAGAAATAATGGGAGACTTCATGCGTAGGACCTGGCATTTGGTAGGTCAACGAGAAGTAGAAAAATGGTAAGTCTTCAATAATCTCATCAGCCACTAACACGTATTGAACATTTATGATGCGTCCAGCGCTTTACCACTACTGATGCCGAGCACACACCTGGCATCAGCGGATACTCAGTAAGTCAGTTGTGGAATGACAAAATGATGACTGAATCTCTTTCAATGTTGACTGTCCTTGGCCATGAAAAGAAAGACGGCAAGAACAGAGGGGAAGCGCCCACACGCTGGTGCTGGGGGTCCCCGGTGCAGGCCAAGCTGTGGGTTTCTAGGGGGAAGGCCTCTCATCGCCTCGGTTCCCTGCCCTTCTGTGGATGGCCATACCACGGCTGCTGGGGTGGTAGGCCTCATTGAGTGTTTTGTGGTCTTGCTTCTTCTGAGTCCAGAGGGTAAAAGCTGAAACACAAACTAAAAATGTCAAGTTCGATTCTGCTCCAAGAGCTCCCGAGGGCTGGGCAGTGGGTTTGCAGTTTCACCACAAGCATTTACAAGGGCCGCGCACTTTGGCAGGACTGAGTCTCCAGATAGCCTAACCTCTACAGACCCAGAGTGCCGCTGAATTTCAGGGGTCGTGAAAGGGGAAGGTTCTGGGGGGTCCTGGAAAAGACTCATTCCACCTCGGTTCATCATCCTGCTATACTCAAACCCCCCGTAGCCAGGGCACACTTGGTTTCTGGTTTCAAAATGAAATTTTCACACGGCCCAAATCTCAACCCACCCTAATTTAAAGGAACAGGCACTTGGCATGTGATCCAGATAGATCAGCAGTTGCTCACATACAGCTGTGCACATCTGGCACACAGGTATGTGATTTTGCATGAAGATAAATTGTGTGGGGACCAAATGCACAGTTGTTAAACTAAAAATGAATCGCTTCTTGGAAGCAATCTTCCTGCACAGCAGGGCCTCTACATGAGCTTGATCGTTTTCATTAGGCCCTTCTCGGAAACCATAGCTTCCCCAGAAGGTCTGTGGGTGAAGGAAGGGCCATGCCCACGCCTGCAGTTGGCTGTCTGCTGCTCTCTCAGATCAGAACTTGGGTACCACCTCTGACAGCCCTGGTCAGGCAGGCTTCCCAGGGGAGGTACTCTGAGCCCCGGATCCAGGAAGAGGCCAGGTCCTTCCTTGGTATTGCTTCGCTTTCCATAAATTATATATTGCCCAGGGGCTACTTCTTCAGGGGCAGTCCTTTTGTGGACAGTTGCTGACAGACTAGGGTCCTTCACCAAACTCCACGGACCATGAAGTTCACCTCCCTTGGGAACCTTATGGAGTGAATGGCATCCACCCCTGAGGGAGCATCTTGTAACTCTGGGAAAAACATGATGCTCAAATGCTCTTCAGATCAGAGGGCTACACTTCAAGATGCTTCATTGGCCTGGAGGCAATAAAAGAATGAATCCTGAGCTAAGCAGTCTGCTGGATTCCATAAAGCACTGTTTTTCTGATTCAGTGGGCTCAGTGACTAAGGTGTGGCATAGAATGTTCCATTCCTAGCTCAATTTCACAATTTCAGCAATAGGAAGTTACTAGTTATTGGCACAAATGAATCAATAATTTTGAAAGAGATTCTTCCCATCTTTTTTCCATGTGATGCTCATAGACGCAATGGTTTACCAAACTGACCTTTATTCTTGTTTCTCAATATCTTCCTCTCTTCCCCTCTCTCCCTCTCTCCCCACACCCCCCATATTTATTTATTTCTCTCTCATAGAGGGAAATACAATCTACATCTTAGTGTGTTTGAGTCAGAGTATCAGATTAGCCACAATATCCATTTCTGCAATGTTGTATATGCTGTTTTTTGTCTAAACTCTTGTATCCCTTTCCCATCTTGGTGAACCCTGGATCATTCTTTGTAGGTCAACTCAAGGTCTCACCTGTTTTATGACTCCTTCACACACAGGAATGACTTTATCCTCTGTGCTACCATTATACTTCACGCTGAACTATCTATTAACACACATCAGCTTTATGGTTATCTGTTTATACGTCTGCTTTCCCACCACACTGTGGGCCTCTCCACAGCAAGGACTGTCTAGTTCTTTCTATTTCCAACACCTACCCCTATTCCAGTAAATAAATAGTTGGCCAATGAATACCAATACAGTTCCTCCTTTCCTCGACATGACTCTGTTAGAACCCAGGCATTCCCAGTTTGTGAACTCCACGATAGCCCAGGATGAAGATGCAAAGTGTCTCCATAAAGATGACCCAGCTGTGACCCAGAAACCAAACAGAAAACGGCCACATTCTGAGGTAGACTGCAATGGCCAGAACTACCTGGACGCCTTGACAAGGGATCAAATAAGAAAGAACACTTGAGTGAGTGAGAGCAGGACAGATTTTCTTTGTTCTGATTGTAGAGAGTCCTAGAAAATGTGAGTATTTTTAGACCTCACTGCTGGGACCAGGGTGAGTGCAGAGATGTAAGTCACTGTGGGAGCCGCTGAGGGTATTCAAGACCAACTGCTGCCAGAGCTCCCCGAAGGGCTTCCAACCCGAGAACCATCCACAGCAACGCCTCCCGACACATTGTCCATAGTAGCACATTCCATTTTGCCCCGTTTGTCCAGGCTGGCCTTGGATTGGTAGTTTATAGCTCTATTAAACCTCAGAGTGAGCAAAAGCCTTGAGGGGGAAGGTCTGTCTTTTGCAGAGCTCAATATAAATTCTACACTGATGTGGGGACAGAAAACCGAGAAGAACTGGAAGCGTATATGAGTCTGCTGACTAAAAAAAAAAATCTAACTATCTATCTATCTGTCATCGATCTACCTATCTGCCCACTTACCAGCTGTTTTTCCATTCAGTTTTTAGGAATACAACCCAAAAGTACTCACCAAAATTAATGACTGATAAATTTGTCAATCACGCTCTTACTGAAAGAAGAGTTTTTTCTCAGGGTCCAACATGATAATAAAATCCCATGACTCTGACAGCTCAGGAAAGAGGGTTACGAAGAGGAGTTTCCCATGATTTCTCAGCCTGACACCAAAAACCCTGGCACGGCCCAAGGGTGCCCCTTTATCCCTGCCCTTCACCTTGCACTTCCTGGCCAGGCCTCTCTCCCAGGATTCCCTGAGGCAGCATGGCCTCTCTGCCTGGGCACCAGGTACCAGTACATCACAGGGTGCCCTGTTCCCTATGGCGTGTCAGGAGAGACGTAGCCACCTGGAGTCGGGGGAGATCAAACCGCAGCTCTCTTATTGCTTTTGCGGAACAATCCATGTTGCAAGTGTAACCCTCAGAGGAGGTGACCAGATTCGACCAGAAGTTTTTAGTCATCTAGAAACTCTTTGTTCTTGCTATCATGCATGTCACCCAATCAATAACAGCCCGCGTTTCCAGCTGAGGGAATAAGAAGCCAGGTTGCCTGTGTGCAGCCAAATGATAACTTCCTGTATGCTTTATCCTGGCCTCTTCAGAGGTTTTTCACAATAAATTAAAAATTGTTAAGGGTCACTCTGGAAGGTGATGGGAAGGAAGTGAAGTTTGTAGGGAAGGAAAGCAGCATTAGACGTAGAATTAAGAAGCTGGGGACTCACCCAATTTTCCACTCTGCTACTTCAAAAAAGTCCCTCACCTTCTCTGAGCCCACCTTTCTTTCATTACAAAATAAAGAAAATCAAGCATACAAGTCCAGTTTGGTTTGTTTTTTCTTTTCGCACCTTCTCGGATCTTTACAAAAATGATTTCTTTATAGAACCTAAAATTTTTGTTTCCATCGCTCATATTCTGGCTTATTTCCTCATTTCTTTTCAGGGATTTCGTTCAGAAGGTTACTGTTGTGCTGGATTTCCTTTCAGTCCAATTACCAGTTTTGCTCTCTAGAAGCCATTGAACCTGGGTGGGCCTGGCCCTCAAAGCTAAGTCTGTTTTCGTGTTTGGGTTACTGATCCGTTTAGAGTGGGTATTCATTAAACACTTGCTAACTAAAATAATCGCCCTTCTCTTAAAACCAACATTGAGCAATGTTCTCTCCAAAAGTTCAGTCTATACTGAAAACCCCTCCGTATCCTGTGGTTAAACACAACTGGTCCACAATGAACTGTTTTCTGAATTAGTTCCAGGAAGACCTCCACTGTTGATGAGATACCAGTTATCAACGAGCTTTGCTGGGCTGGGAGATCTTTAGGGTATCGATGGTAAAAGTCTCATCTTCCATGTATTCCCGGCATTTGTGACATTCTTCAATCACATCTTTTCATCCAAACCACATCATTCCAGACCTCCAAGACCAGTCTCCTTCTTAGGAAATTGGGTAAATCTTGTAAGCTCCTTTCCTCTGTTTCTGGGAGTGCAGCGATCCCAGGAGTGTATCACGTACAGGGTATATCTGAAATCAAGGTATTGTGAAATCCAGCCTTAGACAGGAGTGGAGTCAGTTCCTAATGCCTTTGATTAGCAGCTAAAAGAGCAAGACACCGTCCCAGAGACACCCATGTTGTGAAGTGCTATTGGCTTGCAGCACTCATTTCCAACTCCAGTCGTGTATGTGTGGGCCTAGTAACTTCTCACACTGGGAACTCAACTCCCAACAGACAAGTAGGGAGCCCTGTTTATAAATTTTAAAGTAGGCTGATGCAGAGAGATTTCTTCTTCATTGCCCATTGTTCTGCCTCACCTTGGCAGGATAACCTTCTCTCTCTTCTCATCAGCAAATACCCAAGATTATGCCCTACATAGCACTGTCAAAACTACTTTCTGGAAAAACATTCTGTAAACCCAGTTATAAGAAATGATGGATGACTGAAGGCATCTTAAAATGAGATATGGGATTGGGTGGCACCAGAGTAGAGAAAACAGCCTTCAACTAAAGGGACTGTGAAGTTACAGGCGGTGGCCTTCGGCAGAGGGAAGGGCAGAGAGCACGCAGCCTACAGTAACTCTGGGAGGACGTGAAACGCTGTGAGATCAGACTGTGCCAAGCTTGGCTGAGGAGAAGGGCCGGTGTACCTGAGCCATTCGGTTCTGTTAACAAAAAGCCTCAGCAAAATCTCAATGTGTTCCTCCAGTGAGGCTACTCTCTTGTAACAGAGCGCAATCAAAGAGCTCCCGCCTGTGCAGGCTTCCAGAGGGACAATCCTTCCGGCAAGCAAGCCCACAGCCTTCACGAGGAGATGTGACGTGTTCCTCCTAGGGGAGGACTAGGGCCGCGGGTCCATCTGCCCCTGAGATACTCAGGCAGAAGGAGGCCCTCAGGGGTCTGCGTGCTGACCCGGGTGCCTGTCTGTAGATGTCTAAACAAACAGCACTGAGTGGAAAGGTCTTGGGGGGCGGGGCAGGGGGTGTTCCTTAAGAATCTGGCTACTCATGGGAGCATAATTCATCATCTCCTAAAACACAGTTTAAAGTACAGTGTGTGGTCCCGTTCCCTTGGGTCTTTCTCGGCCTAGAATTTAATCAAGGTCTTTAGGAAGAAAACCAGGAAGTGAAACAACTGGTGTGTCCCAAAGCATACGTTTTAAATGTTCATAACTGTACAATCCCAAGCTAGTTTTTATTTATGAAAAGCCCCAATGAAAATAATCTGAGCAGAGGGCATAATAAATGGGAGCTTCATTTTAAGTAAACCAGGCCAACTGCACTGGCTCTTCGTTCCCTTCTGGGACCTTGGATGAGATGGCATGTCTGCCGCTCGGATCCAATCAACCCCTGGACACCTTCCCATCAGAGTACATGGTTTTACCAATTGTCCCCAATTTTGATGAAGGCACTGTAACCCTAACCCATTTGCCCAATGATGAGCCTGATATTCCTAGGGAAGTCTGTACCTACACCCTGCCATCCTAAAACTCAGAAACCCAGGTGCTTCCTAAATAGCAGCGGCCTCAGTTGAGGGTGCTGGGCAGAATCATGGATCCTCATGTCGGATGGGGAGCCTTCACTTGAGAAATGGCAACAGCTTATCTTGATTTGGGTAATAGAGAAAGCATCTGAAGCAAAATATATATATATATAT
>NW_006791562.1:1266223-1289441 GCF_000442215.2 Lipotes vexillifer
TTGTGGTACGCGGGCCTCTCACTGCTGTGGCCTCTCCCGTTGCAGAGCACAGGCTCAGCGGCCACGGCTCACAGGCCCAGCCGCTCCGTGGCATGTGGGATCCTCCCGGACCAGGGCACGAACCCGTGTCCCCTGCATCGGCAGGCAGACTCTCAACCACTGCGCCACCAGGGAAGCCCTGAAGCAATATTTTTATTAAAGACATATCAATTTGAACTTACTTCCTTTCTCAGGATTGCCAAACCAGGTAAATGCAGCAGAGGTGCTTCAATGGTCCACACTTTTGTGAGTGTGAGGGGGGCTCCTTGTAGCATCAAAATATTTCAAAGCTTACGACCTCAATCACAGTTGTTGTACTTTTTGTGCTTTGCTTCAAATGAATGAATTTTAGATAAATTAGCATTTTGTTTAGCCCAACAGTGTCCACACATATTTTAAGGTGCTCGTACATACGTGGAAAACATAATTTATTTAGTCTACAGGTGATGTTTGGTTCGTGTGAGAATGCACAGACATCCGTGTTAACTCTACAGTTCCTAGTGGCCACTGGGAATCGTGAAGACCAGACGTTAGCTCTGGTCTTCAATCAGGCATAACAAGGTGTCTCATGATACACTGTAAAGACCGGAGAAATAAAGGTTGATTTTGACATGACAGGTGACTCTTAGGCGAACCAGTGACTTCCAAAGGTGCTGATCATAACTGGGGCAGACGGGATAGGGTCTCTAATGAGTAACTGTAAAGCTCTACCCTGGTTTCCTTCTCCTCCATCCTTGATCTGCCACTGACTCAAGGCATGACCGAGGAAATGTCTTTTTTTTCCAGTTTTATTAAGAAATATTCGGCATACATCACTGTGTAAGTTTAGGAGGTACAGCATGATGGTTTGATCTACATTTATTGTGAAATGATTACCACAGTGTCTTCAGCTAACACGCATCTTCTCATACAGATACAATAAAAAAAGAAAGAAGAAAGGAAAAAAATTCTCCTTATGATGAGAGCTCTTAGGATGTATTCTCCTAAAAACTATCCTATGTATCATACAGCAGTGTTAGTTATAGTCATCATGTGGTACATTCCAACCCTTATTTGTACTTATTTGCCTTGTAACTGGAAATTTGTACATTTTGACCATCTTCCTCCAATTCCCTCTCCCTCTGCCCTCCACCTCTAGTAACCACAAGTCTGATCTCTTTTCCCGTGAGTTTGGGGTTTTTTTGTTGTTTGTTTTCGGTTTTCTTTTGTTCTTAGATTCCACATATGAGATCATAAAGTATTTGTCTTGCTCTGTCTGTCTTATTTCACTTAGCATAAAATTCTCCCAGCATAATGCCTTCAAGGTCCATCCATGTTGTTGTAAATGGTAGGATTTCCTTTTTTTTTTTTTTTTATGGCTGAACAATATTCCATTTGTATATATACCACAACTGCTTTATCCATTCATCCACTGGACACTTAGGCTATTTCTATGTCTTGGGTATTATAAATAAAGCTGCTATGAACATGGGGGTGCAGATATCTTTTCAAGTTAGTGTTTTCACTTCCTTTGGATATGTTTCCAGAAGTGGAATTGCTGGATCATATGGTAGTTCTATTTTCAGTTTTTTGAGGCTCTTCCACTCTGCTTTCCACAGTGGCTATATCAGTTTACAACCTCACCAACAGGACAAGGGTTCACCTTTCTCCACATCCACACCGACTTCTGTTACCTCTTATTATTTTGATGATAGCCTTTCTAACAGGTGTGAGGCGATAGCTCATTGTGGCTTTAATTTGCATGGGAAATGCCACTTCTGCTCTCTGAGCGTCGGGTTCTTCATATGGGACATGGTAGAGGAGATGTGAAATAGAATAGCAGTTCTGAATCCTTTTTGATTTATATATATCATTGAAATTTTTATGAACGCTAAGAGCCGTCTTTCTGGAAAACACTTATATGCACAATGTTTACCTATAATTCAGGGGACACGTAGATCTTCTGGAGACTGGAGTAGCCCCCTTCCGCAGGGACACTGCAGTTCTAGAGAGTCCTGGCTACATGGTCATGGAGCTGTGATGATCTCACTTTTATTTCAAGCACCTCCTTTGCAGAGATATAATAGGAACCGGTTCCAGGGAGGCATCTGGAAAGCATGTAGCATGACCTCCAGCTGTGTTTGGTCTCAGTTTGTTCCAACTGGTGACCCTGCAGTGCTCTTTTTTCTCCCTGACCCAGACATGCTCTGTCTCCATGGCTGCCCTGTACCTTCCCTGGCCTTATAAAAATGATTGTGCCAAAGGCAAAGATGACTCCACCCAGGAGAGGGGCCTTACAGCACTGTCTCCTACTAGGACAGCTCCTTCAGCTGACTCTAAGACGTCCCTTCCCTCCTCCTGGATTGGATTCTCTTCCTAAAGGACTCTTCATATTTTTGAGAAAGGATTCTTTTTACGGGCATGGGTCAACCACTCAGGTGGGGAGGCAAGTCAGAGAGAGAACGCATCACTTATGGATGCTGTGCCTTCAAGCTTCCAAGCCGGCTATGGAACTATATGACCAACATCGCATAACAGGAGATTCCAAGTATTGGGCAAGACGTCCTTTCTCATCCCAAGTCTCACTCCTTCAGGTTTATAGCAGCTCCCTCAACATGGAACCTGAGGGCTTTTTCTTAGAATCACTTGTGGCCATTCTCCCATCATTATGTGTATCTGTGCTGTCCAATGCAGCAGCCACTATTCACATTCACTGCTTAAATTAAAAATAGAGCTCCTCAGTGGCACTAGCCACCTTTCAAGTGCTCAGTCACTACATATGGCTCATAGCTATTGGACTGGGTGGCACAGATATAGAACATGTCCATCATCGCAGTAAGTTCTATCGGACACCAGCGATCTATACAATGTGTGTGTTCAGTAGATACACACTCTGCGCCAGCACGTGAGTGAGCTTTGAAAATGTAGAGATGAGCACGTTTTTGCTCTCAAGGGGCTCACAGGTTGTGGAAGAGGCAGGCATAGAATGATACCATTACAGTAGTCTGAGCTCACGAGGTGGAGACAGGGGGAGCTATTCCAAGCAGAGACAACAGCATGTAAAAAGGCAAAGAGACCTGAAAACACTGCACGTTCAGAGAAGGGGGAAACTTTATGTTGTTTACATATAAAGTAACTGTGTCCAGTGAGTAAAAAGAAATGGTGAGAATGACTGATCAAATAAAGAGAGAAGACAGGCAAGGGCAAGACTGCATGGGCTCTTGTACGCCATGCTTATTTGGTAGTTGTTTTAGAAAGGATAATTCTCCTACATCTTGATCTTTAACTAGTTTTGATTTCCTCAGATGTTTTCTTCTTGAAATCAAGTACCATTTTGCCCTATCTTTCTCAGAACCTTATTATACAGTCTTATTATAAAATTTAAAATCCAGAGTTGCCGTCCTCTCTGTAGCTTAGCTTGTCATTCTTCCAGGCACTTCCCCCGGGGGTTCACATCTCCCATCGGCACGTCGTCTGGTTGCTGGAAGACGCAATATATGGTTCATGTTTGGGTTTAGCTAGGCATCTGGTAGCTCAGAGATGCACCTTGAATTGACAATGAGGATGATGATCACAAGTGAGATGAAACAGGGCAATGTCCAAAGAGAAAGCCTTAGCTGGTCACGATAAGAGGATCAAGGAAAACCAGTGGGAGAGCAAGTAGAAAAAGACACTTGGAGAGGACTCTGCAAGAGGTATTCCAGCTGCTCTTCATCTCAAAGACTGGGCACTTCCTTTCAAACTACTTAAATCCCCCCATTTGTGGTTGAGATGCATTTCTGTGTGCCTGTCCTAAAGGCATCATGATGACCATCAGAGATGCACCCCATGAAACCATGGTTGCATTCCAGCAAACATTTATTGAGCATCTTGATGTGTCCAGACCTTGCTGCATTCAGTGGAGACAAACCTCATGGGTCCAGGGAGAGAAGAAGGCTCCTGTTGTTATCATGATCCTGACACATCTGGAATATTCATTACAGATTTCAAAACCCTTCCACCGCTGTCATCTCCTGTGCTTTCAAAATATCTCTGCTAGGTAGATAAGATCAGGTTTGCTATCCCAGTTTTACAGATGGCAAAACTAAGGTCCAGAGATATGAAGTCACCTCCTGATATCGCTTCAAACTAGGGAGTTAGAGCCAGTTCTCTTATTCCCAAACCTAAGCTTTGAAACTCAGAAAGCAAGTTATGTAATTATAGCAAATTCCCCTAAAATCAAATTTTCGTAGTTCATTGGGATGAAACATCCAGTCTGAGGAAAGAATACCATGAGATCCTCGACAATTGCAGGTGGTTAAAAACAGACATATACTGCAGCTCATAAGCCCTAAACACGCCTCTTAATTATCAACAGAATTTGGAAACTGATTTCTTCTGAAAGTCATCAAGATTAAAATGTTCAGGTGGCCATAACCATCAATGACCTTCCTGTTAACGTAAGAGTAAGGAAGAGTTTGCTGAGTTTGAAAATATTCTTTTAAAATAATGCAAATAAAAGTACATCTATATTCCTACTCACCATTTCAGGGAATCTTGAAAAGTTCGTGACAAAAATCAAAGTGGCCCATGTTGAGCTGGGGCCGCAGAGCAAACACTAAATAAAGAAGTCTGTTTTGAGCCTTCATCAAATTGCAACTTCATAATTGCAAATAAATCCCAACACATGCAGTTTTACTTAATGGAAAATAATATGATAGCAGTCACAGGCATGAGGCTTAACCAACCATACAGTTAAGCATACATTTGTTTTCAATTACAGTTAAAATGTATTCAGCTGAATACAGCTTAAGTGGTAATTGCATTCTTTACAAGTTGCTAATAACCTCTGGAATGGTCACTCTAATAAAAGTTTGCCTCTAATGGGTACATGTCCTGCTTACTCACATGTCAAGGCCAGTGAAGTCATTAGGAGCACTTGCAGTCCAATAGCCTATCTGAGCTTTAGACTTCTGCCCAAAGCCCACACATGAACCACTCACTGTGTACCTAACATGGGACGCGGCGTGGTCATTTGGTTGTGGTTTTATGCTCTTTCCCAGGAATGCTTCTCAGGGGCAATTCTTCTATTGCAGAGTGGCTGTTAATCATTTCCTATCAGATGAGGCCTCCAACAGATGCTACAGTAGGATGCAAAGGGCTCTGCTCAGCCATCCTGGCTACAGGGACTTCATTTTGAGAGGCACTGACCCCCACCCAAATTTCCAGGACACCAATCTGTGTTCAGTGGGTGCATGGCTGTAGCACTGGTCTTTTTGCCACAGCATTCCAATCCAGGGAGACATGTCTGGGGGTGCTCACACAGTCTGATAAATTGTTTTAATGTTCTGAGTCAGGGAAAAATGTTAGGTCTGACATTATATGTTCCCTTTCTAGTCTCTTCTCCTGATACTTTTTTGTTCTTTTCCTTGAAGTTTTACTGAGTTGTAATTGACATGCTGCACTATATAAGTTTAAAGTGTACAACAAAAATGGTTTGACTTACATACATCGTGAAAGGATTACCATAGTAAGTTTAATGAACATTCAGCATCTCATATAGATACAAAATTCAAGAAATCGAAAAAAAGTTTTCCTCGTGATGAGGACTCAGGATTTGCTCTCTTAACTTCCATATGTAAACATTCAGCAGCGCTAATTATATTTACCGTGTTGTGCATTACATGCCTGGTATTTATCTGATACCTGGAAGTTTGTACCTTTTGAATACCTTCACCTCTTCCTTCTGTTGATGAATTTATGTTCCCTTTTATCAGGAAGAAGGAAATTTAGAATGGAACAGGGTGCTAGGGTGGAAGCAGATGTCTGTCACCAGAGATGACTCTCCAAAACTAAAATTGAGCGGCTCAATATGTGTGGAAGTAAAACTACAAGCTATGGGTTCGATATTGTCTTCCTTCCATGTCTTTGTGAAAGCATTCAACTATATTTGTGGATCTATAGTGCTACACCTAGTGTCTGGCCCGACTTTTGCATCTTAGAGAGTAGAGTCAGTCACTAAACATAAAATTTTCATTCTTCTTCTACCAACACTTTTATCACCTGTGTCCCTCTTCCTCAGTGTCTCCTTTTCTATCACGGTTACCTTTCTTCTCTCCTCCTTCTTCCTTCCCCCCTGTTCTCCCTATGGAAGAATTTCAGAGCAAGTTACAGAGAGAGCTTTTCTTAGAGTTAGTGCCTATGTGCCATTTCCACAATTGCCATCTCAAATATTTGTCACTCTAGCAATACTGCTCTGCATTTCTGGCTCTGGAGAGCTATTATAATCCAGGTGCTTGGAAGATTATTGTTTCCAACATCTACTTGAAGCTGAGAGGAAGACCACAGGAGCTATGTATGCTCAGAGAGAAGAGAGTAGGCTTGATGGAGGAAAAGGGATGGCACCTCCCAATTTTAACAGAGTCCAACCCCTGGAAAGAAATTTGGGCCTGTAGTTAGCAATGCTCTTCTGAAGGGAAAGGTACAAAGTTATGTGATAAACTCACATTAAACAAACGGGAGTAGAAGCAGTCAGGCAGCAGAGGCGGCAGGTAAATGACTGTGCGCACTACACGCGAGGAGGAACCTCTGGCAGCCAAGGCAATGCCTGGGCAATTATCAGGTCGGTTTACAAATTCAAAAGGCACGCAGCCGCGCTGCATTCCTAACAGTTGACACCTTTAAACGGATCTTTCCTCCGTTATTTGTCTGTCCCAGACCTGAGAGGCTGTGGTAGAAGGGGTGCAGGTCCTACCTGGCCTGTCACGGTGTGACTAGGGGAGCTTGAACAGTTCCCTTCCCGTCATGGGGTCTTTCTTTTCTCATCTTTTAAAATGATAATTTTAAAGGTACTTCTCATCTCTGACAATTGTGATTCCATGAAATCCCAGCTCATATTAAGAAAGTCTTCTCATGGTTGACAAGGTCTGAACATCCAGGCTTTCCACGGTAGTGAACCATCTATTAGTAGAGTTAGGAGAACGCACACTATTATCTCCTACTTCCAGGATTCCGTGGCAGTTCTGTCTTGTGCCTTCTAATAACACTTGCCCAGCCTTTAACAACTTTGATGGGAGTGGCGAAGCCCCAGAGGTAACCATCACAATAGCTGCAAACTGGCAGCCACTCTTCTAGGCAAGTGCTAGAAAGATAGTATGGTGCTGATGGCTATGGTGCTGATTCTGTAGAGTCACTCCTTCTCTTAATCCCCAAACCACACCCCTGCCATTACCACAGAACATGGCAGCTCTTGTGGTCCCACCTGCTGGAATTTTATTTAGTTCTAATATGAACTAGACTCCATTCATTACATAGATTTTACACTGGACTGGACTAAGTCGTCTCACCCCAAGCACTATTTCGAGCTTATCTCCCACTGACCTTCAACATGTACTCAGAGCTTCAGCCAGACTTGATAGCTCGTAGTATTAGTTTCCTATTGCCGCGTAACAAATTACCACACACTTAGTAGCTTAAAAATCATCCCTTCATTATCTTATTGTTTCTGTTGGTCTGGAGTCCAGGCATGCTTTAGCTGGACCCTCTGCTCAGGGTCTCGTAAGACTACAGTCTGGGTGTCCTCCACACTACTCTCCTTTCTGGGTCCTTTCCCAAGCTCACCCATTTGTTGGTGGGATGCAGTCGCTTGCAATTGTAGGACTGAGGTCCTGGTTTCTTACTGGCTGTCAGCTGGGGAATGCTCTCAGGTCCTAGAAGCCCCACAGTTCCTTGCCAAGTAGAATGGCAACTCATTTCTTCTAATGCACTGTTATCATGTTACCTTTACCATCTAACATAATCTAATCAGTGGAGTGGCATCCACCACCTCTGACATCGTCCATCAGCTAGAAAAAGTCACAGGTCCCACCTGCACTCAAGGAGGGGGAGTTATACAAGGGTGTGAATTACTGGGGATCATCTTAGAATTCTGCCTCCAAAATTATCATTCTCAGAGCACTTTTCTTACCCGTTTTTGACATTCCTCTGCCTAGTAAGGGTCATCCTCTTTCTCTGCCTACCCCTAAAACCATCACATTCCTAGATGACTTTTTTTTTTTTTTTTTCTTTTTGCGGTACGCGGGCCTCTCACTGTTGTGACCGCTCCCGTTTCGGAGCACAGGCTCCGGACGCGCAGGCTCAGAGGCCATGGCTCACGGGCCCAGCCGCTCTGCGTACCACTGCGCCACCAGGGAAGACCCCCTAGATGACTTTTAAGCATGCCCACCCTCCCTTCTAGGCTTCCATTGCATGTATAATTCTGTAAAGTCATTTACTTGTTCTGGAATACATTCGAATCTGCAAGATCTTCCTCCCAGGATGCACAGATCTTCGGAGCAGGGAACTAGGTGATATCCAAATACACACCCCTTCCCACCCCCTCATTCCACCACAGCACCCTGCATCATGTTTTCTACATAGGTGGTAGTGGGCAAATAAATGCTTCTAGTGGAATTCAGTACATTAAACCAGAGCAGAGAATTACAGAATCTGCAAGGTTGGAACAAAGCTTCGAAGGTCAACATCTAGAACAAACTTTCCCTTGTTGCTCTTGGCTAGAGACTATTGGCATCTCTTCACATTTCTATGTCCCATCTGCTATCAAACATTTTTATGACATTTATTTCCTCATTATAGTCCTTATTGTGCTTTATTTATATATCTGTGAGGCACATGAGAGTTGGAAGTTCTCCCTTCCCTTGCAATCTTTTCTTCCCCAAAGCCCCAGCCAGCCAGACTCCCTGTGCCCGTGACAGGCCTCCAGGGCTCCCGTGACAGCATTACTCCTCACTTCCCTGTATGTCTCTCTTGTCTCCTCCATGCCTCCACCATCAATTTCAAACTTCCTGTCCTGACATTCAAGGCCTCCTTACACTTTGAGTCTGTCTTTATCGCCTCCCTTATTTGCCCTGTGTCTCCCTCCCTAGCTCCCACTCCAAATTCTGGGCATTCCTCCAAGTTTCTCCATATTCCTGGAACCATCATCCCTCACTCTCCCCTTCCCCCATTTCCCCCATCATCTGTCAAGCTTTCTCTTCTTCCTCTTATCTTCCCTAACCCTAAAAAAAATTTGAAGAAACTCTCCTTTGACACAATCAACAGATGTATATTTAATCTTCTGTTAGCAAATGCTGGCCTATGGCTGTTTGACCAGTGAAATACACACAGGACAGATGTGCTAATACCTTGATCTTTACCGCCACAAAAATCAAAGGCAGCTTCCATTGTTGGACATGGTGATGTGGGAAGGAAGCCTTCAGTGGAACAGAATTAAGTTGTCTTGACTTGCCCATGTGTAGAACTAAGTCAGGAGGATAAGAATTATTGGGGGCTTGCTCTAATCACCCTAATAGGTCTTCCATCATTTCAGGTAAAGGGCGGGCTAGGCAATGGAGATATTTTAGGGTTAGTTCTCACAGTGGAGTGATTTTGGATAAATTATGTAGATTCTCTGACATTCAGTTTCTTCCAAATGGAGATGATCCTAATGATAATACCTAATAATGTCAATTAAATAAGTTCAAAAAAATGCAGGTAAAAATGCAAACGAGTCGTAAAATGGGTGCAAACGACACTTAGAATCTTTCACAGCAACATTTCTGACTGCAGCTGTGTCAGATCAGTAGCTGCCACTAACTGAGGGAGAGACACTTCATTCGCGCAGGACCTCGATTTCTTCACCTTTAACACCGGGGTAATAAATTCCTGTCGCGTCTACCCCAACAAGCTGTTTAAAGATACCTTAAGAGAAGAGATATGAACATTGTAACTACGAAATGTGTGAAAATGTAAGGTATCGTTTTCATTGTAGTTGGCAATATGGCCAGCCGGGAAAGAAGTTAACGTGAGCTGTCAACAACCCCTCTCTGTTTTCTCTACCTGGAACGCTCTCTTCCCCCGCACTTTCCCACCTCACCTAACTCACTAGTATTCATATTTCAGGTCTCAGTTACTGCTCTCACCCCCTCCCCGAGCCACTGGTCCATGTCAGCCTTCTCCCTCTCTCTCATTCATTGTAAACCCCATGAATTGACATGAAACTGACACAGCCCACCTGGGGACGCCTAGCCAGAGATTTCCTTTAGGATGAGTTTAGGAACAGTCACAACTTGACTTTGCCCAATAGCAGGGAACTTTGGGAAATTTTGGAACACAATCTTTCTGCTCTCTCACAGTCTGAGATTTTCAAGTCCCTGGTTTCTGATATGGCTTCTACTCTTCTTGGTATTTGCTAGACATGGGCCACAGATATTGCCAGACTAGCACATTATTATATTTTTATTTCTGTAAAAACAAGTTTGTTTACATAATGACAAGTTTGGATATGCAAGTGATATGACATTCTGAGGCCTACAGAAACGAAGACACTTAAGTAAAGATCTCCAGATTTTGCTAAATTTAAATCTTGATTTCTGACATCTTTAGATCTTCTTTTTCACAGAAGATGCTTCCCGAATTGAACATTTTCAACTTTATTCATAAACAGGGATTTCTAACTTATGTTTTATTGACTTCTTTTAAGGTGAAATCCCTTTTGAGAGTTTCAAAGCTTCAGAGCCATTTGCTGTGGAATTCTCTTACAACTATCTTTAATCTTATTCTTCTGTTAACTTGCATTTAATATTCAGATTCATATTATCAGAGTAAAAATACAATTTTTCTATAGTTCTACAGTTCCTTAGTTGATTCTTTACTTTGTAGTGAGGCAGAAAGAAAAGACACAGCTAAGAAGAGGCCTGGAGTTTGCCCAAATATTTAATTTTTTTTCTTTCACACCCAATTTCCCTTACCTCTAACAAGCAATGGTTATTTTGTAAGTAGTTTGATCAATTCTCAGAATCTACCCATCAACTTGTCTACAGTATTTGTGATCCCATTCTACTCTAGTCTCTTTTTACCTTTGCAAATTGTTCTTACTCTTTTTTTATTTACTTTTAAAATCGCATTAACCCACGTTTTTTCACGTGATTGGTCCAACATCATTCACACCCACTTTCCATACTCCCCCCACTGCCCACCCCGTACTATGTCACTGAATTGAGGGTATAATTTGCTAGTTCAGAGATTTCAGCTGCTGGTACCTGAGAAGGGGTGACTGTGCCAGGCTGTTCCCCGTTCTCTTCAAATAAAGCAATATTGCAATTCTAAATTAGATTTATTTAAAACATTAGCTGGAAGCTTCTCCTAACCTCAGTATTTGGCAGATCCTGTGATCCAAAAGCACTTTAACTCAATGAACCCAGAGATCCCACTTCTGTAGGTACCGAATCCAGAGGCAGGAGGACAGAAGCACCAAAAGAGCACAATAGCTGGGAATATCAGTTTCTTACAGTTGTGTAACAAATCACCACAAACTTACCAGCCTGAAAGAGCACTAAAGTAGTATTATGTCACAGTCTCAGCAGGTCAGAGACCTGGGCCCCGTGTAACTGGGTTCTCTGCCTAGGATCCCACAGGACAAAGTCAAGGTGAGGCTCATATCTGCAGGCTCTGGGGAAGAATCTGAACTCATTCAGACTGTTGACTAAATTTACTTTCTCCTGACTGGTTGCTGGATGAAGGTCCCCATTTCCTTGCTGGCTGTTGGCCAGAGGTTGCTGTCTGTCCCATGGCCGCCCTCATTCCTCCTCCTGCTTTCCAAATGGACCCCTCCATCTTCACAGCAGCAGTGGTGTGTCCAGTCCTCATCCTTCAAATCACTCTGACTTTCCCTTTGGCTTTTACGTGATTATGTCAAGCCCACTTGGATAATCTTCCTATTTCAAGGGCAACTGTGCCATATAGCAAAACACAAAATCACAAGTGTGATACATCATCATATTCACAAGTTTGGAGAATTAGGTCAGAACACCTCAAGGAGGAGGAGGTCATTTTAGAAATTCTGCTCACCACACCAAGGCATTTATTTTCCCATTTTATGAGGAAGCTTCAGAAACAAAGAGATACGATATAGACGATGACACCTCCTGAGAATAAGAAGACCTCGAGTAGGAAGGAAGTTTCCAGTAAACAAATGAGAAATTTTTAAACTGCATTGATAAATTCTCTGCAATTGCCAGCGGAATGAAACTGTGGGACAGATGATCTAACAAGGAGAGAAGGAAGAAAGGAAAAAATAAACAGAGTTTTGTTAGAAAGGATCCAGAAATACCAGGCCTGAGCTTAAATATACTGACATGAACAACATGAAACAAATGAAAAAAGATGAGCCATGAAGGGAAACCGTGCAATCGAATAATCAGCGACGAGGCCGAGAACACAGAGACCAGGGAGCCAATGAACACAGAACACAGAGTCCCAAGTGAGAATTCCCAGATGATGAAAAACACCAAGTAAACAGATACCCAGCTCAGAGCCAACAAGCTGCTTCAAGGCTGAGAATTTCTAAGATTTAGAAAACGGAGATGGTGGTGGTAGAGAGGAACCCGGACATTTCAGTGTAGGTGGATCCAGGAGATTGTAAGAAGGGGATCATATATTAACTATGAGTAGTACAGCCAAACGATCCACTAAAGGGAAATAGAGGCAGCAGGCTGAACATTAGAAAATATGTAGACTAGGTATCTTTTACTCTTCAGAGATTCCGGTACTATTACAACAATTACATGTCTTTACCTTCTACCTAATTCTAGGAAAATGAATTGTAAACTATTAAAGATCACGCGAATCCTTAGGGATCGCACAGTCTAACCTTTTTTTACAACCTGGTAAATCTAGGACAAGAGAGGAAACTAAACATGTCTGGGTGAAAGAACGAACCTCAAGCATAGTTAATTCTAGGGATACTAGCCCTCTGCTTCCCAGCCCATTGCTCTTGCACAGGGAGGTGTTGTTCACTCTTTTAATAGATAAGCTAGCATCCAAAGATAAATATTATGCTGTTTAGTAAATAGCAGCGAAAATGTAGGTTTTGCCCAAGGTTGGATACTCTAAATAATCATTGTGGGTCTCCTTTCAGGACTTTTTAAAAAGCCTTTATGTACTTTGTTCCATGCAACCCCCATTTGTCCTTAAGAATAGCATGGTTTTTGTTTGTTTGTTTGTTTTGCCGTATGCGGGCCTCTCACTGCTGTGGCCTCTCCCGTTGCGGAGCACAGGCTCCGGACGCGCAGGCTCAGCGGCCACGGCTCACGGGCCCAGCCGCTCCGCGGCATGTGGGATCTTCCCGGACCGAGGCACGAACCCGTGTCCCCTGCATCGGCAGGCGGACTCTCAACCACTGCTGCGCCACCAGGGAAGCCTAAGCATGTATTTTTTCATGCAAGGAATTGGGAAATTAAACTCTGATTTTACTTCTACTGTCAATGGCTTTTTCTTTTTTAACATCTTTATTGGAGTATAATTGCTTTACAATGGTGTGTTAGTTTCTGCTTTATAACAAAGTGAATCAGTTATACATATACACATATCCCCATATCTCTTCCCTCTTGCGTCTCCCTCCCTCCCACCCTCCCTATCGCACCCTTCTAGCTGGACACAAAGCACCGAACTGACCTCCCTGTGCCATGCGACTGCCTTCCACCAGCTATGCATGCCACATTTGGTAGTGTATATATGTCCATATATACACTACCACTGTCTCACTTTGTCCCAGCTTACCCTTCCCCCTCCCCGTGTCCTCAAGTCCATTCTCTAGTAGGCCTGCATCTTTATTCCCGTCTTGCCCCTAGGTTCTTCAATTGATGGAAGATTTCTGTGTTGGTCAAGGTAGGTCTCATAATTTTATCAAACAAACAAAAGTACTTTATGTAATTTTACATGTTAAAGAAAAGTTTCTTTTCCATCAAGTGCTATTGCCATGAAATGTGGATAATAGGAAGGAGATGTGGGTTCTTTACATGAATTCACACAGCCACTCAATAAACATCTAGCCATATGAAAATACATAAGACCTTTCATTGTTGGACCTCAGTTCCTCATCTGTGAAAGGCAGAAGTAGGAGTAGGTTTATTTATACTCTCCCTTTTAGTGCAGATAGAAAATGAGTCCAAGCATCTAAGAGCCACATGGATGGTTGCTGGGCTGTGCATGGCAAGCTTTAGGAAGTGCCAATCTCACCCCATTCTGTTTGACCGGCGCCCCCTGCAATTTCAGGAATCTGTGATGTTACAGAGGGTGCTATACAGGAAGGATGCATCTCAAAAGGGAACATTATAAAAAATGGAAGACAGTATTATTAGTATTAGTGCGCGCAGCCTGATAAAGAATCATCTCACTTTTGGCTACGACTCTCCATTAATCTCGTAGTGTTGGCTGCGAAGGCTAGAAGATACTCATTTTGCTCTGACTGAGAAGAACCCGCCTGCTATTGAGATACCATCTTAATGTAGTGAGAATACTGCTGGATAGCTGTCCAGCTTGCAGTCAGGGGCATGGGAAAGAGCCCAACAACAGTTGGGGAAAGCAGAATGTAGTGATGAGCTCAGATGTCTAAACATAGATAGAAGAGAAGCCAAAAACTGAGGAGGAGATTATGCAGGGAGCAGGCCGTGGAAAGGCTGTATATCCTGTAGGCATGGTGACAGAAACCAAGAATTAAAAATGCTCAAAATTAATCCTGCCAATTTTATTAAGAATAACATTTTCCAATTGAAAACGACTTGAATTAAAGGCACATCCCCACATGTGCATGTCCTTTAATATTGATTCCTATAATGACTAACACTGCTTTGAGTTATAATCTCTGAGACAGATTTTTTTTTTCAGTTTTTGAACTTACCTTGGGCAATCAAAATAGTAGTGGCAGATATTCGAGGTCTCTATTTCAAGACAGGAAAGGATATTAATACAGAGAGTACGGATTAAGAGAAAGAGAAATCCAGATCAAACGTTTCAAGAATCTTTTTGCAGATTTATTTTTTTAATCTCTAGTTTTAGAAGAAGTAATCAAATAGGAAACTTTAGTGATTTTCAAGTTAGGGAATCAGCTTTAGCTTGACTCTCAGACCAAGATGATCCATACAATTCAGCCCCTATAGCTCCACAGATGTCAAAAATCTGCCTAGACAAGTTCTAACCTGGGACACCAGAGGGGAAGGCATCATTCCCACTCTAAAACTACTGACCACTGACCAACAAAAATGGCCCCCGTTGCATTCCTGTACATGGGTGTAAAGGAGAACACAGCACAGCTGCCACATATAAGTAGGAAGATCTTGCTTTGGTCTTGAGAAAGATCCTTTCTATGGCTCTTTGAGATCGTAAAACCATTATCAGAAATTAAGCTGAATTTATACATTTTTTTCTTTTAAGTTTCTCAGAATCTCTAAAGGGACAATGAGTCCTTCATTCATTATCATTTATTCATCCAAAAGTGCATATAATCAAAAATGCATATATTATGAGCCAGATGCTGGGAATAAACACAATATTAGAGGATAGAACCATTCTGCTCATAAAAGTATTAAAACAAAGGATGAAATTTAGTGATGTTTTTAAGAACCTCAATAAATGAGAAACGATACAAGATCTCTGATGCCATGGATCCCTGCCTACTACAGTGGGAATGATGTTTTTGTGAAATAAGAGCTCCAAGGTGCATAGCACGGTGGCTCTCGCTATCAAATGGATGTGCTTTGGCACACCACAAATGCCTGATGTCCATTAATTCATGGACTCACATATTTCAATTGTCCGATCCCTTTCCTTTACGATAATATTATTCTTACATGAGTCATATTTGCTTATGTCAAGCTATGTATTTTGGGGATGCACATGAAATGTCCTGAAACAGATCTCATTTCATTGAGGGTATACCCTTTCCCTGCTTCAGCCACCAAGATCTAAATCCAGAAGATGGTGCCTAAAGTCCCAATGCAGGGACCAGAAAAACAGCACCAGCATCCAAGCAACAAGTCAGTCATTAAGTGTCTGCTGTTGTTTTCTCACCCACTTATCTTGCCTGTGCCTCCCTGCCGAAGTCCTCCACCACTGCCCCTATGTGGTTAAAAATGTCAGCGTTCGGGGGCATATTTACTTAGCCACATACTTCCTGGCTCTGGGATTCTGTTTTGTTAGCTTCTGTCGTCACTACCAGGCTAGAGGCCAATGTTTGTACTGGGTGGGAGTTACAGGGAGGCATAAACAGAATCAACCCTCCTGTGCTTTAAAAAATCAGGCTAGGATTATATACATATTCCATGTCAGAAAAATGAAATGTGTCTTGGCGGTGGATGGGAAGTTGGAGCGCTTGGAGGGGGAGTGGAGATCTGGCAGAATTGCTCCCCTGTTCCTTGGCCCCCTGCCTGACAATCATTCAACCTTTTACTCTTGGAGTCAGCTTCTTCCCTCTCTTCTGAGGCCTTCCAAGTGCTACAACTTCCTTGCCGTCACCCCTCCTAGTATGTTGTCAGGACCCAGAATGGCTTGAAAAGGAAGAGCACTTTGACAAAAAGGGGCATATTCTCGAAATTAGGCAAGGCTTGGGTTCGAGTCGCTAGCGTGAACCTCCTCAGCTTTGCTTTGAGGTTCAGACGGCAGGACCGATTCACCCAAGGATTAATGATCTAAACAAGGACATATGTAAGAATCTACTTCTTCATCAGAAATGGAAATCTCACTTCTCGTGTTTGTACAGCACTAAGATTATTACCTGCTAAAAGTGTTTGCTAAATTTCTCTAAATCCCGTTGTTTCTGTCCAGCTCCCATGGTTCTGCTTCTCTAATTCCTGGTGTTTTCTAGCACCACTCAGAGTTGCAGTCCCTTCTGAATTGTTATCTGCTCAGAATGTGGACCTTGCCATACTCCTTTAGACTCACCCTTTCACTAACTAGCTCCCAATACCTCCCCCTGTGTTCCCAGGAAAGACCACTCCATTTTATTCTGTCTTCCCCCCAAAGTCCTCAAACTCCTCACAAAGTGTCCTTCCTGCCACCCGTGGTCTCAGAAACCCTGAAGACTCCTGGTGATGGTGCTGCTTGTGTGCATGTGGCCCCTTGATACTGGTTCTAGGGGGTCTAGATACATTTTTATAGTCTCCTTTGAGACTCAGGCCACTAGCCTGCTCTCCTCACATGTCTGTCTGTCATCTGCCAGCCTCTGTGTAGGTCATTTCTTCATATTTATCACCTCTTTGTAACCAGGCAGGACATCTTCCTGTCCACCTTACATCCTGAAATGCAGGGATGACTTCACCAACCACAGTCCTAAACCTTTGCTAATTTGAATGGCCTCAAACTGTCCTCACCATCTAACCAATTCACTGTAAATGCCACAAGCAAGACCCTGGAACTCTTCATCTTTTTAAGTGCCCTGACTCCCACCAAAATATCACCTTTGGAACCCGCCACCCTTCTAGCTTTGCTCAAAAATACGGTTTAATAGAGAACGAGATCTTCCAAATTCAGGTGGTGTATCCAGACATCAAAATGGAAACAAACGCTGTAGTTAGCCCCAAACAAAACTTTCTGGGAAGGACAGAAGAAAAAAAAGAGTGTTGATGACCTTTCCTCTTATAAGAAATGCCTACATCCTCTGTACTGGGGAGACCAATTCAACAGCAAATAAATTGGACACATTTCACTTCTTCTTCAGGAGAAGACAGCATTTTTGCTAGCCCGCCATAAAGTTGCAAGGATGGAGAAAATGAAATATTCCTATGTCATGATTTCTTGGTTTGTTCGTGGTGAAGAAGCCACCTTGTACCAGGCTGTCAGGGACTAGTCTACTCAGCCCCTGCTTCATGGCCGCCCACCAGAGGCCAACTAAAGGTGAAGTGTTCCATCCTACTGAAAATGTGTGTGCACTGTTTCCAGATTCTGACATGTCTCAACTAGGAGGCTGGGAAACTTGCCTTATCTAGAGCCGAGCCCCAGATCTTGGCATTGTCCAAAGCAATCCAGGAATTCAAGTTACACTAATGTAATCTTCCTTCCTGTGCCAACAACAACTTTGGATTGGGTCTTCTACACGTACTTTGTAGGTCATACATTCTCCTCCAAGTGTGAACACTGATGAACTAGCATCAACTGATTTCCGAGAATTTTCAAGGCGAGGGAATAACCCCCAAACACCTCTGAATTTTGCTGACCTTCTGTTGAATGGCTATGCCTCCCTCAACTCTGTGTTGTCAGCAGAATTAACCAGTCTATACCATTTTTTTTTTTAGAGATTTTGAACAGGGAGGACCTCAAATCTGACCCCTGTCGGGCCCCAGTAAATCTCACAGCGCACAATTAAAGACACTCCTCGGGCTTTGTTTTCCTACCAGTCCATCATCTCCTCCCATGCACTCTGGATACTATAGCAAAATTTCTTTTCATCTAAAATTCACAGTAGGATTTTTTTTAACATCTGCTCAAGATCCAAATAGGTTATTACATAGGGTCCAATTTGTCATGTGACCTCCAGGAACATCTCAGGGTCCTCCATTAAAATAGGGTCCTGTGCTCGCTTCGGCAGCACATATACTAAAATTGGAACGATACAGAGAAGATTAGCATGGCCCCTGCGCAAGGATGACACGCAGGTTCGTGAAGCGTTCCATATTTTTAAAGAAAAAAAAAAAAAAAAAAAAAAAAATAGGGTCCTTTTCTCATGTGAGAGACTCTCATTTCTTTCCTGCATATGGCCCTTAGCATCTTCCCTCTTAAACACTAATCCTCTGGGACTGCTTCTCCTAGAATTACGTCTTTCCACGGAAAGTGCACATACTTCATTTGTTCTTTTATTTCAGTTTAAAATCAAGTCATTCAAGGTAGGACATAATGCAACTGCCAGTTCTGCCTTTATTTGAGGACCGCTTAAGTTTGTTACCACTTGGGTTTAGAGACTCTCAGATTATTAACTTGGAAATCTTTTGAGATCTTTGTTCCTTAAAATGGTCTGTTTCCGGGGTCCGCACAACAGTATTATTCTTATATTAAGACCAATATTAATCTTAGAGAATAGAATAAGTTCACGTTCATTTTGCAGCTAGGCCAAGACTTCAAAAGTATCTTCGAGACGCAGATTATCTACTTCAGTCTCTCACCCCAGCAGCTCTGGAGTTGTTTGCTCTGTCTTCTCTTTAGGAAACAAAGTAGGAGAAGTGCCCCTTTCCAAGTCCCTCACAGCAAAGATGTGGAAGCCAAGGAGACAGAAAGGGCCTTGGCAACAATCATATGGTAGTCTGGGGCCCCCTGGACTTAAGCTCAGAGCTCCTCCCCCTTATGGCAGAAAACACAACAGAGTGGAAAACATTAGAAAATATAGAGAAAATGATAATGGTAACTCATAATTCACACCATGGATAAGTATTGTTCATGTCTTGGGGAATGTCAGTTTTTATTAGGAAAATTTTATTTGACATAATTTGAATCATATATAATTTGGTATTGCTTCTTTCTTACACATAACAATACAAGTATTTTCCAGCATGAGTAAAAACTCTAGTATATTTCTGAAGATCATCTGATGTATTAATAAATATATCATATTTCAACTAACTGCCTAGATTTTCTAGAGTTTTTAATATTTTAAACAATGTAACAGTGAGTATCTCTCTACAAATGTTTTTCCCCTCTATTCCATGATTAACTCTTAGGAAATTCCCACAGGTCTGGATTAAGAGTACGGATATTCTAAGGCCTTGGTATTTACTGACAATTTTTTTACTGATAGCTTGTGCCAATTTATATTTCCTCCAGGGACACATGAAAGCAACTAGCTCATTAGACAGGCATGAGCATTAGTTATTCTAATTTTTTAGAATTTTCATTATGAAAAAATTCAGATCTACAGAAAAGATACAAGAATAGCACAATAAACTCCTATTTGTTCTTTGTCTATATTCACCAATTATTAATATTTTGTCATGCTTGTTTGCATGAATAATCTCACTAACTATATATTCTTATTATCAATACTAACTATACATTATTATTATTTTCTGAATGATTTGAGAATAAGTTGCAGACCCTTTATCCGTAAATATTTCAATTTTTATACTCTAAGAACACTCTCTTATATTATCATATTTTCAAATTAAGCACATTTAACATTGATAAAACATTATTATTCAATGCACGGTCCTATACTTACACTGTCCTAATACTGTCCTTTATAGCATTTTGTTTTCTGATCTAGAATCTAACCCAAGATGACATATTGTGTTTTGCTGTTATGTCTTTTTAATCTCTTTAATCTGGAACAGTTTCTCCATCTTTATTTTTCATGACATTGACACATTTAAAGAATACAGACAGGTTGCTTTGTAAAATGTCCCTCCATCTGGGTTTTTCTGAGTTTCTTCATAATTAGATTCAGGTTATACATTTTTGAAAAGAATGTCACAGAAGCGATGTTGTGTTGTTCTCAGTGGGTTACATCATGATGTAATTTTGTCCTATTTTTGGTGACGTTAACTTTGATCACTTGGCTAAAGTGGTCCTACCATGTTTCTCTGCTGTGAAGGTAACTTTTCCCTTTTGTAATTAATAAGTAATCTATGGGAAGATACTTGAGACTGTGTAAATACTCTGTCCCTCAAACAAACTATCCCTCTTGGGTTTTAGCATCCATTTTGATATGTGTCTGAAATCACTATTACTATGATTGTTGCAAAATAATGATTTTTCTAACTCTACAGTTCCCTCTGCATTTATTGTCATTTTACTGTTGCAAAAAGCTTTCTCTTTTTCTTGCTATTTTGTATGTATGAATGTATTTGTAACATTCAGTTATCTGTTCATTTGTATTTATTAATAACAGTATAGATACATGGATTCTTTTTATATTCAGTATGTTATAATCCATTACGGATATTATTCATTTTGATACTGTAACAGTCCCTGATTTGGTTAATAGAATCTCATGAAAGATTGTCTCTGAATTCTTTAAACATATCTCCAACATATTCTTTTAGTCCTTCCTTATATTCTGTACCTCCTCCCGCCAAAAAGACATTCAAGAGTTGTTCTCACTGTTACTCTGCTCTCATTCTGGGACTGGCCATTTATACACTGGAATTCTTTCAGTGGAAAACAGAAATAATTCTAATTTTTTAATACAAATTTTTTTTAATTTATGCTTCTCTGGTTATTAATGAAGTTGTTTTCTCAAATATTTCTTTTTTGCTTTATGTTTCCTCTTTGTTATGCTTTTGAATTTGTGTAGTGTTTTCTTTAGGACACCTAGAATACACACTTACAAATAACTTGTATTCTAACATTTAGAATTAAACCACTTGTTTCTAAGGGTAAAATACGTTTTTAATATTGTTTTAAATGGTGGTTAAAGCCCCCCAACGACTTCATAAAACTATGACAGACAGGTTATAGAATTCAGTCATGCTTTAGAACACATCTCTATAGTCATATTCAGAACTTCAGCTTACGGGAGCTGAAACCAATCTCCTCTGCTTTCTGCATGACAGTGGCCACAGCAAGATTTCCTAGGTGGTGGGGTATGTAAAATCTTTATGGGTAAAAGCACCAAGGGAGTTTGGGAAGAGGAAAAGATGTTTGAAGACAAACCGTGGACAGTGGAAAGAGGCAACTATGAAAAGGAAAAGGAAGAGTTATTCCAGGAGCAGTTTTATAGAGAAAGGAAATGTTTTCTCTCAAGTGGTACCAGTTAAAAAAGAAATCATAAAGCAGAGTGGAAATTTATTAAAAACTTTACTTTTATGAAGAACTACCATGAGTTTAAAACATTCTATAAACATATGGAAGGAGATTATCCCTCTGCTTGTTATAAAATAAGCAGACGTGCCTAGAAATATCTAAATTACACACTGATCACTCTTAAAATGAAATGATAATGAGAAAATTAAATAGCAGATTCTACTTTGGGACAAGTATATCAACCATAAATTCACATATTGAACTGTAGATGTCAGATCTGAGATGGTTTTGATGTCAGAAACTCTTTCATCTCACCCACAAACATTGCTGGCCTTTCAGGATGCCACTGCTTGCCCTGAGATGCAGAAGTGATAGGAAAACTCTGTGTTGCGTCTCAGTCGACCTGTTATCTGGGCTTTCCAGCGCCACGGGCCCTTCCATGGCTGCTGAAATGGCAGTCTCTTGACTTTCCATTTCCTGTGAGATCACAGGATTTGTTGTCCACTTAGGCAATTCCCAGCCAGAGACACACATGCCATCCAAACACTCACCAAAGTTTTCAGAGGGGAAGGAAATTACTTGATGTTGTCACTGTCACTACCTTGCTTCTTATTTTCTCTCTGGCACTTTTCCTTTCCTGACTAGAGTCACCTCCTATTGCTCACTGGAGCCTCCAGGGGCCTTTCTTCTCACAGCCTCCTCTGGAGGACATTTCCATGCTAGAGTCTCTTTTCAACAAAATGATAAAACTAATTTGGCTTTTTTTCTTGATAGTACAATTATTTTAGAAACTTTGGAAGTACAAAAAAAGAAAAAAAGGAAATAAAAGCTACATATAATTCTAGCATCCAGAATTGACCACTATCCACTTTTTAATGTGCATCTTTCCATTAATTCTCTCAATCATGTGTCTTCTTTACATGTCTTTATATAATTCTCTCTCTCTGTGTCTCTCTCTGTCTCTCTGTAGCTCTCTTTCTCAGTATACATATATATAATATACTATATATATATATATATATATAGAGAGAGAGAGAGAGAGAGAGAGAGAAACAGAACAAGAGAGACAGTGAGGTAGTCCCTCCAATGTGCACAGGCGCACGCACACACACACACACACACACACACACACACACACACACAAGAAATAAACTTATTTTCTGTTAAGTCACTGAGATTTCAGGTTTATGAGATAAACAGAGATACCCTAACTAATGCAGATATTCCAGATAAGGTAGTTGATGACAGATGGGTGCAGGCAACTGTAAATGGAGGGACGGAGGGTGAAGGAGAAGACAATAAGATGTAATTAAATAAGAGGGGGCCATGGACACACCTGTGATAAGCAGGCGTGCTTCAGATCCAAACAGATTTAAAATAATTAGCCGAGGATTGAGAAATCTAGGTCAGCCTGTTGGTCCTTTCATTCATTCAAAAAGCATTTGTTAATTGCCTGCCAGGTGCTAGACGACAGGATGGGTACCAGAGATCTATCAGGGATTAAGATGCAGTCCCTCCTTTCAGGGTTGAAGTGTCAGGAGAAAGATCAGCTGCTTTATAACTTGGTCAGCAAAAGGAGCTATTTTCTATATAGACCTTCCGGGAAAAAGAAAGAATTAGATGACAGACTTGAATAGTCTCACATTTCATTAAAACCTAGTCTGGTTGTTTTTCTCTTTCC
>NW_006791562.1:1289487-1294881 GCF_000442215.2 Lipotes vexillifer
TGATAAACCAAGATTTTAAATGGATTGGCCTCAGGCTTTTGCCATCTGTTTACTTCTGGCTTCTAAGAAGATTCTAAGATCCGTAAACTGATCAAAGTTCTCAGGTAGGGGAAAAAAAAGAAAGTTAAGAGCCCTGATAAAACAGTGATGGGAAAATCTACACTTGCTTGGCTCGTCTTGGCTAATTGTAGTTAATTAGAAAAGATTCTTTAGAATTTGGAGGAAATTGGGATTTGAATCTCAGAAGCTCCAGGTCATTTACTGTGTGACTGGCCTCAGTTTGTCTCCCTGAGCTGCTGAGGCAGGCTAGTGTGTGTGGTGCAAAGACAAACGAGGACATCTCAGGAGGGAGATCAGCATCTTATGAGAGACAGGACTGAAGGGGTTTACTCTGTGCTGCATCACAGAGGGAGGTAGAGCAGGGATGCAGAGCAGAGCCGCTTGCCTGAACAAGAAGAGGCATGTTCACTGTAGGACTGAACAAAGAGTAGTGATTGATGGATAATCTTCCTCTTCATGGTTCCTGGGAGTGTCTCCTCCATTTCCTATGTGATGGAAATGATCCTTCTGCATAAATTCAAGTATGTGGAAGAGGAAACCCTGCTTCTTTTTTTAAAATTTTTTTAAAACTTATTTTCCATTATGGTTTATTACAGGGTATTGAATATATTTCCCTGTGCTATACAGTAGGACCTTGTTGTTTATCCATTCTCTATATAATAGTTGGCCTATGCTAATGCCCATCTCCCAATCCATCCCTCCCTTGCCCCTCTCTACCTTGGCAACCACAAGTCTGTTCTCTATGAGTCTGTTTCTCTTTTGTAAATGAGTATATTTGTGTCATATTTTAGATTCCACATGTAAGTGATATCATATGGTATTTGTCTTTTTCTGACTTACTTTGCTAAGTATGATAATCTTTAGATCCATCCATGTTGCTGCAAACGGCATTGTTTCATTCTTTTTTATGGCTAATATTCCACTGTATATATGTACAATATCTTCTTTATCCATCTGTCGATAGACATTTAGGTTGTTCAGGAAACCCTGCTTCTGCCCCTCTAAAACAGGCCACATAAGACATATCCCTGACCATGTCATCACTCAGAAAGCCTGACCCTTATGTCACTTTTTGCAGTTTTGGTCTCTTTGCTCTGGAATCTTGTACCATAACTGAGCACTTCCCAACTGTATCATTATCTTCCTATGATTCAACTTTCATCTGTACTGGAAAGTTAATGAAGATAAGATTCAGAAAATAATAAGTTATTGCCTTCAAATCTAGAAAACTTTCAGATGGCTGTATCCTCAAAAGGAAAGTGATGTTTTAGAAAGAAGGGTGAAGTGTTGGTAATATTAAATGGTATCCTCCTGGGGATAGGGGGCCGGGAACATTTGAATCCTGCCCTAATCTCACAGCTCCTTCCCTTAAAGTCCCTAAAGGGATTATAAAAACAAGGGGCTAGAGCAAATGGGAAATTAAAGTACACTTTGTTATTATCCTGGCCAATGCCAAATAAACAAATGCAGAACTTTCTGGTAACATGTATAGGACACATGGCATACTCTCAGTTCCCAATCCAGATGCCCAAACTCTAAGCTGAATATTTTATCTTGGAATCTTAACATCCTTGGGCTGCTCTCATGGAACAGGAGACACAAGTCATAAATGAGGAAAGTACTGCATGGACAAAGAAATAAAATTAACCTGGAGAAGTTTCAGAAACAGAATCTTTTATTAAACAAATGAAAAGTACTCAACCATTAAAAACAGCTCTATCTTAAAAAGCAAGTTCTCATCATCAGGCAGATAGGTATCCTGGATCTAATTCCTAAGTTATAGACATAGAGGGATTGTGGGTCGTTTCAACACCAACCCTGAGAATAAGAAAAAGAGAAGAGACGGGTGACCTCAGCCCCCTTCACTAATCCCGCTATGTGACTGGAGGAGAAAGAAAATTGTAGTATATGATGATCTGTCCACTAGTGAATATGGCCCAAAGAGCAGCAGGGCACCTGGCAGAGTTAGTTTAGTACCTTCTTTTGTTAGAAACAGTGAGAATTGGGACAAGAGAATGAAGGGACAGCTTTGCCAAGCACCCACAACTCTGGGATCGGTTGGGAAAGAAAGAAAGAAAGGCTGTTACTAATGTTAAAATTGTTGTTTTATTGTTATGGTCAATACTTCCATTATGAGCCTCTTGCTCTTTGCAGGGGGATCTATGTAGGAACTCCTGCAAACTCAGTTACCTACCAATGAAGCTAGATAATCCAATCCTCACTATGTAGTTGAGGAAAATGGGCCTCCGAAAGATTATTTTGACCAAGATCTGATAGCTAGTAAGTGTGATATTTAGTTATCTGAATCCAGAGCCTATGCTATCATTCTTTTCTTTTAATCTGAGGTTATCACGCATGATTTTCAGTATTAACAGGTTTTGGAAATCACTTGATTTTTTTTTTTTTCTTATTAGTCATTGCAATTTGGCCTGTATGAAAATACTCCAAGTAGATACTGAGTTATATTTTCTGTGCACAAGGGATACAAAGCAGGCATCGCTCCCCATGCCCTTTGCACTGTTCTCTAAATGGGGTCTTGATATTGTCAAGAACAGACTGACAGAGCTTCTTCACACTGAGCACTTCCACATCCTTCAAAAGAAAACATTCTTTCTTCAAAGTATTCATAACCACTTATTCCTACGCTATTCACCCCCAAGTATCTAGAAACCTGAGTTAGAACAATTACTTAGTGGAAACAATTATAGGAATATGTACACATATTTTGCATTAAATGTATAACATATTTACTTCCCACTAAGGGAGGTATGACTGGCTTCATTAACAGGTTGCAGAGACATGAGAGTTTCCTGATCTATGCACAAATGTATATGAACGTGCTTTCTAGCTTTTACATAATTTCACCATCTAAATATTCACATATATAAGTGCGTATATATACATCCACATTCACATAGCACATGCAAGATGGATACTATTGTATTTATTATTGAGAAACAGGTAGAGACATCGAGTTTCTGCTTGGAATGTGAAGAGCTGTAAGGAATGTCACTCCCATCTTTACAACAACAACAAAAAGCCAGACAATCGCCCAGTTCACAACTTTTCTTGACTGCATCAAAGAACTGACGTTGCAGGGAGAGATGGGACAGGAACTGTGGCTTAGCTGGGGCAGATGCAGTCAGACCTCAGTTAGGAAATGCCATGCAGTATAGTCAGGGGATTGGTGGCAGCAAGTGTGAGATGGCAAGAGAGTGTGGCGCTTTTTAGACCTGCACAGACACACAGGGTATTGGCCAAATGATCGGGCAGTATCCCGAGAAAGTATCCCTCATGGTGCAGCCTGGACCCTTTTCTCTTCCCGCTGACAAAGGGACACAATCCTTAATCTGTAAGGCAGGAAGGGCAGTTGTGCGACAACACTATCCCCCTTAGGGCACTGATGAAAACCCATGGCATATGGACAAAAGAACTCAGAAAAAAACCTCTGCTCTTGGGGCAGGAACAAATATTACTTTCAGGGCCCAGAACTACAGTTGAGGGAGGATCTGGGACACTGACGTACAAAGGACGACTGGCCCTCTCCACCAGGTGAGAACACAGCAAGCCGGCCATCTGCACGCCAGGAAGAGGGCTTTTATCAGAAACCGACCCCGATGGCCCCCTGATTTGGGAACTGTACCCTCCACAACTGACCCCTTCCACGAGTCCACATTACAGTGGATCATCCTGTCCCCTTGGGCTTCTCTTGGCTGTGACAGTTTCTAAGGCTTCCCTTGTTTTTCGAGACCTTGACAATTTGGAGGACGACTGGTCAGAAATTCTGCTTGACAAGCAACCAGAGATCATTACCAAGCACTTCAAACCCGCAGTTATTCGGGAACGCGTTAAAAAAAAAAACGAACGCGAGAGAGGCCTTCAAGATGGCGGACGAGTAAGACGCGGAGATCACCTTCCTCCCCACAAATACATCAGAAATACATCTACACGTGGAACAACTCCTACAGAACACCTACTGAACGCTGGCAGGAGACCTCAGACCTCCCAAAAGGCAAGAAACCCCCACGTACCTGGGTAGGGCAAAAGAAAAAAGAAAAAACAGACAAAAGAATAGGACTGTACCTGCACCAGTGGGAGGGAGCCGTGAAGGAGGAAAGGTCTCCACACACTAGGAAGCCCCTTCGCGGGCGGAGACTGCGGGTGGCGGAGCGGGGAGCTTCGGAGCCGCGGAGGACAGCACAGCAACGGGGGTGCGGAGGGCAAAGCGGGGAGATTCCCGCACAGAGGATCGGGGCCGACCGGCACTCACCAGCCCGAGAGGCTTGTCTGCTCCCCCGCCGGGGTGGGCGGGGCTGCGAGCTGACGCTCGGGCTTCGGGCGGAGCGCAGGGAGAGGACTGGCGGCGGGAACACAGCCTGCAGGGGGTTAGTGCGCCACGGCTGGCCGGGAGGGAGTCCGGGAAAAAGTGTGGAGCTGCCAAAGAGGCAAGAGACCATTGTTTCGGGCTGCGCGAGGAGAGGGGATACAGAGCACCGCCTAAACGAGCTCCAGAAATGGGCGGCCACGGCTATCAGCGCGGACCTCAGAGATGGGCATGAAATGCTAAGGCTGCTGCTGCAGCCACCAAGAAGCCTGTGTGCGAGCACAGGTCACTCTCCACACCTCCCCTCCCGGGAGCCTGTGCAGCCCGCCACTGCCAGGGTCCCGGGATCCAGGAACAACTTCCCCGGGAGAACGCACAGCACGCCTCAGGCTGGGGCAACGTCACGCCGGCCTCTGCCGCCGCAGGCTCGCCCGGCATCCGTACCTCTCCCTCTATCCCCGGCCTGATTGAGCCAGAGCCCCCGAAGCAGCTGCTCCTTTAACCCCGTCCTGTCTGGGCAGGGAACAGACACCCTCAGGAGACCTATACGCAGAGGCGGGGCCAAATCCAAAGCTGAACCCCCGGAGCTATGGGAACTAGGAAGAGAAAGGGAAATCTCTCCCAGCAGCCTCAGGAGCAGCGGATTAAAGCTCCACAATCAACTTGATGTACCTGCATCTGTGGAATACCTGAATAGACAACGAACCATCCCAAAATTGAGTTCGTGGACTTTGGGAGCAACTGTAGACTTGGGGTTTGCTTTCTGAATCTAATTGGTTTCTAGTCTCATGTTTAGCTTAGGTTAGCATTTAGACTTTATTATCATTCGTAGATTTGTTTATTGAGTTGGTTGCTCTCTTCCTTTGTTTATATATATAGATTTTTTTCCTTTTTCTCTTTTTGTGAGTGTGTATGTGTATGTTTCTTTGTCTGATTTTGTCTGTATAGCTTTGCTTTTACCATTTGTCCTACGGTCCTTTTTTTTTTTTTTTTTTTTTTTTTTTTTTTTT
>NW_006791563.1:0-893 GCF_000442215.2 Lipotes vexillifer
TTTTTTTTTTTTTTTTTTTTGCGGTACGCGGGTCTCTCACTGTTGTGGTCTCTCCCGTTGCGGCCGCTGCCGCTGCTTTTTGATGGTAGTAGTGGGCGGAGGGCAGTGGGACCCCTGGCAGTGGGTACATTGTATTTCTCACCTATACGATAAGGGGTTAATAGGAAGTTCACCTCAGGTCAGGTGGCAAACAAAGGGAGAGCCCTGCTAGCTCTCACTTTGTGCTGTGCCCAAGTTCGAGGCCAGCCTGGCAGTGCCAAATTATGATTTGGAACTCCCCAAATATATCGCAAATGGTCCATTTCTCTGTATTTCCCTGCTGCCCCCCTCATCCAAGCCACTGCCGTCTCTCGCCCGGAAGATTGCTGTCTCTCCCAGCTCCTCTCCCCGCTTTCCCTCTTCCACCCAACCTGTGCTCCATCCATGAGCCAGTGGAATCATCTCTTCCTCCTTCGAAATTCACATAACATGAACTTAAACAGTGAAAACTGAGCAATGCAGTGGCATTTGGTACATTCACGCTGTCATGCAACTACCACCTCTGTTTAGTTCCAAAACCTTTCTGTCACCCCCAAAGGAAACCTTGTACCTATTAGCAGCCACTCCCCATTCCCTGTCATCCCAGCCCCTGGCAGCCACCAATCGGCTCTCTGTCTCTGTGGTTTGTGTATTCTAGACATTTCATGTAAATGGAATCATACAAATATGTGACCTTTTATTTTCAGCTTCTTTCATGTAAGATCATTTTTTAAAATAAATTTATTTTTGGTTGCGTTGGGCCTTCCTTGCGGTGCACAGGCTTCTAATCACGGTGGCTTCTCTTGTTGCGAAGCACGGGCTCTAGAGCGCAGGCTCAGTAGTTGTGGCGCACGGGCTTAGCTGCTCCGCGGCAT
>NW_006791564.1:0-233 GCF_000442215.2 Lipotes vexillifer
TGACGGCGGGGTCGGGGAGACGCGCAGGCAGGGAAGGGCAGGCACAGGCCAGTCTCACGCGGCCCCGAAGCCCCGCGGCCGCTTCCTGACCTCTGCGCTTCGCCCCTGGCGCCTACTGCCTGGGAGTCCGTGCGCCGGGCGTTCGCTCAGGAGGGCAGTTTGCCAGAGACGGTTTTTTTTTTTGCGGTACGCGGGCCTCTCACTGCTGTGGCCTCTCCCGTTGCGGAGCACAG
>NW_006791566.1:0-477 GCF_000442215.2 Lipotes vexillifer
AAAAAAGTTGTGGCACATATATACAATGGAATATTACTCAGCCATAAAAAGAAACGAAATTGAATCATTTGTATTGAGGTAGATGGACCTAGAGTCTGTCATACAGAGTGAAGTAAGTCAGAAAGGGAAAAACAAATACCATAAGCTAACACATATGTATGGAATCTAAAAAAAAAGAAAAATGGTTCTGAAGAACTAGGGACAGGGCGGGGATAAGGGCGCACACGTAGAGCATGGACTTCAGGACCCAGGGAGGGGCAAGGGTAAGCTGGGACGAAGTGAGAGAGTACCATTGACGTATATGCACTACCAAATCTAAACTAGATAGCAAGTGGGAATCAGCTGCATAGCACAGGGAGATTAGCTCGGTGCTTTGTGACCAACTAGAGGGGTGGGATAGGAGGTTGGGAGGGTGATGCAAGAGGGAGGGGATATGGGGATATATGTATACATATAGCTGATTCACTTTGTTATACA
>NW_006791568.1:0-214 GCF_000442215.2 Lipotes vexillifer
CAGTACTCTCATTTTAGCAGAGTAGAAGTGTGTTGATGTTGAATAGATAGTACAGTACCATTTTAAATGTAAGTTATAAAAAAAATCACATTTAAACAAAAAACTAGAGGGGGAAAGAACAATAGCATAGAATACATTTAGTAAAAAGACGCTTCGGTATTTTTCAAGTAGATAGAAGCCCATCAACTTAATATGGAAAAGTGATTAACCACAT
>NW_006791569.1:0-5380 GCF_000442215.2 Lipotes vexillifer
ATAATTTATTCATATAAATACATGTATGTGAATGGAAGAACTTTTTTTTGTGTTACATTTTTTTATTTTATTTTTTTAAGTTTGTATTTTATTTAAATTTTATCTACAGCAGATTCTTATTAGTTATCTAATTTATACATATAAATGTATACATGCCAATCACAATCTGTCAACTCCTCCCACCCCCACCACTCACAGCTTCCCCTGTTGCTATCCATACGTTTGTTCTCTACATCTGTTGCTCTATTTCTGCCTTGCAAAACGGTTCATCTGTATAATTTTTCTAGGTTCCACATATATGCATTAATATACAATATTTGTTTTTCTCTTTCTGACTTACTTCACTCTGTGTGACAATCTCTAGATACATCGACATTTCTATAAGTGACCCAAATTCATTCCTGTTTATGGCTTAGTAATATTCGGTTTTATATATGTAGCACATTTTTATGTATTCATCTGTCTGTGGGAATTTAGGTTGCTTCCATTACCTGGCGATTGTAAATAGTGATGCAATGAACATTGCAGTGAATGTCTCTTTTTGATATATGCTTTTTACCTGGGCATATGTCCAGTAGTGGGAATGCTGTATCATATGGTAATTCTACTGTTAGTTTTTTAGAAAACTAAATACAATTCTATATAGTGACTGTATCAATTTACATTCACAACAATAGTGGAAGAGTGTTCCTTTCCTCCACACCTTTTCCAGCATTTGTTGTTTGTAGATATTCTGATGATGCACAGTCTAACTGGTGTGAGGTGATACCTAATTGTTGAGTTTACTTCGTTGAGCAAGAAGTAGATCTTATCTATTACATATTTAGCTTATGGAACGGTATCTGTGCTAATTTCAATCTCTGGTTTTATGCAGGACCACAACTCAACTTTCCCCTTAAGCAAACATAAGTTTGTTTTCTAAATGTGAGACTCTGTTATGTTTTGAAATTCAGTTCATGTGTAGCCAAGTTAACACTCCCTCTATTAGTGATAACTTATGATGTTTCATTTTCTGTGTGACTTATTTCACTTAGAATCGTCATACCTAAATCCATTCATTATGCTGCTATGGGCCTGATGACATTGATTTCATTGCTGAGTGACATTCTATAGTACGTAAGGACCACAACATCTTTATCCACTTTTCTCTTTCTGGGATATTTAAATTGTACTGAAGATGAGGTTCTTGTAAACAGAGCACCCTGAAACATTGGGGTGGCTGTGTCTTTTTTATTTTAATTATCCTAAGCTATAGGGCCATAAGTGGAAGTGCACTAGGCTATGTACCTTTGTTTTTTGGATGTTTCAGGAAGCACCATACATTTCTCCAGAGTGGCTGTGGGCAATTTACATCCCGCCCATCCGCATAACAATGCTCCATGTTCTCCATGGCCAGTCCTGCCCTTCTGGATTTTACACTATTTTCAGAAGGCCCTTTTGACCAGGGGGGAAGTGAGACTTCATTGTACCGCAGAATTCCGTTGAAAGCTTGCTTGGTTGGCCAAAAAGGGCGTATGCGTTTTTTCCTGAATATATTCAGGAAAGAACGTATACACACTATTTGGCCACGGGCATCCTGGTCGAGGTTCTGTCTATTTTCATAGGCTTTAAATGCAATTCCAAACTACCTCCTGAAATCGGTTTCCTGCAATTCTGCCTCACTTTCACGTACTCCTCACAGCCTTACTTCAATATATTTTTGGACGAAAGCTGTCAATTATCATTCTGCAGGTGTGTGAATTACAGTGCCCCTGAGCTCCTTTTCTCCACTCGCTTTCTTGTGAGCTGGCTGCAATACCGCAGAATTGCTTCAGACCCTAATTTGGTTCAGGCACAGCATGCTGAGGTTTTGGTTAATTATACCTGCTGCTGGGAAATTAGAGTTAAATGTGCCCGACCAAACACCTACAGCTAGTCTCTCATTGGTTCTGCCCATTCCTTTCCATCTTCTGCAGAAATTGCAAACTGTGCCAAACAGGAGGTTAAAGGCACTGACCTCCAAGTGTGGAGAGTGTCATGAAAGCGTCTTGAATGGCCAATGTGAGTACCAGTGCACGTAAACTGAGATGCCTTTCACAAACGCTGCCTGATCACACGGGTGGGCCATACTCTGGCTTCGCCATGCATGTATTAGCTGAAGGAAGAATCATTTAAACCTGGAGAGTTGGAACCCATGGAATGGGTACCAGGCAGTATGACTTCAAAGGGTCTGCATTTGCTCTCCGAACCTCACCGATCCTATCAGCCCCATGTGTCCAGCGTTATGTCTCACAGAGCTGTGGGTGTAGATGGGGTAAATCCAGGTTTCATCACAAGCCCTGAATGAATTCTGTAGGAAAATCTCTCTATTTTTATGTCCTTGTGTTTTCTTTTTGAAATTTATTTTTATAAAGGATTAGGCTGAATTTCACTGCTGCTTTTATACCGCTCTACACACACTTGATTCTCTTACACAGACATATAAATACAAAAGTTTCAAGATCCCTACCAGTCAGGTATATCTCTATGTGTTGAATATGGGGTGTTGAGTCCATTTTGCGGAGCAAGCAGTAGGTCTTGTCTATTATATATTTGGCTTATAGAGTGTTATCTGTGCTAATTTCAATCTCTGCTTTTATGCAGCACCCCCTCTCACCTTTCCCCTTATGCAAGCATAAGTTTCCTTTCTAAATGAGAGACTCTCTTCTGTTTCGTAATTCAGATCATGTGTAGCCACGTTTCCGTTCCCTGTATTAGTGATATCTTATGATGTTTCTTTTTCTGTGTGACTTATATCACTTAGAATCATCGTACCTAAACCACTCATTATGCAGCTACGGGCCTGATGACCTTGATTTCATTGCGGAGTGATTCTCCATTGCACGTACGTACCACAACTTCATGATCCATTGTTCGCTCCCTGGGATGTTTACCTTGTACCGTGGAAGATGTTCTTGTACACAGAGCAGCCCTAAACTTTGCGGGGGCTCTGTGTTTTTGATTTCAAATTTCCTAAGCCTAGGGCCTTGGCTATGCACCAGTGTTTTTTCCATGCTTCACAAAACACCATACATTTCCCCAAGGTGGCTGTTGGAAATTTACATCCCGCCCATCAGCATAACAATGCTCCCTGTTCTCCATGGCCTATCCTGCCTTTCTGGATTTTACACATTTTTCGGATGCCCCTTTTGACTGGGGGGAAGTGAGACTTCATTGTTGCGCAGATTTCCATTGCAAGCTTGCTTGGTTGGCCAAAAAGGGCATATGCATTTTTTCCTGAATATATTCAGGAAAAAACACATACGCCCTTTTTGGCCAAGGGCATCCTGGTCCACGACGCACCTATTTTCATAGGGTTTAAATGCAATTCCGAACTGCCTCCTGAAATTGCTTTCCTGCAATTTTGCCTCATATTCAAGTCCTCTTCTCAACCTTACATCAATATATTTGTGGACGAAAGCTGTCATTTATAACTCTGCAGGTTTGTGAATTACAGTGCCCCTGAGCTCCTTTTCTCCACTCGCTTTCTTGTGAGCTGGCCGCAATACCACAGAATTGCTTCAGACCCTAGTGTGGTTCAGGCACGGCATGCTGAGGGTTTGGTTAATTCTTCTTGCTGCTGGGAAATTAGATTTAAATGTGCCCGTCCAAACACCTACAGCTAGTCTCTCATTGGTTCTGCCCATTCCTGTCCATCTTCCGCAGAAATTGCAAACTGTGCCAAACAGGGGGTTTAAGGAACTGACTCTCCAAGCATGGAGAGTGTCAGGAAAGCGTCTGGAATGGCCAACGTGTGTACCAGGGCACGTAAACTGAGATGCCTTCTATGAACACTATCCGATCACACGGGTGGACCATACTCTGGCTTCCCCATGCATGTTTTAGCTGAACGAAGAATCCTTTAACATGGAGAGTTGGGACCGATGGAATGGGTACCAGGCAGTGTGACTTCAAAGGGTCTGCATTTGCTCTCCGAACCCCAATGATCCTATCAGCCCCCAGTGTCCAGCCTTATGTCTCACACAGCTGTGGGTGTAGAAGTGGTAAATCCAGGTTTCATCACAAGCCGTGAATGAATTCTCTAAGAATGTCTGTCTGTTTCACTGTCCTTGTGTTTTGTTTTTGAAATTTATTTTTATAATGGGATTTAGCTGAATTTCACTGCTACATTCATGCAGCTCTACACACACTTGTTTCTCTTACGGAGACATATAAATACATAGGTTTCAAGATTCCTACCAGTCAGGTATATCCCTATGTGTTGAATATGGGGTGTGGAGTCCATTTCGTGGAGCAAGGAGTAGGTCCTGACTATTCCATATTTGGCTTATGGAGCGTTATCTGTGCTAATTTCAATCTCTGCTTTTATGCAGCCCCCCTCTCACCTTTCCCCTTACGCAAGCATAAGTTTCTTTTCTAAATGAGAGACTCTCTTCTGTTTCGTAATTCAGTTCATGTGTAGCCACGTTTCCATTCCCTATATTAGTGGTATCTTATGATGTTTCTTTTTCTGTGTGACTTATGTCACTTAGAATCATCGTACCTAAACCACTCATTATGCAGCTACGGGCCTGATGACGTTGATTTCATTGCTGAGTGATTCTCCATTGCACGTATGTACCACAACTTCATGATCCATTGTTCGCTCTCTGGGATGTTTACCTTGTACCGTGGACGAGATTCTTGTACACAGAGCAGCCCTAAACTTTGCCGTGGTTCTGTATTTTTGATTTCAGTTTTCCTAAGCCTAGTGCTCTAGGCTATGTACCATTGTTTTCTCGATGCTTCAGGAAACACCATACATTTCCCCAGAGTGGCTGTTGGCAATTTACATCCCGCCCATCAACATAACAATGCTCCCTGTTCTCCATGGCCTGTCCTGCCTTTCTGGATTTTACACTTTTTTCGGATGATCCTTTTGACTGGGGGGAAGTGAGACTTAATTGTAGCGCAGTTTTCCCTTGCAAGCTTGCTTGGTTGGCCAAAAAGGGCGTATGCGTTTTTTCCTGAATATATTCAGGAAAAAACGCATACGCCCTTTTTGGCCAAGGGCATCCTGGTCCACGTTCTGCCTATTTTCATAGGGTTTAAATGCAATTCCGAACTGCCTCCTGAAATTGGTTTCCTGCAATTCTGCCTCACATTCAAGTCCTCTCCTCAGCCTTACATCAGTATATTTGTGGACGAAAGCTGTCTTTTTTAACTCTTCAGGTTTGTGAAATACATTGCCCCTGAGCTCCTTTTCTCCACTCGCTTTCTCATGAGCTGGCCGCAATACCGCAGAATTGCTTCAGACTCTAGTCTGGTTCAGGCGCGGCATGCTGAGGGTTTGGTTAAATCTTCTTGCTGCTGGGAAATTAGAGTTAAATGTGCCCGTCCAAACACCTACAGCTAGTCTCTC
>NW_006791570.1:0-4211 GCF_000442215.2 Lipotes vexillifer
CAGATTTATGGAGGAGGGGCAGGGGGTGGGGTGCTGGGTGGGGTCAGAGCCTTGCGGGGGTGGGGGTCACAGGGCTTTGAAGAATATAGAAGTGAATTAGGCAGGAGGCCCTGTCTGATTGGAGACTCCTGGAATCTTGGGCAGTTTCGTGAAAGTTGGTCTGTGGTCAAGACGAAACACATGTAGATAAGAATTTGGGTTTGACTGAAGTTTAAGGTAAAAAAACAGCAGGTGGAACCCTAAATGCATTGGTTGTCTCCAGTTGAAGGAGACTGAGAGGAACCTCAGAATGGAATCGAATGCATCTATCGAGATAGCGATTGAATCTACAGCTGTGATGGGCGATAGATCCAGTCTTCGCAGTCTGTGGAGTAGGATCAGAGATATTTGGAATGACCATGACCTTGGTCTGCAGACTCGCTCTTAGTTCTTTAGATTCCATGTCGCTGAGAAACAAAAGAGTGAGTTCCGCAGAGGGCTGTCCGTAAGCTCATGGCAACATATTTTCCACGTTGAAGCCAGAACATCTAAGATTAGAATATGTGGCGTGCTGTGTGTTGGCTTGGGTGGCTTAGCTAGATGCAGTTGAATTTATTTTTAATTGCTGAACAAGTACAGTTTCTAAGGAAACTCGTCAAGGAGTGAGACAGTAGCTTCTTGACACAGAGGAACTGAAACTAGACTTTTCATGTCTTTATTTAAGGAAAACACTGGGGACCCAGCTACAAAACTATTCAACGATGAAACTTCATTTTCCAGAGAAAAAAACCAGAGTACTTGAGAAGATGTTATTTTCTTTTCCTATTTTATTATGAAATACTGTTTTGTCCACTGGTTCTGTGGTGGTCAGCCAAGTCTTTCATCATCTCTCTGACATGTTTATAAAACGTTAGGGCAGAAATAGAGAGTCAGATGGTAGTCTGATAGACTTCTGTTTCACAGAGTTATGCTGCCCTGATGTGTGTTAACAGCTGCATACAAAGCATTCCTCCTCCGTTATTCTGGGACCCATTGAGAAGAGAACAGATTCTGGTCAGCGACACAGGAGAAGGTGGCACTGGAGACTCCCTGGTGAGCCCCGCATGCCCCCCACGGGCTGGAGCGTAACTCGTGTCTCTCCTTTTCCTTTTCTTTTCTTCTTCGTCTTGACAACAGGCATTTTTTTCGAGGCTCACTAGAAATGTTAACTAACTTTTATACTGCAGTTACTCTGGCCAGAGACTTGTTTTCTTAATGCAGTCCTTACATCACCATCAAAAAGTAAGGTGCTTTTGTCATCCTCCTTTTATAGATTGTGATACTGAAGCTTAGAGAATTTAAGAGCTTCGTTTCCTGTCAGACAGAAGTAGTAGTGGTAGGACTTGAACCCGGTCATTGCAACTGGCCTCCCTTTTACCAAGAAACAAGGAACACACTGTCTGTGAGAAGGCAGGCTACCTGGGAGATAGCACAGATAGACAAACGCAGACACACGCACACACTCCCTCTGCCCCCAAACTCACCTTTTTCAAAAGCTTAAGAAGAGACTCATGAAGTTGGAGGCAGAGAAACAATTAGAAATAATGAGAGCTGATGGAGACTGTCACAGTCTTCTGCTGACTCAAGATTCAAGATGGTGCACCCCATGGCTGTCCAATCTACAGCTCTGCTTTCTTCCTCTTTCTTGTTAGGATGGATGAAAATTATAACCTCTTGCCTCATGGAGTCAATTTCCAACATGCCATCTTTCCAGACACTCAAGTGAACAGAAGGATGTTTTCCAGTTTTTGAACTGTTCCCGATGGCAGCAATGGTGACTTTTTCCAGTGACCGGGAGATCCAAGAAGACAGTTGGTAAGAATTGGTACCCTGTGCCAGAGCAAAATAATAGAATAGCTACATTTTGACCCAGAGAGTCAAGAGTGCTCTTCCAGAAGCTCAGACCAAAGAGTATTTTCCTCCGTGCCCCCGACCGCCACTCCCAGCAGTTAACAAACCCTGCTCATAAACCTTCGACTCCTGAGGTTTTACTATTGGGCGTGGAGTTCCTCACAAAGTCAGGAAACAAGATGGGATGAAGGTTGGCACACTGTGCCTCAATTGCCTCTTCTGTAAAATGGAAACAGTAGTAGCATCTACGCTATAGGGCTGATGCCATAGGGTTTAACTCTGTAGGAAATGTAGATATGTAAAGCCCTTAGCATAGCACTTGACAGAGAAAGTACTCAATACATGTGAGCTGTTATGACTACTACCATTATTATTATTATAATCGATAGCATAAGGCTACTCTTATTGATAGCATAGGGCTCTGAGGAATTTTCTAAAAGGAAAGAAAAGTCCTCAAGAAAATGAAATGAAAGAATTGCAGTAGCTAACACGTCTGTGATTCTTATCTATAGCTATTAAGACGTAGAGGTACAGGGTGCCCAAGGTAGTCGTGGAACGTAAGGGTCAGGATGATTTGGGGCAAGAACGTATAAAAGGCATATTCCAATCTGAGGCATTAGCCAGAGTTGTGGGGACATTTTGAGGATTGTCACTTTCCCAAAGCAGTGGCATTGACACAGTTGAGCTGGGACGATTGTGGGACCAGGTCAGGAGAGGTGGTGGCCCATGGCTCCCAGTCTCCCACCTGAGATGTTTTCAGGACCACATGACAGACTACTGGAGAGAGTTCTGATGTGGGTGTCCCCCAGGACAAGGACTTTTTTGTGGGTTAATGAACCAATTTGCACATGTTGGGTGGCTTCCTTCTTTCCACCCATCTGTGCTGGCCTTGCAAAGAGTGTCTCTCTCGCCTGGTGGGTTGGCCTAGGGGGACGGCCTTGTTCTTCCAAACCTCCTTATCTTCTGCCCTGGGCTCCCTGGCACCTGGAGGCCTTATGTATGTTCTTCACACAGAACCTGTTCTCACGATGGGCAGGGGTGTCCAGCTAAGGAAAAATGTTGATTCTTGCTTCCTAGACATTGTCAGGGGTTCCTTCCTCAGGCCTACCCTACTGACAGATCTAGACTCCTCTGACCCCTCCTCCATGGTTTGCCAGAATTTTCTGAACTCTGCTCCCAGCATGGTTCCAAGCATCTGTTTGTTTTTCTGCTCTTAATCTGTACTGGTCCCCACTCCACATTGAACTGGACCTACCAGGTGTCGGCCTGAGTATCCCTGGCTTGAGTCAGACCTTAGCACGTTCCAAATGAAATCTTTCTGGTCTCCGTCCTTTGGTTCTCCATTTTTATGGGAGTTTGCTTATTTTACTAAATCTTTGGTAACAATAGATTTGTATCAAAAGATCAGATGTTGTTCCAAAAACACCTTATAGCTTAGCCCCCAAACTCTTTCATCACTAATTAGCCCTATGGTCACATAATGAAGCTATTAATATTTCCCTGGAATTAGATATTCCATCATTAGAAAAAAATAGAACAACAGGACCGTGGAGAATTGTTTCAAGGTGAAGGCTGTTCTATTTCGGGTGGTCAGATGTTGATCTTGGGGAGAATCTCTTTTCCCTTTCATCACCCTGGTCTCTTAGATAACAAGGGGTGGGTGTGTGCATTACCCTGAGAGTCAAAAGCTTTGGGGGAGGAAAATTAATTCTTCCAGATTGCTGAGCTGCTGTGTAGCTGAATTTACGTGTTGGAACTGATTGACCTTGCACTTTTCAACACCTTAGCTCCTTCCATTTTTATCCCTTGTCCTCTTTGAAAGGTACCACATCAGACCTAAGTTAGCTTGTTAGTTTCAGAATTTAAATTTAAACTAAAAATAAATTGGCTTTTTGGTAAATTTTAGCATTTCCATTTTATGATACTCCTTGAGAAATTTTTACTTCCTCTGCAGTGAGTAAAGTAGTTGTAAATTGAAGATCTCAGAGTTAGATGAAGAATTGACAATTACTTGCTCTTCCCAAAAAACCCACTAAAACTTCTCTGCCTTTTCCTTTTGAAGGTGAACATCTTATTTTCTCTCCTACCCAGAATAAATACATCACGTTACATCAGAAGCAGTCTGTTTTTCCTATGGTGGTGGGTCCTCAGTCTTAGGAGGGATCAGAGGAGCTGTTCAGGTTACCTTTTGTTTAAAAATTTATTTTATTGAAGTGTAGTTGATTTACAATATTGTGCTATTTTCTGCGTAGTAGAGTGATTTCGTTACACATATATATACATTCTTTTTCATATTCTTTTCCATCATGGTTTATCACAGGATACTGAATATAGTTCCCTGT
>NW_006791571.1:0-1208 GCF_000442215.2 Lipotes vexillifer
CCACAACAGTGAGAGGCCTGCGTACCGCAAAAAAAAAAAAAAAGTTGAGAACTATCATGTAGGTCACATGGGACAGACTTCATCACCGAGCAGACAGACGGAAAAGTAGGGCCATGATGTGATGTGGGAGAGTGGTACACTAGACAGCTTTGGGGGAGTTGATATAGACTGTTGATATTACAGTCTATAGTACAGAAGCTCTGACTGCAAGACTTAAGTCACATCTAACAATGGCCAAAAAGTAGTGACCAAAATAGCAACTCAGAGAATCCATCCCATTTGTATTTTCCAAAGCCTCCGTTATCAATGTCATCAAGTATGAGATGTATGAAGGGTTGCATTTTGATCTACCCCCTGTATGTTAAATAAACTATTGACATCACTTGGAAAATTCAATTTGTTTCATCATTTATTTCATGGAATCTAGGTTTTTAAAACAAGGAGTTACAGGAACAAAAATATTTTGTTAGAAAATTTTGACCATTAAAGTATTGGTTAAGCAATCTTAGCTAATGGGAGTGATCAGTCTTTAGTCTATAGTTATTCGGTATACACTTAGAAGATCCCTGAAGAGAAAAAAAAATCTATTCTAAAAATACGTTTCTTCTTTTGAAAAAAGTACCAAAACCCAATTTGCTTCTTTAAAAAATTGTCTCACATTAGAAAAATTAGCCAGTGGTTAAGTGAAAACCAGGCTCATGGCTCTCAGATCTACAATCAGAACTGCAGCATCTCAACAACTATTTTTCTCAAATCAAAGGCTAAGCAAAGTGTCTTCCATTTAAAATCAAACTACGTAAGTCTTCCTGGTTATGTGCATGTTCATGGTTATTTTCAATAATAGAGACTGAATCTGTTAGGACCTCTCTCATACCATTTCCTCACCCATATCTTTTGTCCGCTTTTTACATGCTCTGTTTACCTAAATATCTTGTTTCATCTTCTTAGTGCTTCAAGCACGTCAAGTTTGCCCTCTAAAGTGATAATTCCTTTATCTTGTACTTTACTTGTGTTAGAAATTCTCAGGTAGCCAAATAGTCTTTTACTGAAATGCAGTACCAGTTACCAGACACAAGTCATTGTTTTGAATAGACAAGGAAATCCCAGGGAATGATTAACTGTTTCCTTGGTTTCCACAGTATTTATATATATATATATATATATATATATATATATATATATATATATTTTTTTAAATAAAAAACGTG
>NW_006791572.1:0-2086 GCF_000442215.2 Lipotes vexillifer
GGCCCAGCCGCTCCGCGGCATGTGGGATCTTCCCGGACCGGGGCACGAACCAGTGTCCCCTGCGTCGGCAGGCGGACTCTCAACCACTGCGCCACCAGGGAAGCTCTCATTGTTCCTTTTTGATGCTCATATTATCTTAATTTTAGTCAGTGGAATTCTCTTCAGTATGGCTACTGTGTCCTTTTGACGAGACTTCATTTAGTCTTTGAAAGAAAGCATTCTTGTTTTCTGGCACAGTAGCCTGTCCCACACTCATTTTATATACTGTCGTCCCTCAGTATCTGCGGAGGATTGGTTCCAGGATCCCCCAGGACACCAAAATCCGGGAATGCTCAAGTCTCTTATATAAAATGGTGTAGTATTTGCATAAAATCTACATACATTCCCTCCACCCCAGACTTTAAGTCATCTCTAGATTACCTATAATAATACCTAATACAATGTAAATGCTATGTAAATATAAACTGGTGTGTGGCAAATTCAAGTTTTGCTTTTTCGGAACTTTCTGGATTTTTCCCCCCAATATTTTCAACCCTCGATTGGTTGAATTCAAGGATGTGGAACCCTCGAATACAGAGGGCCCACTCTATTTCCTGCTCCAAGCCTGGAGCCAGCCATTCCTCCAGGTCCTTTTTTAGTAGGAAATGGTATTTAAAGACCAAACGTGGGCTCTCAGGATGCTCGCGGCTACCGGGTTGTTGTTGCTACTAAATCTCTTCCGTTGTGAGGACAACTGGACTTTATACTGATATTTCCAATTCAAATCCAATGTTTCAGGATTTTCCTTAATTTATTTCAGACTTGATTCTCTTTTCTCTTAGACTGAGACTCTTATTTACTTTATCTTACAAAGTACATAAAATAATTTCAAAAGACAATACCAATATTGTCTTACTCAAAAAAAAAATGACGAATGAGGTTTGATTTCTTTGCCATTCTTTTGTCTTTATAATATATCCCACTATGGCTGAACTGTTCAAGTATATATTTTAAGGTCCTTTGAAATAATAACTTTTCTGTATGGCTATATTAATATATAACATATATAATATAATATATAATATATTAATATATATTATAAAACAATCATAATATACTATGATAGAATATTATAATATATCTTGATTGTATTATAATATATAATTATGATTAGAATTGATTATAATATTAATATAATGATATACATTAAGGTCATTTGTTTCCATTTTCTATTTTTAGGGTTTTTTAAATTAAATTTAATATTTTAAAGTCTGTAAAACATTGACATGGCTTCAAGTTAAAAAGTACATAGTAGGGACTTCCCTGGTGGTCCAGGTGAGAGTCCGTGCTCCCAATGCGGGGGCCTCCAGGTTCGAGCCCTGGTCGGGGAGCTAGATCCTGCATGCGTGCCGCAACCGAGAGTCTGCGTGCCCCAACGAGGATCCCATGTGCCACAGCTAAGACCCGGTGCAGCCAAAAATAAATAAATAAATAATAAATTAATAAATAAAAAGTACATAGTACAAATTAAGTATGTTAGGAACAGGTTTTTATTGGGATTACTGAGAGTTCTCTTTTGGTCATATTAACTTGTTAGATATTAAATAAAAATTCAAATAGGTTTTCTACAAAGAAGAACAGAGAAGTGGGGCTGTAGCTAAATGGGACATGAGGTCGAAGAAGGTTATTTGATTTTGATTTTTGTTTTTGTTTTTCAAATGAGATAAGAAATGCCAGGCTGTGATTTTACACTGATAGGAATGATTCAGTAGAAAGAGACTGGGGAGGGGGTTCCAGAGCCCACATGGAGGGGGTCATATTTAATTTGATAGGAGCAGGGAGTAGCAGGAAAGGAGGCAGTGTGGGAACAGATCTGGTGGGTTTGACGGATAAGGTGGATAAGGGATCTCCTCTCTGATTTTCTTTTCTTTTTAAAAAAATAATTGTTATTTATTTGTTTATTTTTGACTGCGTTGGGTCTTTGTTGCTGCGCGCGGGCTTTCTCTAGTTACAGCGAGCGGGGGCTACTCTTCGTTGCGGTGCATGGGCTTCTCACTGCGGTGGCTTCTCTTGTTGTGGAGCACAGGCTCTAGGCACGCAGGCTTCA
>NW_006791573.1:0-252 GCF_000442215.2 Lipotes vexillifer
ACCCAACTAACACAATCGGCTATACAGTACTGTACTGTAATAGGTTTATAATACTTTTCACACGAATAATACCTAAAAAGAAAAATAAACACAAAAATAAAAAAAACATTTTTAATCTTACAGTACAGTACCTTAAAAAGTACAGTAGTAGAGTACAACAGCTGGCATACAGGGGCTGGCACTGAGTGAACAGGAAAGAAGAGTTATTGACTGGAGGAGGGAGAGGAGGTGGGAGATGGTAGAGCTGAAGGA
>NW_006791574.1:0-873 GCF_000442215.2 Lipotes vexillifer
GGCATTCTGAGTTTCAATCCCTGCCCACCTGTCCGGGCACAGCTCTCACCTCTCCCCTCCCTGCCCTCCATGCCAATGTGGATCTGACAGCCGAGTCCTGCCACATACCAGGATGATTCACACTTCTCAGCCTTATCCTGTCTTGTGCCCTCTGTCTTCTGGCTGCATTCCCAATCTTTTAAGACTCATCTCAAGCAGGTGTTCACTGACACCACAGGTGACCCCAAAGAAACTCTTCTGCCTGAATTTCCACCAGGTTTCTGTGCCCTCTTTTCTCCTAGTACACAGGGCACTGGACTCTCTGTGTCTCCTCTGTCTCCTCCACTGCTCTGGGCGCCCCTGGGGCAGGGCCCACCTCTTACCTTGTCTTCTTAGCACAATGCCTGGCACCCAGCCAGCGCTCACTAGATGTACGGTGAACGAATAACAATACTTGTATTTACTTAATGTTTTCTCTGCTAAATGTTCTCTCGCTTAATGCACACAACCTATGGGGTAGGTATTATTCTTAAACCCATTTTAAGGATGATTTATGTGAGGATCAGAGAGGTTAAGAGACTGGCAAAGGGCAGACTGGAATTGCAGAGTTTGTTCTGCGGAACCCTAGAATTCCCACTGTCAGCCCAACCTCCAGCGAGTGCCTGCTCTTACTGAGCCTGTTTTGGGTGATAAGGTTGTGGGGATGGGATTGGTGGATACCATCCAACTCCCATCTCCTGGGGGAGTTGCCTTTCCCAGGGCCATTCTCAAGCCAGTTTCCATTTCCAAGTTGTAAAAGGGAAACTAAGAGGTGAGAAAGGAAACCTACAGCAGAAAGGGTGACTAAAAGCCCCGCCTGTTAAGGTGGTTTCACCCAGTGTCCCTCGGTACCCC
>NW_006791575.1:0-552 GCF_000442215.2 Lipotes vexillifer
GCCCAGCACTGCCACTGTACCTGCAAGTGTAGTTCTGTACCCTGTATCCTGGGAGGGGCCTGAGCACGAGAAACCAATGGGCTGCAGGGGACCTGCCCATGGAACCCCATATCCTGGGAGGGGCCTGACCAGGAGAGACCCATGGGCTGCTGGGGACCTGGGGAAGGATGTCAGGACAGTCATTGAAGCCACCGAGGATATACCTCCAGTAGTTCCTAATTCCTACACTCTGCTGGTCATTCTACCAACCACCAGGACATGGTATTCTGTATTAGTCTTCAATGGTGCCTTCTTTTGTATTCCATTAGTCCCAGAGTCACAAGAAATTTTGGCTTGTGAGTGGCAGGACTCAACATACAACAAAAACAATACTTCCGGGCCGTCCTGCCCCAAGGGTTCAAAAATTCCCTCACCATCTTTGGGGAAAGCTTAGCTAAAGACCTAAAAGTTCTACCTCTGGAAAAGGAAACCCTCCTTCAATATGCAGATGACATTCGGAATGGCAGCCCTACTAATGAGGCCTCTGAACTACCAAGCCAATAAAGGATAGAA
>NW_006791577.1:0-6703 GCF_000442215.2 Lipotes vexillifer
AGGAATGCCATTTGCTGGTCCCTGCCCCAGGAGAAGTATGGAAATCTAGAGCTTTTGGAAACACATAAGAAAAACAAAAGGGAAGTTGAATGCTCTGGAATATCAAAGCAGCTGGAAACCAAGTTTACAAAACCTCACTGGGGTTGGTTCTATTAAGAAGGACCAATCTAAAGTTCTGGAACATCCATAAATGATATTGTCAGAAAACCACTGATCAGAATAGCTGTTGTTGGTATTAAGGAAAGATGTAAAACATTTAGTCTTCCTCTCATCCCGTAAATTATTTTAGCCCATCGCTGAACCAGGTGCTTGACTGTATAACCACCGCCTTTGGGCCACATGAGCTGTGCTCCTGGAATCCTGCAAAGCATCGGCCCTGATAACACAACACTGTTGTCTGAAATTCCCATGTTCTTCTGTCTCCTTGGTGCTGCTACTGACTGTGTATAGGCACAACTTGGATTATCTGTGCATTTCAACTTCAATTCCAATTTTCAGTTTTCTCCAGTTGCAAAACAAGGAATATGGCTCTTCTCTCCCTTGATGTCCTTGAGTCAGTTTTACAGGAAAAAGGAGGATGACTTTGCAGCTTCCAAATACCAAGAAAGTGCAAAGAGAGCCTGAAGGCAATAGAATCTGGCAGCAAAGGGAGCTGCTGGGCCCATAGCACAAGATAACTAGATGGTGTCACCAGACTTTGTCAGTGTAAATACTGATTTGGCTCCCTTTCCCCACATTTCCTCAGCTTTGAAAATATCCATGCCTCTTTCTGGGTATTCTTTTACTTTGTATAGTTAAGATATTTTTCCTGGATCAGCCTCAAGAAAGGGTAGCAATTTCACAAGTATGGGAAATTGAGTTTTGGTTCTTCATTTGATTTTGTAGTTTTCACTGTGAGAGCATGTGCATTGAATACCTGAGATAAAAAAAGTTCTTTGACCATCATCTAACATGTCCCTGATTATCTAACCTACAGAAAAAAAAGCCACTTTTTTATTGCAGCTTATTTTCCGTGGCCACACATTTAATCTACAAATTATGTTTGAATTGAAGCACTTACTGTCAAAATTATTTTCTAGAGATTTGATTCTTGTAAAAATCTTTTTTCTTTAGTTCCACATATCCACCCCATGCTTATTTTACTATGTGTACAGCAGCAGAGAGTGGGATGCTATATTGGCACATTTAAACTTCATCTTCCCCTGTTGAACAGCTTGGGGAAAGTGGAAGCAATTCAGAATGATCTGGAGACCTACCCCACCTATCTTTCTTTTCACCATTGCTGTTTGCTAACCTGAAATTTGAAAATATTACATTAAAAAAAAAAAAGGCACTCCCACAAAGTACAAAAGTACTCAGGTTCAGATTTGACACATTTATAAAATACATTTTTAGTCCTAGGAAAATAAATATAAAATGCGTTTTCCCTATTCTACTCATTTATTTCACCTGCTTTCCAATCCTCTTTTGACTTGACCCCCATCATTTCTGCTGATCTCTTTTTTGTGCCATCCCTTGAAGCACAGGTGGCCTTTTTCCAGCATGGGGCCACTTTTTTTTTTTTTTTTACCATTTAAGGCCAGAAATGGATAAAAATTAGAAAAAATTAAAGGGTGCTAGTTCAGGCAGGCAGCATCCTACGATTAAGTATAATCTGTTCTTGCAGAGTTACATTTGGGCTTCATATTGTATTTAATTTTCCCACTAATTTAGTAAATATTTATTGAAAGGAAAAGTAACCAGTCTTGGGTTGTAGATTCAAATATGGGCATTATGTTTTTCCCCGGTTAATTCCATTCTATGATATAACAGAAACTGGTGGCTCTAACCGTAACGACTCTAAGGCTATGTATACTTGACCTTAAGCAAGTTCAGTTCTCTGAGTTCTAGCTCTCTTATCTGTTAAACACAGTAATGAATTTTTACTTCACAAGAGTATGTAGTGAGAATTTAATCACTTTGTCCACACGCATCAGAGTTCTGGGAAGAAACAAAGTAAAGCCCCACCGATATTTTTCTCATTCAGTAGTCAGGTAGTGGGACCCAGAAATTTATATGTTAAAATCAGACACAGGTAATTCTGACATGTAACCTAGTTTGGGGAGCATTGTCCTAAGGGATATACTATTGGTTCAAAGAATAGCAATGTTTAAAGTTAATTTTGGGAATAAAAACGATACAAAAGTCTGCTTGCTACAATGCCATTGAACTACTTAAGATTTATTGGTATAGTTATTTACCAGCATTTTGACTTTAAGCTGATTTTGAGAACAGTAAGAGGACAATTGTCTTTACAGATTTATGCCTACAAAACTTAGCAGAATGTACAACATATACATTTATGGTCCTTCAATACCCTTCTTTGGAAAAATATATCTTGTGTCCCTGCATTTGTAAGAACGTGTAATTCTCTAAAGGAAAAGATTGGAAGGACCAACCAATTCTTCCCTTTCCTAGTATCTAGATAGTATTTAGTAAATCAGTGCTTTAGTAAGTGGAATAGTATAGTGGCCTAAAAGAGTAGGTGTTTTCCAAAAAAGTTCTTAACCTATTCCCATGGCAACATCCAAGAAGAGTGTGACTCAGGAGACTCTGATTCAATGGACTTTATCATTAGATCAGAATTATTTATGTATACTTGAAGAGTAGAGCATATTTAGCAATTTTCTGTCCACTCCTGAGTACATCCTGCACTGTTAAATTAAGTGTATTATATAGTCAACGTGAAAAACAAATGCCAACTGCTATCAAAGCTACAGAATTGGAGTCATTCTTATGGTTTCAAATTGCTCTTGTTTTTGTAACTTGGGGGTTTTACATGGAATGGTTTTTGAAGAAATACAGAAAGTGAAAGACCATAGAAATTTTCTTGCCAGGGGTTGGCAAACCATGGTCCACTGGCCAAGTCTGGCCCAACGCCTGTTTCTGTAAACAAAGTTTGATTGGAACACAGCCACACATTTGTTTTTGTACTGTCTTTGGCCTTTTTTTTCTACAACAGCAGAGTTGAGTAGTTGCAACAGAGACTGTATGGCTCTTAAGGCCTAAAATATTTATTATTGGGCCCTTTACAGAAAACGTTTGCTGACCCATGGATCTAGACTAATTCTATGTCATCTGATTTCAGACCAAGCTGATGGTTAAACTCTAGGACTGAGGTAGGTTAGGTTTTTAACTTACATCAAACCTCATTCAAAAAGGATTTGATGGTTTATAGTCAAACATATAATAATAAGATTACTAAAATGGAAATATAAAATTAGGGCTCAAACTGGATATTCCTCTTAGCTACCATAATTTCGGCTTAATTTTGGCTTGAGCTGCCAAGTACCCAGAGCAGCAAGGGAAAGAATAGAGGTTTTGCTCTCAGGAAGGAGGGAGTTCTATAGTTCCTTCCGCTTATCTTCGACATGCCCAAGTAGTACATTTAAAACAACTTTTTCAAAGGGATTATTAAGTTGATGACATTATGTAACGGGTCAAGGGTCAGAGCAACATTTGTATTGCAGACGAAGTGGATGTCATATCTTGGTTCACAAAGCAGCCTTCCAATGTGAGCTGAGAGTGTAACATGACAGCATGGTATAGTGAAGGCATTTCTAGGAAGGGCTAGGGTTAATACTGTGATAAATAGTATTTATCAATATTTATATTGATATTACATTTGATATATTGTGTTTGGAGATCGTATTTTAAATAATATTGCTACAGCTTTCCCCCCACTAAGAAGGACACTCTCATTTACCCAACTGTGTTCTTGGGATGCACTATTAAAAGATATAGTTAACAGAGCGAGAGATACAGATCACTACTTAATGTTGTGGAAAATATATTAAAGAAGAAAAAGCCTATTTCCTTCCTTGTTTATAATTTCATAGTTTCTCTCCTCCCATAGTTTTATTTACATTCACCTGCACTCTTAAAAATGTCCAACACATCCATGTATCATTTGAAATCTAGTCTAATTTTGAAGGTTTATTTATAATGGCTACTTGCCAGAAGCTGTTTCTGCAGTTTATATGGAAAAGAAACATCTCTTATAGACCAATCTTAACTTTTGTAATGCAAAGTGTATTACAAAATATATATGTATTCAAAAAGAAGCCATAAGGAAGTTGAGATTTAAATTAAGTAAGAAATGCTTAACCGCAATAATTGCTTTCTTGGGGAGCTAGTAGACTGTGGTAATTAAAGAGAATAAGCTGTGGAGTTAAGACTGAACCTGGGTTGGACTCCCTAGTGTTACCTTTAATGGTTACACTACCCTGGGCAAGTTAGCCTCTCAAAGCCCTAGTTTTCTCTTCTGTAGTGGATTGTTTTGAGATAGTTCTGAGAATGCCATGTGGTAGGCACTCTAAATATGGGAGGTAATATTGCTACTGCTGTCAGGAGCTAGATACAGCAAGGAGATTGTGAATATTCCTTTGTGGAGAGGTACGTTAAAGTAGGTTCTATTAGTAGCAGAAGGGTGCTGCTACTGGATATTTTGCATTAAATGAACTTGATAGGTCCTGTCCTTTCCAAGTCTCCCTCCCAATTTAACATGTTTTCATTGACAGATCTGTGTTGTAAACCCTCCTGAAATTCCAACACACAGTCTCTTGGATCATTCCATTAGGAAAAAACAACTAAACTTCTAAAAAATCTGTAAACTCCTTGAGGTCAGGAGCCCTGTCTGCTCAGCTCATCACATAAAACGAAGCCCTCCACATAGGGGCACGCAATAAATATTTATTGAATACATGAATAAATGAGGATAAAATAGTACACCAACAACTGAGCCCCTTAAATAGTGAACTACCTCAGACTTTCACATTAAAATTTAATTCATCAACATTTCATTTTTATGTAACTTTATAGGAACACTGGTATTCTTTTCATGCTCAGACCTCTTATAACAAAAATAATGCAACCAGAAATTCAGTAGTAGATAGAGCTCATACTTTACACATAAAACAGTTCTATACTGTTGAGGTTTTTAATGCTTGTGTCCATTTGTTCCCCTCTTTGGTTTTCAAGACTCCTCTGCCACATTTAGCGGTGTTCCTCAGCCTATTGATTTTGTAGGGAGGGCGGATGAGTTTAGTTCTGAACATACTCAGACTCGGGTGCCTTGAGGTTTTCATATGGATGTATTTAGCAGAGACTGGAGGTCAGGGCAGGAGATATAGATTTGTAGGTTATCTGCTTAGAGGTGATGATTGATTCATTGAAGGTTTAATATTCTGTAAGACAATAGAACGTGTTGCCTAAAGATTCTCTCCAGTAAAGGACACGGAAAAGTAAGCATATAGCTTTTTCAGCTCGTGAATGTAGACATTAAAGGTCAAAACCCCCATCATGTCATTTAGGTCCTGTTTGTGTCCTCTGCCTTACGCCTTCTGATTCTTTTCTTAGCATAGTGTAAAATATTCACTTTCATGCTCTTCCAGTCCCAGTCCCTTGCTTTGGAAAAACATATCATATGACCCAGCATTTTATAACATCTACTTCTCTAAAGAAAAAGAAAAAGAAAGCGGCACCATCAAATTTTTCTCTTTCATAGCATCGAGGTACTATTTAGTAAATCATTGTCTTAGTTCGTAGAATGAATAGTGGCCTAAGAGAAAATAAATGTTTTCCAAAAGTTTTAAACTTGCTCCCAGGGTAGAGTCTAAGTAATACGTAGTTCAAGAGACTCTGACGCAGAGCATATTTTCTCGTTGGGTCGGAATTATTTATGTATACTTGAAGAGGGCATATTTCTACAGTTGCAGCAGAAACCAGAACTGTAGCAGGAACGGGAAAATAGATTGCTCCTATTGAAAAGACCGTTTCTGGGAGGCCCTGCAAGTAGTTGGGCCAGTATTTTTGTATTCCCGCTGTTTAACGGGTCGCTTGAGTACAAGATTTATTTGTGGTAACCCTAGAAGGCATAGGACCAGCTGAAGGATGAACGTTGTATCAGTCAGACTCATCCAGCAATGGAACAGCCCATTTCAAAGAGTAGGAAGTTTTGTTGGAATGGGAGCAAAGCAGGGATGCTGCTGAGGGGCTGCTTTATCAGCCAGGAGAATGAGTAAAATCACCATCGACGCCCTTTTCAAATCTGCGGTTCTGGGACGGGCGCTAACATTCATACAACACAGAATGAGAGAAAGCAAGACAAGATTTTAAACCTCTGTCATTTTAGGATTCCTTTCCTTGAGTCTTTGCTTTTACTCTCCTGTCCTCTGGGCAGAAGAGAGGAAGGGGAAGCAAAGAAGGAGTGGAGAAACGTGTATCTGGAGGCAAAATTGGAGACGGTCCCTTTTGGCTAGCAGTGCACGTGCATAACAGATGCTTCTTCTCATCAGTTAAAATTTCAGAGCCTAATGAACACCTCATTCCTCTTCCCCTCCAGCCCCATACCAGCACTCCTGCTGCCTTCCTGAATTTAATATGCACTACAACTGTTTCGCAGGAAGACAAAAGAGTGAAGGCCACATTTAAAAGGCACAGTGGGGCTTCCATGGTGGCGCAGTGATTGAGAGTCCGCCTGCCAATGCAGGGTACACGTGTTCGTGCCCCGGTCTGGGAAGATCCCACATGCAGTGGAGCGGCTGGGCCCGTGGGCCTGTGGGCCATGGCCGCTGAGCCTGCGCGTCCGGAGTCTGTGCTCCGCAACGCGAGAGGCCACAACAGTGGGAGGCCCGCGTACCGCAAAAAAAAAAAAAAAAAAAGA
>NW_006791578.1:0-299 GCF_000442215.2 Lipotes vexillifer
TGAGCATTCTTTCATGTGTTTGTTGGCAGTCTGTATATCTCCTTTGGAGAAATGTCTATTTAGATCTTCTGCCCATTTTAGGATTGGGTTGTTTGCTCTTTTGTTATTGAGCTGCATGAGCTGCTTATAAATTTTGGATATTAATCCTTTGTCAGGTTCTTCATTTGCAAAGATTTTCTCCCATTCTCAGGGTTGTCTTTTGGTCTTGTTTATGCTTTCCTTTGCTATGAAAAAGCTTTGAAGTTTCATTAAGTCCCATTTGTTTATTTTTATTTCCATTTCTCTAGGAGGTGGGTCAA
>NW_006791579.1:0-217 GCF_000442215.2 Lipotes vexillifer
TCTGCACTTCCTGGACTTGATTAACTATTTCCTTTCCCATATTAGGGAAGTTTTCAACTCTAACCTCTTCAAGTATTTTCTCAGTCCCATTCTTTTTCTCTTCTTCTTCTGGGACCCCTATAATTCTGAGACTGTCCTCAGTTCTTCTCATTCATTTTTCTTTATTGTGCTCTGCAGTAGTTATTTCCACTATTTTATCTTCCAGGTCACTTATCCG
>NW_006791580.1:0-786 GCF_000442215.2 Lipotes vexillifer
TAATTCTTCTTTAAATAGTTGGTAGAATTCACCATGAAGATACCTGGTGCTGGGCGTTCAGTTTTTGGAAGATGTTTGATAAGTGATTCCATATCTTAACTTCTAGATCTGTTCAGATTTTGTATTTCTTGGTAGGATGTGTGTTTCTAGGAATGTGTTCATTTCATCTAAGTTATCAAATTTGTTGGTATACAACTGTTAATAGTACTCTATTTTAAGCCTTTTTATCTCTACAAAATTGGTAGTAATGTCCCTTTCTTCATTTCTGATTTTACATATTTTGTTCTTATCTCTTTTTTTTAATAGTCAATCTGACTTGTTTTCTCAATTTTGTTGATCATTTTCCTCTTTTTACAGCTATTTTGAGGCATTACTGACAAAACTGTAATATATCTAAAACGTAGAATGTGATTATTTGATATATGTATATATTGTAAAAGGATTCTCACAATCAAGTTAATTAACATACCCATCACCTGTCATATATTTACTTTTTATGTGTGAGGATACAAATTCTACTCTCTCAGAAATTTTCAGTTACAGAATACAGCATCATCAGTTAGCATCAGTTAGCATACAGAATACAGCATCATCACCATTGTTATACATTAGCTCCTCAGACCTTATTCCTTCATTTTATCCCTCATGTTATAACTAAATATTTGTATCCATTTACCAGCGTGTTCCCATTTCCCCCCATGCCCAACTGCAGGCAACAATTTCTGCTCTGTGTTTCTATGATTCCAACTTTTTTTTTAGATTCCACACATAAGTGATACGATGCGG
>NW_006791581.1:0-6294 GCF_000442215.2 Lipotes vexillifer
TTTTTTTGAATTATGGTTTTCTCTGGGTATATGCCCAGTAGTGGGATTGTTGGGTCATATGGTGGTTCTATTTTTAATTTTTTAAGGAGCCTCCATAATGTTTTCCATAGTATCAATTTACATTCCCACCAACAGTGTATGAGAGTTCTCCTTCATCTCTTAATCTCATCTTTCTCTTCATCTCTCTCTAGTCTTCACAATTACTTCTCGCTGCCTCTTCATCCAATTTACTAATAACCATTTGAATATTAAAACAATAACTAAAATTTCTCTTAATGTGAAATTATCAGGTGAAAGTATCATTTAAACTTAGACTCCAGAACACTCTGTTTGCCAATATAGAGATAAATTGAATGTGTGTTCATATTCTGTCAGCCAAAAAAAGAAAAGAAAAGAAAAGAAAAGAGTTTCTTTAGGGTCTTAAGAATTGCAATTCAGGATACACAGATTTGGGTAAAATTGAAAAGAGTGTTCCAGGGAAGAGAAAGGGTCAGGGGCTTATAAAGGCGAAAGCCAGGAGGCTGTGCTCTGACACAAGAAAGAAAATATTTGTCCTTAAGGGATGGCTGTCAGGGATTTTTTTAGGGTAAGTATCTTAAATTTCTGGCAGATGTTCTGGATGCCTTTGTTAGGACAATAAATGGTCAAAAGGTCAGATTCCATCCAGGCTGAGACTGTATAAATCACACTTCCTCAATAGTCTTCCAGCTCCATTTTAGAGAGCTCTCTCAGCTATACCAACTCCATTTTTATTTCCTTTTCACATCACAAGGAACAGATGATTGAGTTAGAAATGAGCATAGTGGTTGTCTCCCGTCATGATTCCACAAATGGCAGAATTCTAGGGAATGGAAGGATCCATTTTCTCTTCACTTCCTAAATACATTTAGCTATACTGATGCATGAGGCTTCTCTCTTCTGCCCAAAAGGAAGTCTTTGTGGATAGGTCCAACTCAGAGCTGAGTACAGGCCTGAGGTAGACTACAGGCTTACTCATCTGCTGAATTCAAATCAAACTTTGCTCAAACTACACATTGACTCTGGGGAAGAGACAGGCGTTCACAGTTTGACAGATGACATTCCCTTTCCTTGGGGCGTATTTCAGCCCCCTCCTCTGAGCAGTCACACTGCACACTTTTATCTCACATTTTCTGCCTGAGCCCTCTTGACACCTGAACTAAGAAATTTCTGAGCTCAGGGAATAGAGTTCATGATGAGGTTTCTGGCCATGGCCACGGCTACTGGCTTCCCCTCCCACCCAGTTCACTGTCAGTCTGAGAAAGACAATTGTGTTTTATACCCACTGCTTTTCCTCTCATGCTCAGTTTGCTTTTCTTTGTACTAACAATTCAGTTTGTTTTCACATTTGAAAAAGAAGAAACGAGATGTATAAAAACCCCCTCTCTCTTCACCCCTTTTGGCTTTTTATAATTGACTGCAAAAGACTGTCCAAGTTCAGGAAAATTGATTTTTGCAATTTAAATAATCTAATCTTCACAAACCTTTTAACACCCAAACAAAAGCCATTTAAGGCACAGCAAGATAATTAATATTGAAAATAGTCTCCACAGGGAATCTGCATACCTACCTGCCCACATTTTCCATTTGGAGGAAGTATCCAGACTGTCGTTTTAAGTTTATGGGAAGGTTTACCTCACCAACATGAATGCCATTTTAATAGCCCTTTCCTTCCACATACTTTACAAACTGATTAATTTAACTTTACACATACTTTACAAACTGATTAATTTAACTGGCCAACGACTAATTAAAATGCATTAGGAAGTGATTTGTATTCAACAGCTTTGCTAATGTTCTTGTTAACATTTTCAAAGCCCATTGAGTCAGAAAATCAACACCATGGAGTCTATTTCTCTGCCACAGCCTCACTCACACATTGTACGAACTCACTGATGGGAACCTCACTGGGAGGAGAGAGCTGAGCCAGGAGGAGGAGAGAACTCATTATCTAAAGGCCAAATGCCACTGTTAGCACTGCAAGCAAATTCAAGATGCACACAAGCATAAAAATATCCCTTCCCCTAGTATTCACCTTGACTTCTGTGAATTGAGAGCATTAATGGAACTGGAGTGAGTCTGATAAAAACCCTGCCCAGGGAGAACTCCCTGCCTGCCACCATCCCACAAACACCACTCATTCCCAACCTCTCTCTTGGGCCAAAACCTTTTTTCCTCCAGAGAGCCAGTTCTAATCATATCCGTCCCTCAGACAGAGTTCTCACTCTGAAGTTCATGAGCAGGCTTGTGGAAATCTGTGAACTTCCAGAACTGGGAATGTATGAACATATTTCTGGAGAGAGGGTGCATTGCTCTCAACAGATCTTTAAAGATATCTATGACCCCAGAAACATCAGAAATAAGAATTGTCTTTTTACCCCACTGGATGGTATTTTCCCCCTTACTGTTCTCCAGTCACAGTGGCTTATTGCCTTTCTGTAGATAGGCAGTGCCTTCTCCCCTTCAAGTCTCTGCATGTGTGTGTCCTATACCTAGAATATTCCCCACCTCCACTGCCTAATCCTCCTACTCGTCCATTGGATGCTTAAGCAACTATCAGTCTGACTGCCCACTCCTCCAGACTACTCCCCCTATTTTCTTTCAAGGCACTTATAACTTATTTGTCTAACATTGGTCTCACATTAGACTGCAAGCTCCAAAGGATAAGAGTCACGCCTGTCTCCTTCAACGTTTTATCGGAACTTGGAACTTTGTATACAGCTTATAATATTTTCTGTGTGGATGGAAAATGCATGAATAATAAATGCATTAATTAATATCCCAAGCCCTACTTTTCACAAAGCCTCCTAAAACTAAACTGACTTACGTGGTCCTCTTAATTTCATGAAATTCTAAGTTCTCAAGCACATAGAGAGTGACAGCATTCATTTGAACACTGCCTCTTATTACCTGCTATTTCATCTAAGAAAGTCTAGTGTACTCACTGACCTAAGAGCTCTTTGGGACAGAGATGGGTCTTACTTTCCTTTCATGGCTCCCATCTCACTTGGCTCATGGTTGAGCACATATTAGCAAATAATCAGATGCTGCCTGATACCCCACAGCAAGTCAGCCAACTGTAGCTCAGTCTGTTCCATACTAATTTACAAAAATTATAAGGTAAATAAGAGACCTGCCTCCCAAATTATCATCAGCTTCTTGAGAGCCTGTATTTTCCTTCACCTTTAGAACATATAGAGTGGTGCTGGATACTCAGCAGATTCAGCCAGCTTTACAGGGACCATAATGTGTAGCACAGGGTTAGACAGTCAGTAGATCTATTTTCCATGAGACCTTTAAAAAAAAAGTGTAAATGGGAAAAATATTAAGACTAGTCTGAGTTTTCTTACCTCCTCTGCTTTCCCCAAGTTGTAACTTCCCCACTACAGAAGGCTGAAGAGCATCACACTAGCCTCACTGGGCCACCTGAATGGGCATCCTTTAGGGCTCCTGGCCCCACTTCTTACAGCTGAATTTGACTGAGTCAATTTATATCACTCCATCCTGATGCCCCAACAATGTTTTCTTCTCCGTTAGAAACCTGCAATATGAACTACAGGGATAGCCCATATTTTTTCATTTACTTCCCAACTGCTGTTCACGTTCAGGACAAACCCATACACTTAATCAGGCCTTAGACTGACTGATGGGTAAATTTTGGACAGGTTAGGAAGGGGAGGATCAAGATGGATTTCTGTGGCTGGATGCCCAGAAGCTCAGGCAATGGGCATATTTCATAACTCAATCAACAAAGACCTGAAGGCAGCATTTGTCCTATATCATTATTTATGATCAAGACAGCAGGAGCAAAATGCACAGAGTTTGTGAACCAGAAGAGATCCTATTTAATATCCTGGAAAGATATAAAGATATTATAGCAACTATAAAGTTGGTATTGTTCTTGTGCCTTGAGATGTACCATGCTCTCAGCATTAGAACATGGCAATGGTACACCTCCATTTGGGAGGTCACGGTGTTAAACTGTGTGTCTTTTTATTAAGATTGGCCACATCTCTATCTAGGAGAGCAAATAACAGCACCAATTTCCAGGTAGAACATCAAACATCAAAAATCTCCGGGTAGAATGCTGTGTTTTGTCACAAAACTGCCTTAGTATAAACCCCATGTATTACTTTGCTCAGGCTGCCATAACAAAATGCCACAGACCAGGTGACTTGAACAACAGAAATTTATTTTTTCAGAAGTCTAGAGAAACTATGACTAGAAGTCCAAGATCAAGGTGTCAACAAGTTTGGCTTCTGAGGCCTCTCTCCTTGGGTTGCAGATGGCCACCATCTCACTGTGATCTCACGTGGTCTCCCCTCAGTCTATGTGTCGTCTGTGTCCTCATCTCCTCTTATAAGGACACCAGTCATGTTAGATTAGGATCCACCCATAAAACCTCATTTTACCTTAATTACATCTTTAAAAACCTATCTTGAAATACATGCTGAGGCACTGAGGGGTAGAAATTCAACATATGAATTTAGGAGAGACACAGTTCAGCCCATAATACCCCTCTGCCTTGGACTAATATTATCTCCTCCTAACCAGTCTCTCCACGCCTCCAATAACTTCCCTATCCAAATCGTGCCATGGCCAAAAATCCTTCTAAACACAGTTTGACCTTGTCATCCCCCTGCTTAAAAAGAAATTAGAAACAAATTGCCTGTAGGTGATGGAATGAACTCCACACTCTAGCTAGTCAGAACTCTTTCTGAAACCAGAAAGAGCTTACATTCTTGTCTGAATGTAAGAGACACACATGAGACTGAAACCAGAATGGTTTCAAACTAATTGAACCCCTCCTCTTCGCTGTACAGGTCTCTCACTTTACAGCTTGTGGGAAGGGCCTTTGATCACAAGCTTGCTTCTGTCTATAATACCCTGCCACCCTCCACCTCCACCCCAGACACATCTGTCCCAACCATCCTCCAGCACCACCGCCCTCCAGCACCCCTATCGTCCGTGCCATCTTTCTAAGTCAAAGTTCTATTCATTTTTAGAAGTATTCTGAAATTCTTCTTCCTCAACGTATTCTCAGATGCCTTTTTCCAAGTAAATATGTCTTGATACCTCCAATAGAAAGCAATCTCTCCTTCGTCCAAACTCCTATTCTAATCAAACTTAAGGCAACAACAGAATATAGAAAGAAATATGTTCTCTGTATCTCTATGTATCTCTTCAGTATAGATACTGAAGACAGTATCTATATTAGTTTCCTGAGGCTACCATAACAAATTACTACAAGTTTGGTAGCATAAACAACATAAATTTATTCTGCCACAGTTCTGGAGGCCAGAAGTTTGAAATGAAGGTAATGGCCGGGCAGTGCTCTCTCTTGAGAAACTAGGTAGAATTAATGTCCTTCTTCTTCCAACATCTGGTGGCTGTTGGCATTCCCTGACTTGTGGCCACATCACTCCAGTCTCTGCCTCCATGACCACATTGCTTCTTGTCTTCTGTCTGTGTCAAACGTCCCTCTGCGTTCCTCTCATAAGGACGCTTATTGGATTTCGGGCCTGCCTGAATAACTCAGGATTATCTCCTCTTTTCAAGATTCTTAATTATATCTGCAGAAACCCTTTTTCCAAATAAATAATGTCACAGGTTTGGGGAGCTAGGAGATGGACAAATTTCTCTTTTGGGGGGTTTCATCATTCAACCTATTACAGAATTCTCAAATCTGATCCATCTTTATATCTCCACTGTGCCTAACAGTGTCTTATATAATAGGAGTGCAACAAATATTTGTGGAATAGATGAACACCCAGTAAAGTAACATGTTAGTTCAACCCTAACCACTGACAAATTGTTCATTGAATGAACAAATTGTTAGTCTGAAATAACACAATCAGTGGATTGAATTAGTGTTGCCAAGATAAAGCTTTTAAGCACTGCTGATACGAAAAGGAAAGGAGAATAATTGGTGGATTCCTTGTATAAATCTCTAAACCAGATAAATTACTTACTGATATTTTTTAAATCCTTTTAAATTCTTTATTTAGACACTTTTCACTCTTTAATCAAAGAGAATTTTTTGTATGTTTCCATTACTGTTTCAGTGTATTCTAAATACTTCAGTGCCAGGAGTGCTGAAATGTTTGATGACATTATTCTTATACAAAACAAAATAAAATTGACTCATATTTTTTTTGTTTTTGTTTTTTTTTGCAGTACGTGGGCCTCTCACTGTTGTGGCCTCTCGCGTTACGGAGCACAGGCTCTGGATGCGCAGGCTCAGTGGCCATGGCTCACGGGCCCAGCCACTCCGCG
>NW_006791582.1:0-646 GCF_000442215.2 Lipotes vexillifer
ATACAGCAGGTTCTTATTAGTTATCCATTTTATACATATTAGTGTATATATGTCAATCCCCATCCCCCAATTCATCACCCCCCCGCCCCGCAACTTTCCCCCCCTTGGTGTCCGTACGTTTGGAGAACGGGGCATTATTGAAACCAGGACAGTGACGTAGGCACCACACAGTGACCAGACCTCAGACCCTCCCTCCGACAGCGCCTGTCTTTCTGTCCTCTCACTCCTACGAGTGTGGAGAGTCTTATGAGCTCTTGCCACACGTGTAGAGTTGTTATACACACTTTTAAAAATAAATGTTGCTGTTTAGAACTGTTTTTAGATTTACAGAATCACTGAGAAGGTAGCAGAGTTCCCATAAACCCCGCGCCCCGTTCCCTGGTTGCTCACTTCCTCCGCTGGTATTGGTGCATCCGTTACAATTCACGAGCTGATATTGATACACTGAGTGGAGTCCACACTCCGCATTTCCTTAGCTTTTCCCTAACGTCCTTCTTCTGTTCAGGATCTAAACTAAGACGTGCATTTTATTTATGTACGTATGTATGTATGTATGTTTGCGGCACGCGGGTCTCTTACTGTTGTGGCCCCTCCCGCCGCGGAGCACAGGCTCCGGACGCGCAGGCTCAGCGGCCACGGCTCACGG
>NW_006791585.1:0-295 GCF_000442215.2 Lipotes vexillifer
AAGCTATACAGACAAAATCACACAAAGAAGCATACACATACACACTCACAAAAAGAGAAAAGGGAAAAAAAATATATATCCTTGCTCCCGAAGTCCACCACCTCAATTTTGGGTTGATTCGTTCTCTATTCAGGTATTCCACAGATACAGGTTACATCAAATTGATGGTGGAGATTTAATCCGTTTCTCCTGAGGTTGCTGGGAGAGATTTCCCTTTCTCTTCTTTGTTCGTACAGCTCCCGGGGTTCAGCTTTGGATTTGGCCCCGCCTCTGTGTGTAGGTCGCCTGAGGGCGT
>NW_006791586.1:0-244 GCF_000442215.2 Lipotes vexillifer
TGGGCCTACAGCATGAGAGGATGAGAATCAAAAATACGCAGCCTGGCAATCCTGCACTCCAGTAATATGTACCATAGCCTACACTTGGAAGCAACAGAAATGTCCATCAACAGCGGAATGCACACAGAAGAAGTGGTCCATGTACAAAATGGAATATTACTCCAATTAAAAAATAAAAATTTAAATTTAAAAACAAACATAAGTATGGAGATATAAGCTTTTGGTGGTTTATCTGAGCACATTC
>NW_006791588.1:0-616 GCF_000442215.2 Lipotes vexillifer
TTATTGCTGTCTGATATTCCATGGCACGTAAAGTGGCACAACTTAGCGATCCATTTTTTCATTCCGTGGATATTTAACTGGTACCGTGGACGAGGTTCCTGTAAAGTGGGCAGCCCCAAACGTCGGGGTGGCTCTGTCTTTTAGATTTCTGTTTCCCTAAGCCTAGTGCCCGAGGCTATGTACCTTGTTTTTTCGATGTTTCAGGAAATACCATACGTTTCTCCAGGGTGGCTGTTGGCAATTTACATCCCGCCCATCAGCATAACAACCCTCCCTGTTCTACCTGGCCTGTCCTGCCTTTCTGGATTTTACACTTTTTTCAGATGGCCTTTTTGACTGGGGTGAAGTGAGATTTCATTTTAGCGCAGATTTCCGTTGCAAGCTTGCTTGGTTGGCCAAAAAGGGCGTATCCGTTTTTTCCTGAATATATTGCCCTTTTTGGCCAAGGGCATCCTTGTCGGCGTTCCTCCTCTATTCATAGGCTTTAAATCAAATCCAAACCACCTCCTGAAATCGGTTTCCTGCAATTCTGCCTCAATTTCAAGTTCTCTTTGCAACCTTACTTCAATATATTTTTGGACGAAAGCTGTCATTTATAACTCTGCAGGATTGTGAA
>NW_006791591.1:0-3251 GCF_000442215.2 Lipotes vexillifer
TTTTTTTTTTTTGGCCACGCCATGCGGCATATGGGATGTGGGATCTTAGTTCCCTGACCAGGGACAGAAACTGTGCCCCCTACAGTGGAAGCATGGAGTCATAACCATTGGACCGCCAGGGAATTCCCTAGGTGGGACACTTTTAAATGTGCATCTCAAAAGCATTTCTTCTATCCCTTTGTCAAACAGACCTTGAAAGGACACCAGTTGCTTTGTGTGCTGTCATTTTGGGCTGTGTTTTCATTATTCTCTTAGTATGGCTCTGGAATTACGTAGCAAAATCCCTCAGAGTTCCCCTGCTTGCCATGAGTGGGTACTTTTCAACTGTCAAGAAATGAGAGGAAGCTTCTCGACTCTCTTGGAAAGTTCTGGACAGAAAAATAAATGTTCAAACACATCCTAAGAGTCTAGTGGGAAAAACTTAAAGCCAGCTCATAATCAGGGTTCAGACATAGAGAGCGATCTGATGGAATGGGTTCCCCAAAGTTGGGTGACTTGGAAGATGGAGTGAGCCTTCGGTCACAGTGGCCGTAGCAAAGGTCCAGCAGCGTGGATCATCCTTGGCAGCAGGGCCCGAGATGTGTGTACGCATTCCAGATATGGCCTGAGGCTGGCCTGGCCACCCCTGCCCCCCACCACTACCACCAAGAGCCTGTGATCTGGGAAGGTGACCGGCTGGGGCATCAGTGAGAGAGCTGTCACTTGAAACCCAGCAACCCTTCTGCAGGAGCTGGTCAGGAGAAGGGCAAGGATGGAAATTTCCTGCTGGCCAGAGGTGGGGTGGAAGTGGGTGAGATGGTCAGAAGTGGCCCAGGCATTGGGCATGAGTAGGCATGGCTAGAATCCCATGGGCAGCTCAGTAAGAGACTGCACAGAACAGAAGGAGGGTTGGACCAGAGATAGAGGCGGTGGTTCCATCATATGTGAAATATTCTCCCCTGCCCACTGTGCCAGGGGCTTCTAGAGGGAATGACTGGAGAGTTCATCTGCCGCCCCAAACACTGGAATCTGCTCATCAAACGAATGGTGGGTTTGGTCAGTGCTACAGATGTGACATTGACAGACGCCAGTGTGTAAGACCTGGAGGCATTTGAGTTATGTTCATTTGAGGGAGGTGCTGCAAATTCAGGCTATTTCCACTGCTAGGACCCCATCTGTCTGCATAGGTTGGTGAAGCCCAGAGAAAGTGGAGCTGCAGATAAGGAAGGTGGCTCCACTGGGAAGCTATTTGCTGAGCTCACTGTAGTGAATGCCAGCTGCATCCCTCAGACACCCATCCAGGACAGTCTCCCGTTCTCCCAACACCTTCTGGCTCACAGCTCAGTCCTCTCTGGGAATTGCCTGCAGCCAAGACCACATCCTCTTCCTGGGCAGCCTCGCTGGGGAGAGAGATAAGTGGTCACTGAGGGGGTAGGAAGGCCTGACCCCCTCTCTCTAATGGGAACAGCTCTGAAGGGCTTCCCAGCGGCAGAGCTCCCCGCAGGATTGCCGGATGCCCCTGCGGGGTGGCATCGACACTCATCTGCACTTGCCCAGAAAAGGTGTTGGCCCCAAGAGTATAGCCCAGGAACACTCCTGCTTGCTAAGCTCGGCCTCAGAGTCTCCTTTCGGGCTCCTGAGCTAGGACAGCCCAGCCCTGTTGTGTCTCCCTCACTGCAGTACCTCCTAAGTGGGAGGAAAGTTGGTGATCAGAGCCAGAGGGCCGCCGCCAGCCTTGAGACCCTCATGTATGAGCCCTGCCCTGAGTACTCTTCCAGGGCCTTGGCGATGTGTCCAAAGAACGGGGCGGGAGGAGCCCTGGACAGAGAGTGTTGCGGTAGCCAGGAGCCTGATTTCTGTGTGTCTTCAGCCCCATGCAGAGTCTTAGTAAACACAGAAAAAGCAGAGTCTAGTTTGACTTGCAGACATTTGGGGCTGTTTATTCACCTTGATGGACTTATACCATGGGAACAAGTCTCACCGAGGCCTCACTTGTAACCAGAGAGCATTTTTTTATCAAGATGTGTATATAGGTCAGCCCCCTGGGTAGTAGTCAGGGTTCTCCAGAGAAATAGAATACACACCCACACACACACACACACACACACACACACACACGAGTAGGTATGTGTGTGTGTGTGTGTGTGTGTGTGTGTGTGTGTGTGTGAGACAGAGAGAGAGAGAGTTATTTTAAGGAATTGATTTATGTGATGGCAGAGGCTGGGCAGCCTAAAATCAGCAGGGTGGGTTTGGTGGGCTGGAGACGCTGAAAGACCATCCAAACGCCATGCGCTGCAGAATTCCCTTTTCCCCCCCGAGGGGTGCGGTGGGCTGGTCAATCTTTTTTCTCTGAAGGCCTTCAACTAATTGGGTGAGATGCACCCAGATTATGGCAGGCAATCTGCTTTTCTCAAAGTCTCCTGGTTTAAATGTTAATCTCATCTGAAATATACCATCACAGCAACATCCAACTATGTATGAGCAAATATCTGGGTACCATGACCCAGCCAAGTCAAAATAAAACTATCCATCACATCCCTCCATGTTGTACAATTTCCATCTAGGAAACTTTGCCCTCATCACCCTATAATAAGCAGGCAGGGCACCATCAGGTGAGAGGGGAGCCATGCACCTGCTCAGCTAGTGTCATTCTCAATTGAAGATGAATGTTTGCCACCAGGGATTCACTGTCTTTACCTTTCCTCGTGAACTTTAGACATTTTATCATCTCTAGCACCTTCATTTACCAGGGACTGGCAAGCTGATTCTGTAAATCACATAAGGACACATAGTAAGTATTTTAGGTGCTGCAGGTCACATATGTCTCCGTTGCATATTCTTTTTTGTTTGTTTTACAACTTTTTAAAAATATAAAAACCACTCTTAGCTTGCTGGCCGTATAAAAACAGAACGAGGGCTGGATTAGCCCATGAGCTGTAATTTGTCAACCCTTGATTTAAACTACTAACATTCCGGGTGCATCTGATTGCTTGAAATTCCTGGACGACTTTCAATCCCTAAGTGCACTCCTCCAACTGCTTCCAAATCCAGATGTTCAACAGAAACCTAAGTGACATCAAAGCTGCAAGGTCCGCAGGAAGAGAAGGGCTCCCTCCTCCCAGGCTCTAATGACCAGATCTCCCCCTAAAGATGGGGACGGCTTCTCCATCACGAAAGCTTTGAGCTGGGAGAACAAAGGGCCAAGGAAGACCATGAAAGAACACCAGCCATGCCCTCCCTCCAGCCAGCTGGTTGCCCAGCACAGTCCCCTC
>NW_006791592.1:0-518 GCF_000442215.2 Lipotes vexillifer
TCTAAGAGATTTATACTGTCTGGTCTTACATTAAGGTCTCTAATCCATTTTGAATTCATTTTTGTGTATGGTGTTAGGGGGTGTTCTAATTTCATTCTTTTACATGTAGCTGTACATTTTTCCCAGCACCACTGATTGAAGACACTGTCTTTTCTCCGTTGTATAGTCTTGCCTACTTTGTCATAGATTAGTTGACCATAGGTGTGTAGGTTTATCTCTGGGCTTTCTTTCTTTTCTTTTTTTCCTTTTACACTTTTATTGGAGTATAATTGCTTTACAATGGAGTGTTAGTTTCTGCTGTATAACAAAGTGAATCAATTATACATATATCACCATATCCCCTCCCTCTTGCATCTCCCTCCCAACCTCCATATCCCACCCCTTTAGGTGGTCACAAATCACCGAGCTGATCTCCCTGTGCTATGTGGCTGCTTCCCAGTAGCTATCAGTGTTATATTTGGTAATGTATATATGTCCATGGCACTCTCTCACTTCGTCCCAGCTTACCCTCCCCCCTC
>NW_006791593.1:0-1627 GCF_000442215.2 Lipotes vexillifer
GTGTCCCCTGCATCGGCAGGCGGACTCTCAACCACTGCGCCACCAGGGAAGCCCTCATTTCTGTTTTTATCTTTACTAATGCTTTCTTTCTATTTCCATGGGGATCATTTTGTTGTTATTTTTCTAAGCTCACTGTCCTTGAGCTAAACCTAACAACAAAGAATTGGCAAATCCACAACTATAACGAGTAACTTCTAAAAATGGTTCTCAGGAACTGGCAGAGCAAGCAGGACAAGGCAACGTAAAAAGAGGATTTGGAAGATTTGAACATGCCAGTTAATAAGCTTGAAGATATGCATATGAAATTTTGAACCCAACAAATAAAAACAAATCTTCTTTTCAAACTCCAGTGGAACATTTAAAAATAGTAACCACCGATTAGACCACAAAGGAAATTTCAAAAAATCCCTGAGAGCCAAATAACATACAGGCCAACCGCAACAACAGCAAAATTTGTTAATTAAAACCAAACAAAACCCTCACTCTTAAATATCTCTTAAAGAAAAAATATAATGCAAACTATGGATGCTATACCTTTTCACATCTATAAGGCTATTAATTATAATTTTGAAGTTTTAGTCTGCTCTCTGCATTGTTTTTGTTTCCTCTGAGTTTATTCGTTTGCTTATTTTAATCTTTGTCTTTAGAGTCTTTTCTTGTATATCATGATATTTCTGGCTATGTGTTCACATGCAAGGGTAAGGCACTAAAAGGCTCATTCAGTGTTTATTGCACATTTTGAGAGTTTATTGATTAATAAGCTTCATTTTGCGTCAAGGCACTGAAATAGCTCTTTTATTGGGAGAACTTGCCTAAGCCAGATGTCAGTATTTTCTCTTGGGAAAATCTCTTTTCCCAGCAAGGAACCTTCCAATCTTTGCACCAAAGATGAGAACACTAGCTACTGCCATCATTCTGGTCAGGAAGGACCACAAGGTTCAGAAGGCATTCTCTGTCCTCTAATGCTCTAAGTCCTTTATTCATGTCATTAACAAAGTACTTCCAAGTTTTTATCTTGAAAGCAGAAGCAAGAGCAGAGAGACACTGCCCAGAGTTTCGAGTCAGTTGGTAGCAGAGGTGGAATTCCTTTCATCCACTACCAAGATGAGGATTAAATGCCCAGAGACTCACATGTTAGTGGCTGAGTTGGTGTTACTTCTGCTATAGATCCTCTGCTTATGTGAAGCCAAGTGCTTTCTGTGTTCCAGATGGAAAAGCCTCAGATTTTCCAACTGATGATGATTTCTTTCCTTGTTCTTAAGTGTCGTTATGGTTTAAGTTCTGATTCAGTCATTTTAGTGAGGATTTGGGAGGCTGCATAGTAAATTCATGTGTTCAGTTCCTTGAATCATGAGTCCAAATTATTTCGTGAGGACAGTTATAGCCTTTTACAAGTGTCCTGGTTTGGCTTCCTTCTGAGTAGAAGTGGAGCATCTTTCTCAGGTTCCCCAGTTGTCATAAGAATATGTGAACTTCTTTTTTTTTTTTCTTTTCTGTACGCGGGCCTCTCACTGTTGTGGCCCCTCCAGTGGCAGAGCACAGGCTCCGGACGCGCAGGCTCAGCGGCCATGGCTCACGGGCCCAGCCGCTCCGCGGCATGTGGGATCTTCCCGGACCGGGGCACGAA
>NW_006791593.1:1637-9468 GCF_000442215.2 Lipotes vexillifer
TCCCCTGCATCGGCAGGCGGACTCTCAACCACTGCGCCACCAGGGAAGCCCTGGGTGTTGTTTTTATTTTATGTCTGTAGGACCTCAGCTTTGTAGACTAGAGACGTGATCTCTGTGTGTGCAGGTTTGCTCAGAAGTTGATGCCTCCATGCAGTTGTGACTTTCAGTTCTAGCTATTAATTGCTACGCTTCTAGTCCTGTGATGGAGGGGTTAAGAAGCAGGCTTTGTCATCTGCCTGGCCTGGATTTGAATTCAATTTTGTGAATTGGGGCAAAGTGCTTAAATTTTCAAGATTCCTTTTCCTCTTTAAAATAGGGATAATATTATCAACTCTTCATAGCTTCTTTTCAGGTTTAAATGAGATCATACATATTAATAACTTGGTATAGGGAGCAGCACAAATTAAAAATGCAAAAGCAATTGCTGATATTATTTTCTGCTATCTGTTTGGTTATTACAGTCTATTGACCCTCAGAGTTGACTGCTCTATTTATTTCATGTTTTCTCAAAAAATATTCTAATGTCTCCCACAGGATTTTGTCTCTACAATTATCCGTTTACTGGACAGCCCCTCGACATCCATCAGAGCAAAATCCTTCCTGGTTCTTCTGTATATTTTGATTCATAACCACGAGATGCTGCTGCTCAGCTGCCAAGCACGGTAAGATTTTCTCTGACAGTTTCACCAATGACTTCAACTTGACCCCTGTTTATTAGTTTTATTAGTAGTATTTCTTGGCCCCTATGTACCTGGTATTCAAAATTTTTTTCCTAGATTTTTCCAAGGGTTTAATGTTTCACTTGTTACCTCAGCTTGGAAACACTGAAGCAGGGTGTTGGGAAGTGCTTGGAGTTTCCTAGATCTGAATACAGTCCAAGGCAGGGTGTTAAAGTTGGCTCTGGTTTACATTTTTGCAAGGCGTTCTTGACTGGCGGTTTGGTCATAGTTCTTATTTGTGTGAGCTTCTGGAATGAGTAGCTGAAAGCCCAGAGGAACAGCCTAGAAAAGCAGAGGAAGAGGCGGGGCGGGGATCAGGAGTACATGGACTGGTTCTCGACTAGGCAGATCTCTCACTGTATCTGGGTCTCACCTCCTTCCTCTAAAAGGAGAAGCTGTTCTGATGCACCTCAGGTTCCCTTCATCCTTTTTTTTTTTTTTTTTTTTTTTTGCGGACGCGGGCCTCTCACTGTTGTGGCCTCTCCCATTGTGGAGCGCAGGCTCCGGGCATGCAGGCTCAGTGGCCATGGCTCACAGGCCCAGCCGCTCCGCGGCGTGTGGGATCTTCCCGGACCAGGGCACGAACCCGCGTACCCTGCATCGGCAGGCGGACTCCCAACCACTGCACCACCAGGGAAGTCCCTCCCTTCATCCTTTGATGCTTCTTGATTAACGTTTTTGAAACTGTCTGGTCTGTGCTTTTGAACATACGGTTTATCGCCTGTTTCTCGATCTGGCTTTTTACTTGTTGTAGAATGCTGGGGAGATCCTAGAATTGCTGAGATGGATCTAGGTTAGGAGCTAGACAACTTCTCCTGGAAACAGAGAGTAAATGTTTTAGGATTTACGGGTCAAGAAGCAAAATTGCTAACACATATATATGGAATCTAAAAAAAACCAAATTGTTCTGAAGAACCTAGGAGCAGGACAGGAATAAAGACGCAGACGTAGAGAATGGACTTGAGGACACGGGGAAGCTGGGATGAAGTGAGAGAGTGGCATGGACATATATACACTACCAAATGTAAAATAGATAGCTAGTGGGAAGCAGCCGCGTAGCACAGGGAGATCAGCTCAGTGCTTTGTGACCACCTAGAGGGGTGGGATAGGGAGGGTGGGAGGGAGACGCAAGAGGGAGGGGATATGGGGATATATGTGTGTCAGAGCTCAGATTTGTTTAGGCTTTGTAGATTAAAATTAATAATATAAATTACTTTCAAATTCACATAGGTAGCCAGTCCAGACTATGGAAGAATGGTTGGTATTTGTTCCTTTTTGCTTTGCAGCCCAGGTATTACACTAGTGAGCATATAAAATGCAATGTTGAATATAAAGGTATGCGAAAGGGAGGCGGGCTTCAGGTCAGCGAGATGTTAAAATTCTCTGTGATGAGTTTGTATAGAAACCTCTTCTCCCTTCTACACCTGTGCCTTGAAACTCCACTAGCAGCTGTATTTCCGAGCTAACCGTGATGCTGCCTGTCTGCCGGAGAACTGAAACCTCCTATCAAGAGCCCACGTTAACCTTTGCTACATTATGTAGATATTTTTTCCTGCTTACCATCATCACCGTCAGGCTTTTATGGATTAAATTTCAGCACGGTTTCTATGATGTCAGCTCTCAGATCTATCTAGTACAACAGGCAGTGAAATTGAGCTGTCAGGATTAGATAAAAATGATATGATAGCCCCCAAGTGTTCACCTATTGCTCCAAACGATTTCATACTCATATTGAAAATGACAGGAGATAAAATAGGGTCTTGTGTGTCTCTAGAAATGATAACCCTTTGAGGGATGAATGGTCTTATAAGTTCATTGTGTAGTTTTGCTGTGAGCCTGCGATGTCAGTGCCTCCTGATGGATCAGGTTTTCCCAGAGGTTTTTTGTTTGTTTCCCCATAGCATTGCTATTAATATGGTAATCAGTGGGGAAAAAATCTGCTTTGATCTTAAAAGAAAGATTTTTTTTTAAAAAAAGAAACGTTTACTTTGTATAATTGGTTAACTGTGGGAAAATATTTTCTCAGCTTATACCATACAAAAGTCAATTCCAGATGTATTAAAGAATTATATATGAGAAAGAAACTGTAAACAGCTGGAAGAAAATATGCTTAAATATGGGTAAGGAGAGCTTTTCTGAGCAGAAAAGGAATGAAAGAAACCATGAAAGGAGATAGTGATAGTTTAGCTATATATAGTTAAGAAACTTTTGTATCCCCCGCAAATCATAAATAAAATTTCATGCTAAGAAAGTCTGTAAATTGTTGCATCGTATATAACACAGTTAATCTGTGTACTGTAAAAAAGATTCATAAAGATATTCAGCTTCAAGTCTAATCAGAGAAATGCAAATTAAAATAACCAAATACTGTTTCTGTCCATCATAATGTCAAATTAAGGGAAGAAACCTTGCACTATCATATCCAAAGTACTATCTTATATCCAGAGTACAGTTACAGGGGCAACTTTTAGCCAGTAGGTGAGGTTACCTTTTTGAGGGCATTTAAAAATGTGTATCATGAATCCTTATGATTCAGAAGTTCCACTGTTATAAATAAACTTGAATCACAGATTTGTACTTTTCTGGGGATGTCACGTACCTGAAGGATCTGAACCAGACTTTTCTTGGTTGCTTAGATTTTTGTTAACTTTAGCTTTTAGATATGGAAATACCGTGAGGCTCTTCAGAGAATCTCCTGGGTAGCCCCAGTCTGCACTGTTTGACAGCAACGTAATATTCCCTTGGTGATCATGAATCACTCACTCTTAATCAGTAGAGTAATCCTCTTCATCCCCCCCAACTGGAATTTTTGCTATGTCCTCTGGTGGAAACCTTTCTTCCTTGGACCCATTCCAGCAGAGCTCAGGGCCATGGAGACTGGAAGTAAAAATCTTGTGAGTGGGCTATTAGGTATAATACTGAGAGGCAGTCACTCCCACTTCTACCCCTTGATTACCAGACCTGTGTGTTTTGACTGTGGGGCAGGCAAAAGCATATATTTTGTTTACTGATTCAAAGCATACACTTGGTTGTTGTAAGATAGGACCCAGTTTTTCGTTGTGTTGTTTCCCAGCTTGCAGCACGACTGAGTTTGCAGTCGGCCATTCCTCCTTTCAATCAAGCCAGGTGTCTCTGGGTGATGGCATACTTGCTGATGAGCAGATTTAGTGGGCTTGAGCATATTACCACATTTCTTTTGCTATTAATAAGTTCCTTGATCAGATACAGTGTTACATTGATTATCATGATGATAAATGAGGTATTTCTTAAGTCTGTACTTAGTGGCACTGGCAGAAGCGTGTGGCAAGGACAGCGAGTCCATATTCAGGGTATAACTATTCCAGCGAGGAGAGTTTACTGCCCCTTTTGTACACCAACCTGTTGCTAGATGGCTGGCTGTTCCCCCCAGGATATGGGGCCAGGCTGAGGGCTCAGCACTGGTTTCTCGTGTTGGCTGGAGCGGCAGGATCTAGGTCATCGTTGATGAGGAGCATTCCTTACATTGGGTGTTAGGAATCTAATGTAAATTTTGAGGAGGACACAAATCTTCAGAATATAGTGACCCAAAGATCAGGGTTGTGATTCACTTATTGATGCTTCCCTGGGGCTCCATGCATCACCCCTATTTTCCAGGCACCGAGAATATCACTAGACATGCTAGGTCACGAGGCCCAGCATATGGCAGAGCAGCTTACACTGCAAGTTGGAATTGCAGCAGAGCCTTTATTCACTCCAGTTCCATTAAAAACTATTAAATTTATGAGTCTCTCAGATAATGAGTCAGAGGGACAACATTCAAAGGTGGTATGTATGTTTTCCCTCCTAAGTTCACAAAGCCCACCTTTTGGGTCGTAAGCAGTAGAAGACGCAATAACTTGTCTTTGACCTCGAGGGATAGCCCAACATGCTGTAGACCATTGAGCCCTAGGAACTTCATTGAGGACTAGTAGATCATGGATTTGTATGGGGTTTATCTGTCTCTCACATGTTTTACTAAGCCAACTGAAGTGCTTGCTGTTACCTGTTTCTCAGATCCAGTCAGCCTCATGTCATCAAAGTGCTAGTGTGCAAGTACAGGTGTGATGTTGGTGGGCCGTCAAGATGATGTAGATGTTTGCGGACTGTTTTGATGGCCAAGAGCAGGATCGTTAGCATAGCTCAAAGGCAAGGAAGTGAACTTTACTGTTTGCCCTGAGTAAGAAGCAAACACGTGCTGGCGGTTCCTCCAGATTCGTACATAGAACAAAGCCTTTGCCAGGTCAGTAGCAAGTACCACGTCAGGGCGATGTTGATTTGCTCCAGTAGAGGTACCAAACCTGAATCTGCAGCTGCAGTTGGAGTCACAACCTGTTTATGTTTTGGATAATCCACGTAGTCATTTTCTAAGATTCTTCACAGATCAGACAGGTGAATGGGGATATGATAGATTTTATCATCCCCGTGCCTTTCAATTTTTTTGATGTTGGTATCCATTCCTATGATTTGGTTTTCTATGGATATGGGTTACTATCTTTTTTAGAGAGGGGACATGCCAGGGGCTTCTGTTTGTCCCTTTTTACCGTAATAGCCCTCACTGCACAGATCAGATGGCCAATGTGTGGATTCTGCTAGTTGCCAAGTATGTCTATTCCAGTTATAAATTTAGGAACTGAAGAAATAAGCATGGAGTAGGTCCATACATGTGGTGTGTCAGTGTAATTTGAATTTGGGCCAAAACTGACTGTAGCCTGACCATCATAACCCAAGAGACGGTCGCTTTCATTACAAAGAAGTGTTGGATGATGAGCTTGCTGAAGATCCCATATTTATTTTTTTATTAGTATTTTATTATTTATTTATTGAAGTATAGTCTGACTTACAAAGTTTCAGGTATACAGCAAAGTAATTCATTTATATATACATATATATATTTTTCAGATTCTTTTTCATTATAGGTTATTACAAGATATTGAATACCTTGTACTATGCATTAGGTCCTTGTTGTTTATCTATTTTATACATAGTAGTCTGTATCTGTTAATTCCAAATTTATCCCTCCCTCCCAAGATCCCATATTTAAACTACAAATTTTTCCTTAAGGGGGAAAATACACTTATAAGTTAAGGGATGTGCAGTAGATAGATAAAAATGGGTTTAGATTGAAGTGAAGCAAAGAAAAGCATGGTGTCTTGATTTTCTGGAATAGTATATGGTCCCAACAAGGAACTGTTTGTGAGGTGGTCCAGGGTGAATCCAAATGGGATAGATTAGCCACAGTTTGCATCTTATGTCAGCATCATACTGCACATGGGGAGATCTGCAGTAGAAATAGACAGTGGAGTAGTCCATTGATGGGCACCGAGCCCAGTAGGACCAGAAGGGGAGGGAGGATGTCTCAGGGGGGTAGGAATGGGGGTGGGGCAGGGGTGAGGGCGTCCTGGAGGAACCCGGATTAAGCTAAAGCAGAGGGTGTGGCTTCTTCATTTTTAAACCCCGTATAATTGATTTCTCACCATGGGAATGTGCCATTCTCTCAATAAGAGACTAGTGGAATCTTGTCTGCGGTTCACACCATTTCCAGGCAGCCCCCTCTTCTCTGCTCTTGGGCTCCCTTCTGTTTCTCCTCTTCACCTGCATACTCGTAACTCCTAATTGCCTGCCTGGCTGACTTCCTCTCTTCATCATCTATCTGTGCCATTACCAGATTCATATTCCTCAAATGCCACTTTCATGAAGTCATTCCTTTGCTTTTTCCTTCAGTCTCCCTGTGATCTCTCTCCTCTTAGTTACCATGGCCTTTGTTCCAGGTTTGCTGATACTAGTTCCTTTAAAAATGGTTCATAGCGTTGAGAAACTCACCTCTTCGTATCAGCTTCGAAGTGTAAACTTGTTCCCCTGCCATTCAGAGCTTAGGGTTCTGCTGGGGTTCTCCTTGCTTCTCAGGCACGTTTTTCCTTCATGTGAGCTTGGGCCTTCCCTTAATCCACTTATATCTGCACCATCATCCTTAGGAAATTCTTTGAAGGTTCTGGCTGTGAATGGTGCAATTTCCTGTTTTTCGGGATAATGTGAATCTCCTGTGGGAATGTGAAGAAAAAAAAAAAAGGGAAGTATAATATTTGGGTTCAGCTGGCCAATTTGAAGCAGAATTTACCTCTGTAGTTACAGGGCTCATGGTCAGAAGTTAGCATACCTTCTTTGCTTTTGTCCCACCTCAGTCTCTTCTTTGCTGGTTCTCCCTCTTCTGCATCTTCCTGGGCCCTCTGTTTCTCTTACATTGCTATCCTAACGTGATTTCACCTAATCCAGTGGCTTCAAATACCGTCTATTTATTGATACGCACCTGTATGGCCTCTCTACGCTCCAGCCTTATATTATCGTAACATATTCAATGGCATATGCCCAAGAGGGATCTTCAAGTTGCCATAAACGTGCCAAATCTGTTCCCAAAGTCCACCTCCACTGCCAGACTCCCCCCATCTCAATAATACTCGGATTACTGTTCAGATTGTTTATCTTTTTAACTTGATACCCTTGTGGCCCACTAAGAAATGACATTTGCAGTTCCGTCGTAGAACAATTTTGAAGTGTTTATGGACACTACCCTCAAATGTTTCCACATTTTATTTCCTTCATAGAATGTGAATTCTTTTACTAACTAATGTTCCGCTGTCAGTAAAGTCAATTTATTCTACTATAGCCTGTGTAAACACATCCTGTAATGTGAAGGCATCAGGGAGGGCATGAAGAAATGAAGCATCTTTCTAGAGTGAGTTTTATATTATTATGGATCCTTTCAGTCTTTTATTTCTCCCAGCAGAGGTAATAGATATTTTCTTATGTGTTAACAGTCTGTGCTAGTGGTTGAAAAGTGAGTAGTTTTTGCCTTAAAGAAATGGTATTTCATGCTATCGTAATTAAGTAGCACATTATTAAATTTTGTAATAGATAATACAGGTTTTAGAAAAAATTGATTCCTTAGAGACAAGTGTGAATTTACTTTTTATACTCTGTAAATTTTGATGGGATTTCTTTTGTATTCTCTGACTTCCCAAAGATAAACATTTCCATTTCCCCTGCCCTCTGTTTCTGGCAACCGTGTTATTTATATGGAGGATTTCCAGGCATAGGGA